>NW_020537324.1:35844409-35905666 GCF_003426905.1 Ctenocephalides felis | reverse complement strand
AACTTCCCGTAGGGTAAGTTTAGAGTAATCGCAAAAAAATCGAAAATGAAAATTTTTATATATCTTTACGTTTTCAGAGGTTTCTGAACATTTTGGCATACCTTAGAAAAAAATGGATGTATGTGTGTGTGTGTGTGTGTGTGTCTGTGTGTGTGTATGTGTGTGTATGTGTGTGTATGTGTGTGTGTATGTATGTACGTGTGTGTATGTATGTGCGGATACAAATTTTCGTCGACGATTTCGGGAACACGGATAACCCGATTTGAATAATTCAAAAAACATTCGATTCGTATTGATAAGGAGACGTGCTGATTAGTTTTTGGCGAAGGCAGGTCTAGCCGTTCAAAGATACGGGGCAAAAAGTGCCGAAAACGGTAACTCAGTTTTTAAGAAACGGAGCGTCCGATTTGAATAATTCAAAAAACATTTTACTTGTATTGACAAGATGAAGAATTGATTAAATTTTCATGAAGGCAGGTCTAACGGTTTCGGAGATCAAATGAAAAAAAGTAAAAAAAAATGCCATTTGGCGGCCAAAAATGATCATTAGACATATGCACATCAAATTATCAGATATTTTATAGAGATTTTAACAATAAGTATGAATTTGGTTTGCAGTCCTATGGGTTCCCGTACCAGTGTTTACGCGTTAGGCGGCGACGTGGCGCTTTACGCTCTTGATAATTCGTCTTTATGCAGTTAAAGCAGTACGATTGCTTTGAAAAAAGTTTTAGATCTTTCAAAATATGTCACAATAAGGAAAAATATTTTTTTTTCAAAAAAAAAAAAAAAAAAAAAAAATTTTTTTCGAGAAAAAAATTTTTTTTTCAAAAAAAAAGTAATTTTTTGTCCAATTTATAGTTTTTCAAAAATCTTATTTTTCGAAGTAAAATTTTTTCAAAATTGTTAATCGTTTTTTAAAAAAAAAATAATTTTTGGTACGGGAAGTTCCAGCAATTTGCCTTAAGGCACGATGCCTTAATTGCCTAAGACAGAATTCCACTTACAGCTAGTTTCAAAACAATCGTGCTGTGCGTTGCTGTTCAGAGAAGAAATATCGAAGCGCGCAAGTGCCGCATCGCAGTCTAACGTATAAACATTGGTACAGAACAAGAAATGCAAACAAAATCTTACCCATTATTAAGATCTCTATAAAATATTTGATAATTTAATGCGTATATGTCTAATGATTATTTTTGACCGTTAAATGTCTTTTTTTACTTTTTTCCCTTGATATCTGAAACCGCTAGACCTACATTATCATTTTCATTATCGTTATTTGAATTATTCAAATCGGGCGCTTCGTTCTCTCAAAAACTGCATTACCATTTTCGGCTCTTTTTACCTCGTATCTTCGAAACGGTTAGACCTGCCTTTGTCAAAAACTAATCAGCACGTGTCCTTATCAATACGAGTCGAATGTTTTTTAAATTATTCAAATCGGTTGATCCGTGTTCCCGAAATCGTCGACAAAAATTTGTATCCGCACACACACACACACATACATCAATTTTTTTAAGGTAGGCTAAATATTCAGAAACCTTTCAAACGTAAAGATATGTGGAAATAATTATGTATGTAATAATATAAAATGTATTGAATGAAAATATAAATAATTTATTGATTATAAAATTTTATGATATGAAAATATGACAAATCATTTTTGCTTTTCCTCCATGTCTAGCCTGCTTGCTTCCCCACAGATATATATAAATTTTCATTTTCGATTTTTTGCGATTACTATAACTTACCCTACGCAAATTTGTTAATAAAAGGAATAAAATATTCCCTTGATAGGGAATTGTCTCTAACTTTAGTATTGCCATTTCTGATATGAACTTGAAATATCACTTAGCTTTTCTCTTAACTTTTATTTGCATGTAACATCGTAACAGCTGGACATGTCTTTACCAAAAATCAATGGGTAAAGCTTATTGCAAATAAGAGTTTAATGTTTTTAGCTATCCAAAGTTTTCAATATTTTTCGTCAAGCTTTATGAACTACAAACAAAGGTACACTATTTTAAATATATCTAACCTAATTCTGCAACGTGTTTATACAAAAACAAACGGCCAGCTAACAAAATACACAGGGAATACAATTATCTATCCAGGGGATACTATTACTACAAGGAATTATGTATCGAAATGATTACATATCAAAGAATTTTCGTACTAGAAAATGACTTCAAATTAAGTTGTGACTGTTTAGTCACAGCTTCTTGAGACACCAATTTCAAGAAGACTGAAGAAGAAGCTGCCCAAAAATAATATTGAAAAGGCTTATTGTTAGATAACAGAATTATTGAATCATTTATTGAAGTGATTCTCTAACTATCATAATATTTATTACATCAATTTATAGAAGTGTTTAAAAATGTTTGTGTATGTGGGCGAGTGAATGACAGAAGCCAAGTATTGAAAATTAAAAAAAAAAAAAAAAAAAAATTGAAATTAAGTTGTACTATTTTGTATTTATATCGAATTATTAGAGTACGTTTAATTTTTAAACTAAGGTGTAAGTAGCATTTCCCCTTAAGGCAAGTTGTATGAACTTTCCGTTATGTATAATAATAAACTTTAACAAAAGAAATTGAGATTTAGCTATTGAAATAAAATTTTTAATCGTTTATTTCGAAAATAAACTTTTCGCTTTAGCTAAAATCTAAACATTGATAACTTTCAAACAACTTATAATATTAGTAATTGCATCATATATTAATTATAGTACATAAACAGGTGTTTATATGATCTAAAAGCGCGGCCCATTATTCCTAATTTTAATGAATTACTTTTGAACAATATTTCAATTTGAATTTGAATTGAAACGGCTTCATCGATTGTTTTGCAAATCTGATCAAATGCCCCCTTATCGTGTTTCATCGATTGGCTTTTGACACATCACATTTTTTCAAACTTTGATTAATTTTTAAAATAAACCACTCGTCGTAGGGCCATAATATTTTAGTATGTTGTATGCAAAGAAAATGATGAGAATCTATCGTCATAAAGTTTCATAAGAATCGTTGACATAATTTCCAACCAATAATTTCGAAGAAACGGCATTAATTAGCCCGATTCCCAATATCTTTCGAACAGTTTTTATATTTTGAAAAGCGATTAAAAACGGTCTAAATCGCGGACAATTTTTTTATACTTTTTAGCTGTTTATAAAGAAACGGCTTGGCCGATCATCGTGGAAAACTAAGCAACGTTAGTCCCTATCTAATTTCATCGAATGGCTTTTAAATTATTGTAATCTGTACAATCGTTTTTAATAATAAGTAAACGTGAACGAAAAACTATAGTTTTTCAAAAAACTATAGTTTTTTTTTGGACAAAGTATATATACTTTGCCCAAAAATAGTCGCATTCGATTCAAAATAATTTAAAACGTCGAAAAAAAAAAAAAAAATAGCAAATTAGATTTATGGCAAAAAAGAAGAAGTTTTCTTCAGGAAGTTAATGAAAAGCAGCTTGAAAAATGTAATTAATAGTCTTTTCATAATTTTTCTAATGATAATAATAAAAAACAATCATCATCAGAATGACGAAATTATGACTTATAACGACAATTTGGCATATATTATTAAAATCGCTAAGTTAGAATTCAAATTAAACAGTTAGACATTTTTTTACCTTAAAAACTTTTCATAAAACTTCGTTATATTATATATAGAAAATTTTGCCCTGGTCTAACCCAAATACGAGTGGGATTTTCACACGCCTGTACAAAACAAATTCATTCATATCGAGTGATATATTCACGAAAACTTGGGAAAAGTTGCATCCAAACATATAAACGTAATACTATTTTCTAAAGTGCGTTAAAATGATCCAAAAGACAAGACCCTTTTACATTTTTTGCTATTTTTATGGCATTCCCTACGGGATCATAATATATCTCTCAATGATCCAACGGGCATTTGATTTAACAGTTGTATTTACATTTTTATATATAATCCGAATTTAATCCTTTATCTGTAATATATAAGAATATATATATATATATATATATATATATATATATAAGGTATGTGTGTATATAAGAAAAAAAATATTACTCATCAGTTTTCCTTGCTAATTGGTCTCGCAGGTTATCTATCTTCTCTTGCAGAGTATTCGATTTTACTCGCGAAGATTCTTCAACCTCGCTCACCTACAATTCATAGCAAAAAGTTAATATATATATATATATATATATATATATATATATATGTATATATATATATATATATATATATATATATATATATATATTAGGGTGTCCCTTAATATGGACATTTTCGAATTTCCTTGCTCCTAAAAGCTCAAATAGTTCCAAATTGATAAAAAACAATTCTCTGAAAGTTTTAGCTCTTAATATTGTCTTTTAGATAGAGCGCAAATCAATCAAAGTTTTGTATAGAAATAGCATGAAAAAAATTTCCAAAGTTTTTCAGAGCGTCGAATTTTCAATAAATATTTTCACGACTCGATTTTTGACTTCGATTTTGACACGAATTTTCACTTTTAATTCATTTGTCGCTAAACTATACCTAAAAAAAAAATTTTTTAATTTTTAAATTTTTTTCCATGCTATTTCCATACAAAGTTTGATTGAATTGCGCGCTATCTTAAAGTTAATTTCAAGAGCTAAAACTTTCAGAGAATTGTTTTTTTATCAACTTGGAACCATTTGAGCCCTTGGGAGCAAGGAAATTCGAAAATGTCCATATTAAGGGACACCCTAATATATATATATATATATATATATATATATATATATATATTATATGTGGTGATGCTAAACAAAAAGTTTCTACATCAAATATTCACCGGATTTAAGCAGCTATGTGAGAGAAAAAGATATAAAATCACATTATTGGTGAATGGAGATTGTTTACTCTCACTAGAAGAAAATTGTTTCGAAATATAAATACTGATTATATTTAGAATGAATTTTACAAGTATTGGAGTGGCAGTATTACATAATTGCAGAATAATTTCCCTTTTCCCATATGAGTCATACTATAAAATATTCTATGCAATAAATAGACGCCACAAAGTTGTCTGGTTGAGGGTAGCGGCGCCTGCTTACCTGGCGCCCAGGGTGATGCATATATAATTAAATATACTTTTAAAGAAACATTGCCATTTTAAATTTCTACTTTGGAGTGTAATTGAAATAATTTACGTTTTTACCATATACGCATTAATGTTTATAGTAATTATTGTAATCAGGTATAATAACAAAATTGGTTTATTATTATTGAAACTCAGAGACTTGTTAAAACAATATCAAACGACACAAACTACCAAAGTGTTAATGCATATTATTCTAATCTGCCAATTTCATTTCAGAAAATATTTTCATGATGTAAATCAATAAGTTAACCTCACAGGACACAGAATTTAATCTATATAAATATGTAGAACACTTTCTCCAATCATATACCAAAAATATATTTATAAATGCCACAGTATAAGCAAAGTAAAATGTAATTAATTTCTTTTTTAGCAAATAATAATTCTAGCTCAAAACATATTAGCTAACTGATTAAACTTCGTAATAAATAATAATTTTCAAATCAAAATTTTTATATATATTATTTAATTAATTATTTTATTATTTATTCATTTATTTATTTAATATTTATTTATTTATCATTCATTTAATTCATTATTTAATTTATTTACTATTTAACTTAACACTTATTATTTTGTGCAAATATTATTATATTAAATCATACTTTTTTTTAACTACATACTAAAATACAGGCAATGTTAAATTTGTTTTATTTCCTTTTAACAAAAAATTGTTCTATATAAAAACATATTAGGCTAACTTATTAAAAATCGGAATAAATCGAAAAAATTGCTACTTTTAAATAAGATCATGGAAAGATTTGTTCAAAATACTATTAAGTATAATAATGACATTGAAGAAAAATTAATAAAGAATAAATTTGGATAAATTATAACCTATAATATGTGCACATGTTAATGTTTATAGATAAGGTAGGGCGGGGTAACAAAGGCCCAATTGGACTTTCAGTAATTAAACTGTAAACCAAATAAACTACATCAACACAACACATATCATACAATTAACTATCGTACTCATAATTAATTAATTATATTATAATTATATTTTTCTAAAATTTGTCATTTGTTTCTTGTTCTCCCGTTGGCGAGGTAAAATGAGACAGCCAGGGATTTTTAATTTTGAGGGAATTTTAAGAAATAATAGCTACAATATTTAACTATTATATAATAAAATATATAGAGCAAAATATAAATTTCATGAACACATTTTTTACAAGGATAACGTTGTATATAACCTTGATCTGGTATTTCGTCAGAAATATTCATCAGCTGATTTGAATAACTATTAATTTAGTATATTTTTGTTAAAATTGGTTTTTATCAACTACCCATAGGGTAAGTTATTGTAATCGTCCAAAAATCGAAATTTAAATTTTTTGCATATCTTTGCACGTTTTGAAGGTTTCTGAACATTTTAGAAAACTGAACAACTTATAAAAGATGTGTATGCATGTATGGATACAATTTGTTCGCTTTAATGCCACGCTTTCGGCGCACGGTTCAACCGATTTGAATGATTCAAAAAACATTCAATTACTATTGATAGGGAGATGTGCTGATTAGTTTTTGGCAAAAGTCGGTCCAGCCGTTTTGGAGTTATGGAGCACAGAAAATAGAAATAGAGTTTTTAAGAGAATTATCCAAAAAACATAAAATTCGTAATGATGTGAAGAAGTGGTGATTATTTTTTGGCAAAGACAGTTCCAACCATTTCCGAGATACGGAGCTAAATGTGCAAAAAATTGCAGTTTTTGAAAGAAATAAGCATCCGATTGTAATGATTCAAAAAACTTTCTACTTGTGTTGACGAAACGATTGTTTTTGGTAAGAGAAAAAAAAGATTATTAGATTTTTTTTAATTTCCAAAATATTTTTTTTTGAATATCCATACTTGAATTTGAATTTTTTTTTTTTTGAATAATTCGGATTTTCAAAATTTTAATTCTGTACGCTACAGCAATACAAGCAATAAGTTACAGCAATTTGCCTCAAGGCACGAAACCATACACCACTAGTTTACTATTTTTCATTGTTGACACTTTTGTCAAAGGTTCAGTTAGTCATTTTTCACAGGTATGCCTATTTTAAGATTATATTAAAACATATGTTAAATCTAACTTAAAAATGACAATGCATTTTATGAAATAATTGAATTAGCGTATAGTTAAAAATTTTATTGAGGTCTCGAAAACTAAACAACAGTGTTCACTGTCAATGAAACTAACCATGAAAGAAAATACTTTTGAAAAGAACATAATATATTTTATATCCTGATAGCGACGTTGCTTGATTTAACGCGATGGCTGATTAAACATCTTTTTACCTCTTCTTTCAAATATTGTTATTAAATTTACTTGTTTTAGATATTTCTGGTGGACCTTTATAACCGCGGATCTTTAAGCCCTGCTTTACCCTACATATATATACACACTAGAAATGGGTAACACACTCCGGAATTATCACTCCGATACAACTCCTCCCTCGGAGTGAATCCGAGTCGAGTTGTCTCACAGGATTTGTCATATCCGACTTCCCTAAACTGATACTAAATCTGTTAATATGTGCAGATATTTGCTTGAGATTTTTTACTAATACAAAAATTTGGGTCGAAAGAAGTGGTCTTTTTTCTCGTCTCCCGGCCAGTTTTAGGACTTTCCAGGTATATATGTCTCAAAATAATGCTATTTTGTATGCTATATTCCGAATACGATAATGTTTGTCCGTAAATGAGATCTTTCAATAGTATACAACCAGCTAAAACATATTTAGTATTATATTATAACTAAGTATGCTAATCAAACTACCTGATGTATAATTAATTCTCGAAAAAATAATAATAAAAGAATGTGAGGTATTATTATTTTGTGAAAAATATTATACATAAAGATTTGTTCTTATTTTATATATAAGGTTTTGCATTATTTTCACATAAAAATAAACATATTAAAAGAACTCTATATTTTCTCTTCCAAAATAATTACAGAATTGAAGTTTAGTGTCAATTTGAGATTTGCATGCATATTGAAATGCATAAAATAGTAATTATTATAATAAAATAAACAAAAATGTTTGAAATACACACTAGAGAACACATTTGTGTCAAGTATTATGTTTCAAAGTTGTCGAAGTTGCAGAGTTGTTAAGTGGATATAACTCCTCTCTGAAGCGGAGTCAAATCCTAACCGATCCGGTTTCGGATATGATAAGTCCATCTCTAATACACACACGTATATGTTTTCGCGTACCTACTTATTCATAAATAAAAAATACTACAAGTAGGACAAAAGAAAAGTAGGCAATTACCTAACGTAGTAAATGTAATAGTAAGCGCAAGGCATGAGTCACAGCTCCGGATGATAGCTATTCCCGGAATCGCGCTCACGGGGAGCTTTGCAGGCGCCGTACCACCGCAAAGCCCGGCGCTGATTCATAACGTGCCCACCGCCCATGCACGTCACCCACGCGAGCTTTCTATACATAGACAGCTTTTGGCGACAGAATCGAACATGCGCAATGGATATTTGTTTACATGTATTTTGTTTTTGTCGGCCACATATATATTTTAGATAAAAAATATTATAAATTCTATTTTAGTTAAATTCTAAATTTTAGTTAAAGTCACCCAGTTTTTAAATCCTGTTCGTACTAGTTGTTAGTAGCACTTTGCTTTAAGCCAAATTGCATAAACTTCCCAATACGTGTAAATAATCGACATTATCAAAAAAAAATAGAATTTGGTATTTGGATATTTAACTTTTTATTGGTGGCGGAATTAGCTCATGTGCAGCGTTTCCGATTCACACGCCAGAGGTTCGATGTTCGAATCCCCGGCATAATATAGAAATACTATTAAAATAGTTTGAAATAAAGTTAAAAGTAGTTTGAAATAGTATTAGAAATAGTTCAATCGTATATAAAAAAAAAGGTTTGAGAATAAAAATTAAATTGAATAGAAGTAATGAAAGAAGTAATGGAAGTAAGAATAGAAGTAATGAAGACGTAAGAAGATAGAAGATATAATGATAGATAATAAAGAAGAAAAAGAAGAATGAAGTTACGTTGATGAGTACATAGAATAGGATAGAATAAATAGGAAGAAGAATAGGATTTATATCAGAAAAATAGTATGAACATGAAGATTGTATTGAAATTGAAATATTGTAATGAAATTAAAATATGTTGTAGGTGGCTAAATGCTCGAGTAAGCGAGGCCAATAAAAATAAATAAAAAAAAGAAATTTTTTATTCCGAAAATAATGATCTCGCTTTCAATAAATATTTTTTGATTTGAACTATTTTTAATTGATATCTTTGGAACATACTTATAATAAATTTATTTAATTCATTTCATTTCATTCGTTTAGGTTCTTAAAAATGTATATTATTAGATGTACCAAACGTACATATGCTTCGGCATAAATTCTGACTAGATTCGCTCGAGCACGCGGCAAAATTTAAAAAAAAAATTTAATGAATTTTTATTATTAAATCGCTTTTCGTACGCCTATAATATTTTAGTATGTTTTTTTCAGACTACGAAATCTATCGTTATACATAGTTTCATCAGAATCGTAAAAAATATTTAACTACAAAAAAAAACGGTCCGGCCGATCTTTGCCAAAAACTAATCAAGGCGATTCCCAACCATTATCTTTCGGTTTCGTATTATTGAACTTTTAAAATTAGGATTGCGGACGCAAACCAAAAATTCTACACTTATCTGCCAATTACAAAGAAACGGCTTGGCCGTTCGTCACGCAAAGCTAAAGAGCGATAATTTTTATCGAGATACAAGAGTAAAAAATCGGCCCACATACACACACACACATAATTTTGCCAAATTTAGTCTCATTCGATTGGGACTGGTAAATCGGATTTTTTTGCAATTACATACTTTTTTGGAAAGTTAATTGCTTTGGTTTAGAGTTTAGAGATTCTGTCATGTTTTCAATATTCGAATTTGTCGTAATAACCAAACCAATAATAGTTATTTGTGACATTTGTTTGATTTATATTGCTTATCTGCTAAAATAATTTTGTTCATAAACTTTATAATTTGTTTATATAAGCAGTTTATAAATGTGTGATACTTTAAGTATCACGAACATTTGTCAAAAATTTTCAAATGTTTTCGAAATTCAGATTAAATTTTGTTTATAAACAACATGTATAGTTATCATAATGCTATTGTTGAAGAAATAATATGAAGAAACGACCGAACATCTAGATTTTGAAGAAAATGTCTTGCTGACGAAGTTGGTGCTTTTCCCGCCAAATATAAAACATAGTGGGGGTGGAACGGTAACAGGTGGAGGGAATCCTTGAATGAGTCATCGCAAAAGAAACTATAGGGTGTTTCGAGATATTTGGTCAACAAATTCTGTGAAAATAACACTATCTTTACATTTTTTTAAATGATCTTTGAAAGTTGCTCTGTCAAACTTGTAGTTGGGAACCGAATAATTTAGATCTAAACTAATAAATTTTGATAATATTTTTCATTAACAAGTTCATAGATGTTATATTTCTCAAAATTCTAAGTATGTGAATGTTCAATAGTAGTTTTGAGATCAGAATTTAATTTTGCATTAGGCAATATTATATAATAATATAAATAAGTGCATTTAATATATACTTTATCGTTATTAATACAAGATATATAGCATATACTTCACATATCTGATGAGTTTTATTAATATAAGATATATTGTAGCTTCAAAATTTTACATTTAAATGTGCTAGAGAGGATTCTTTCGAAATATTTTTATTATCATTTCTGTTAAGAATTCGTTTTAAATAATTATATAATTACAATATTATTTAGCTATTAATATTATTTATGCAATAGGCTAAGTAAACCCGTATCTTTCAATTATGTTATTATTATAAATTCCTTTCAATACAAAAGGATACTGATGATTATTGCATCAAATTTAATCTTGGTTATAAATCCATTTACTCTTCCAAAGAAGTGGACAAGGTTTATTGCTAACATCCCCAATAAACGGATTATAGAAATTCACCTAATTTTGTAGTTGTATTAGTCTGTAAGTTTTTTGTAAGCCATCCCTTTTTGTAAGACATCCCTTCCAAGCAGCTTTATAATAATTTTTACATTATAAAATTTATTACATATCTTAAGAAATTTAGCTCGCACAAGTTACTCAACCATTTAATAAATGTTTATAGTTTTATGCCTATTGTCGTTTTTCATTCTTCTAATGATTACAGTGCACACAAGTGTTTAAAAGTGTAATAATTAATTTTTTACAAATTGGTAATGGCACTTTGAGCATTTTGAGAAGCAGCATTAAGGTGTATTCGACGCCTTAACGTGTGCATTACAATAAAACAGAATTAAGCCAAAATTTTATTGAAGATCTATGTGGTACATATATTTATGTTATTCACAAAAAGCATTTTGGAGTAATTTTGCAGAAATTATGATTTTTGTAGAAAATCATAGATAAATTCTTTATGACAATGCTGTAACGATATAGTGTTTGCACTATCGATCGTTTCAATCTACAAATTTCTTCCCAATAATATTTAAAAGCTTTATTTGATGAAAGAATTATATTATTATATTATTTATAAGATTTGTTTGTTTATTTTTATTAAATTTTTAAGTTTATTTCTAACACTTTTAAATTTACTCTTTTTCTATGAATCACGTCTTTATTATTTTTTTATAATTTTCTTATTTGAAATTGTTTAAAATTTTGTTTAAATAAAATATTTGATGCGATCCGTTAATTTACATTGTTTTAACAGTAATTTATAAGGCAAATGTTGCCTTGTTCTAAACAAACTCGCAAGATCATTAATCAAATTGTGAAGATTATTAATCTCACCCTTTCAGTAATTTTTTTATATGGTGAAATGTTTTAAAAGAGGTGTTATTTATGACTATTTATTAGTTTTTTATTTGTGAAACTCTAATTTATAATTAATGGATGATGTATACAAATTGTAAAAACTAAATAACAATTTTGCATATTAAAATTAAAAATGAGACTATAATTATGTAAGTTGAAATATAGGTTCTTTATCAAGTGCAATATTTTGAAAAATACTGCTTCAAAATAGTGAACACTTTTGCTCTATTTGATCACACGCGCTAGTTGGAGCAAAATGCTTTAAAGCAATTTAAATTGGAATGCAATTGGAAGTGGCTACGAACTCAATGTTGTTAAAATAGCATATTTTGGATAAAAAAAAAAACTGTAAAAAATAATTGACTTACTCTGGCCATGAGTTCTTGTTTTTCATTTCTAAGATCAGCGACTTTTCCCCTTTCGTTGTCGAGCTGTTTTTCTAGATTAAGTTGCGATTCGCGACAAATGTCCAGCTCGTTGTCTTTATTCTTGATAGTTGTTTTAAAACCATCGCATCGTTCGTCCAAAGCTTTCATACGCTCTTTTAGAGCATCATTATCCTGGTAAATAATTTATAATTAAATTGTATTAGATTAAATATAATATTTTTTAAAACATATGCGTAATTTACATTGAAGGAATTACAAATAAATTGATCCGACTTAACTAAATTAAAATAAAATATCTCGATTATAATGAAATGTATCTTTCACAGCGACATACAAAATTGATAAAAAATGTATAAAATTCAGCATTCAAAATAAATCATCTTAAGATCATCATATTTACTGTTTTAGATCTTGGCAGAAAATTGTGCGACCTACTTGCCTGAAAAAGGTTACTGCATATCTGATCACAGACTGAACTGTCTCGCGCATAATTATAAGGAAATAATTATTTTACTAATTTAACCAAATCATGACTTAAGTTAAAAATATAAAAACGACCGATTTCAGTGAAATTTAGGTATTATTATTGTTTGAAAAGCTTAAGAATTATACCTTTTGTAAGGTTTCATTGTCATTTTGGGCTGCTTCGGCTTTGTGGCGCAGGAGGGTAATCTCTTGTTTAATATTGACCATGCTTTCGTCGTCTTTTTCCAATAAATCTTTGAGACACGATACCTGAAGTTGATTGTTAGCTAATTCCGTTTCCAATGCGGCTACGGTATGGCGAAGGTCGTTTACTACTTGACGCTCACGTCTTCAATAAACATGTAAAAGTAAATTTGTCAGGTGAAAAGAATAATAATTCAACATTAATTTTATTAATCCAGTCATTTGGTACAAAAAGGGCTGTTGCCGGTACAGTACTCGGGGAATTCTGAAAATTGGTAATCTTATAGATTTCGAGGTGCTCTTTACGAATTTCAACTTTGCCTCAAATTTTTACGGCAAGTCGCCGCTATATTGGAAAAATGTCGTCAAAAACAGCTTTTTTAAAATATTTTCTTTCCGGTTAGCTATGCAAAAATTAAAAAAAGAAGATAAAATTTCCTACAATTCTTTCAAAAACCGTTTTTTTTTTGTAAAATTAATAGAGTACAGCCGCCTCAAAGGCTTTGCTGCTCGCCTTAATATCGGATCTCTCCATATTTGACTGCTGTTTGAACTTGACCACATTCTCTCTAATAAATAAATATTTTCAATGATAAAATAAGCGAAAAAGGTCTAGAAATAAAATAATTCAAAAAAAATTCTGTTTTTTTTTTGCTGATAACTGAACACTTCAATGGCAAAAAAACGATATAAAAATTGAACTAGAGAAAACTTTCTATAATTTATTCAATATCTTTTATTTTGCTGAATTAACAGTACATACTGAATATGGAAAAAATCATTTGAGGTTGTATAGATTTTGTAGTAATATAAAACATTTTTGAAGTAAAACTTATTTAGACGCGACTAGGATGTAAATCCGTAGAAATGCAACTGATTCGTGCATTCGTGCCAATGATTCGTCCTTCGCTCTCGATGATATCGAGAAGAATAGTTTACCCTGTCCCCCGTAAATAATTATAATGAAAATAATAAAACAAATGCAGCATTTACGCTGTTTATAAAACATAAGTTTATTAAAATAACTTCTATATTATTCGTAGTTTCTATGAATCTTTGAAGTTATTGAAATGGAAAATATTTTTTAGGCAAAACAGATATTACAGCTGTTCCAAGAATGAGATTATATCGCCAGCAAAAAAGTAAAAAACTACCATCAGTCAATGAAAATATGTTAATTTAATTACATGAAGTTCTTCAAACACAATTATTACATGATGAGTGAAGTTGCGAAAACAATCTTTGTTTAGGCCTTGTTTAACATAATCTACTGTGTGAACAAATATTATAGAATTTATTAATCACCAATTACTTCATTTCTCTAACGAAGGTTCATTTCTAAATGCTAATTACAATGACAAACCGATCATGTCATATTTGAAGTATGACTAATTACATTATTGTTTTTAAATATTATACATATTTTTAACGCTATTAGAAATATATAATTTATAATTTATCATTATATAAATGTGCATAATATTTGACGCTAATAATTATGTACATCACGAGTGTTACCATATTACTAATAAACATTATTCAAAATTGTTGTATGATGTATTTATTATTACTTAAATGCCATCTTGTACAGTAGCAAATAAGTTTTACTTCAATCGCGTGTGAACCTTATGCGCACTTCTTTTTTAAATAATTTTACTATATAATAATTATAAATTTAGTAAAATTACTAAAAAAATTATAATCTTACTAGCCGTACCCGATCACGCGTTCCCGTGTTATACCTATAAATAAATATCTAAACTTAAATGCGATTCTGTTACATCTTGCTAACAAGATGAAAAATAGTGCACGTATCATTCGTAATTGTTGAGTTGTATTAAAGGCATCATGGAGAAAAAGATACTATTCAGCAACCCAATATAGTATAACCTTATAAGCATATCAGTATTTTTTATTTTCTGTAAATATACTGTGACAACGAAACAACAAGCACATAATAGCATATAATAGCACTTACAGAAAATTTTCCGCTTATTGCCTAAATAGAGAAATAAACTAGCTGTAAGTGGAATTCTGTCTTAAGGCAATTAATGCATCGTGCCTTAAGGCAAATTGCTGAAACTTCCCGTACCAAAAATTATTTTTTTAAAAAACGATTAACTTCGAAAAAATAAGATTTTTGACAAACAATTAGACAAAAAATTACTTTTTTTGAAAAAAAAATTTTTTTTTGATTTTTTTTTTTAATTTTTTTTTTTTGAAAAAAAAAAATGTTTTCTTTATTTTGACATATTTTGAAAGATCTAAACTTTTTTTCAAAGCAATCGTACTGCTTTAACTGCATGAAGACGAAATATCAAACCGCGTAAGCGCCGCGTCGACGTCTAACGCGTAAACATTGGTACGGAACCCATAGGAATGTAAACCAAAATTATACTTATTGTTAAAATTTCTATAAAATATCTGATAATTTAATGTGCATATGTCTAACAATCATTTTGACCGCCAAATGGCATTTTTTTTTACTTTTTTTATTAGATCTCCGAAACCGCTAGACCTGCCTTATGAAAATTTGATCGGTTCTTCACCTTGTCAATACAAGTAAAATGTTTTTGAATTATTGAAATCGGACGCTCCGTTCTCTTAAAAACTGAGTTACCGTTTTCGGCACTTTTTGCCCCGTATCTTCGGAACGGCTAGACCTGACTTCGCCAAAAACTAATCAGCACGTCTCCTTATCAATACGAATCAAATGTTTTTTGAATTATTCAAATCGGTTGATCGGTGTTCCCGAAATCGTCGACGAAAATTTGTATCCGCACATACATACACACACGCACACACACACACACACACACACACACACACACATACATCCATTTTTTCTAAGGTATGCCAAAATATTCAGAAACCTTTGAAACATCGAGAAATGCAAAAATTTTCATTTTCGATTTTTTTGCGATTACTATAACTTACCCTACGGGAAGTTAAAAAATAATAATAATAAAAAAAATTATTTGCTAATTTTTCTAAAAAAAAAATATCCGTCCCCTTTTACTACATGCTATGTGACATTTTTAAATATTTGATTAAATTTTATTTATTTTATTTCCGAAATAAGGAACCGCCAAGTACAAATTTCATGGGCACTGTTTTACCTAAAGATTATACCTAAATATTTATCAGCAGAGTTGCAATAACTATTCATTTAATTTATATCTTGTGAAATTTCTTTTCAACTCAATATCCCTTATTATTTACTATTATATTATTTTTTACACCTTTAGCAGTGTAAATATTCTGTTGGTCTTTTTACGCTAACCACATGCAAGCTTATATAGAGATTACAAATAAAATCTGTTGAATCTAAGATAAAATTAACAAAGCATATTATAAAACAATTATAAACTTTTAAGTATCGTAAATATAAGTGGACCTTTTTACCCGCGGATCTTTAAGCCTCGCTCTTCCCTATATTTATATTAATTGTCATATTTATATACTGCACCGGTCTGCAGGACAATAACTATGACAATAATATGCAGGACGGTTTACATGTCCAATCGAGACAAAAAAATATTTTAATATCGTTTAAGATCCTATTGAAAAACGCTTGTTACTAATTATCCCTGCTACAGGTAGCTTTTAGTTCCCTTAATAAGTTACCTGAAAGCTGACAATAAAAACCAGCTAGTTATCCTTCTGGCAGCAACTACTTGAATATCCTGATTAACGAGGTGGCTATTTGAAGCGACTTCAACTACGGAACCGTCGACAATGCTGGTAGAGCTGACCAAAGTGCTGACAGAGGGAATGGAACAAGGGTTCCTCATCATCGGCTGGCATATTTCCTCCCTAAAATATAATATACATACATTTTAGGATATCATATCTCAAATTTCAAAATCAATATACGGACTTGGAAACACAGCTCAACGACTCAATAATTTTAGCTAAGATAAATGGCATCAATTTCTTATCAAAATAATACTTTTATTTAATCTCGGGTAAAAGTTCGTACAGAAACACAAAAACTAGTTTTCAAAATTGGAGACAACAATTATACTTTATAACTACTGTGGAACCTCGTTTATCCGGACCTCAGTTATAGGGATTCGCGATTATACGGACTCTCAACCGCCACCAATAAATATGTATGTACATACCTACAATTCGAGTTTTTGCACGATTAATGTTGCAGTTTAGTATTTGTATGTAATCTAATCTAATATATTTATAAGAAAATGTATGTACATACATAAGGATGTGTTAATTTCTTAATAAACATTGATTTTCGTTGACATCTATTTATGTATTTATTATTATTCATCGTACATTTGAGCATCCGGATTTTGGATTATCCGACTGCCCATTGACAATAATTAGTCCGGCTAATCGAGGTTCTACTATATATATATTTTCTGACCATTTCAACAATTTCCGAGATAACTAAATAAATCTTGAAAAATTTCAAAAATTTGCAATCTCTCAAATTCACATAATATTAAACATTTTTCATTGCTCACTCGACACAATCGGTTTTGCTTTATAAGAACTGCTTTCTCTGGGATTCTTTTACTTGTAAAGTAACCGACTCTCAAATTCGAAAATAAAATAGTATTTAACTTACGACATTTCTCGTGATACTGGCGACAAGTCCACCATAGAATGAACTCTTCGAAGTTGGAGAAGAGCTTTCGATCTGACAACGGTAATATTTTTGTTTCTGACACCAAAGCGATGGTGATGAATTGGAGTCCCTGTTATCGGTCGGCTGCTTGGAGTTCGTCTAGTTGGTGTTAAAGGATATTTCTTGCAAGGGGTTCTAAAAAACACATCATTCTTAAATACTCCCAACTGATGTGAAACATTATGCTTAATTCAAAGTAATTGATTTCGAAAGGTTTTTTCGAAAAATAATCATAAATCAAAAAGTGAAGATAAAGAAAATGATTTATTTCATTTTTCAATTTTTTTATTCGTCGTTTGTGGAATAAGGAACTTCTGCTTCTCCAGAAACTTGATAACTAAACATTTTCCTCATCAAATCAAACATTAAAACGCACCAAAAGCATGTTTGAAACTTCATCGAGAAAATGATAATCTTTTTTAATAATTCCTCAAACATTTTCCTCTTCAAATCAAACATCAAAACGCACCAAAAGCATGTTTGAAAATACATCGAGATCATGATAATCTTTTTTAATAATTAAAATACTAGATACATAAGCTTTATATTTTCAATTATTATATGTCGATGTCTTGAATTCTGGAATACCTATATAAATAACAGTACATTCAAGGTATAATTGTTCAATATTCAAAATACAAGTGGGCAGACAAATGGGTGGTCATTCAAATCATATTAAAATAATTTGCTCTGTGTATAAAAATCAAAAAATGTTAAAATAGGCTTACCTTTTGACAGGAGTCTTGGGCTCCACAAAATCAAGCCTTTTCGCTAAGCAATTGTGTACTGGTGGATTCGATCTTATGCAAATCGCAGAGTTTTTCTGGTGGATCCTGTCGGAACAAAAAAAATCCGAATCGTATAGCTGTCAGTCAACCATTAAATTTTTCGATATATCGCTATATTAAATCATTCATATTTTTGATTAATTATCTGCGTTTTTTTTTCTTTTGCACATTTAATTTTGCATTTTTTATTTGCGATTGACGTCAATTTTGAAACATTTTTATTGAGAATTTTTTCTCTTTATTTTGTTTCCAAATATTTGAGCGACATGTGTGTCACGGCATATTATGATAAATCAACATTGACAGCAAATTGAAAACAATTGAAGTGTACAATATTTATAAATTGTCTTGATAATTATGCATTGATAGTGATATGTTAGATCTGCAATCACAATTTGGTTTTTCAATAAGCTTGAATCAAGGCATTCCAAAATGATTTTTATCAAAATTTTTACGAATGTGAAGCTGCTATCTTCTACTCGTTGGGAAAATTTAATTCGTCATACTTTTATATTTAACCAGATAAAATAATAAACATAAGCCGATTTTTATTTTCAATAAATGTATTGTTTGATAATAGAGAAAAGGAAGTAGGATGACCAGGCAATCAGGAAACTAGTAGGGTGCATGGCATCGTGCCTGAAGGCAAATTGCTGGAACTTCCCGTACCGTATCGAAATGTTCAAGGAATACTGAATATTTTCAAATAGTTTATTATAAATATTGTAACATTGTCTAATATTTATAAGAATTATATAAACTGAATTGCAAAGTTGAAATTATTTGTTTAAAGTATATTAGAAATTTAGTCAGAATTAAAAATAAAATCTGATTTATGTCGATATACGAACAAATTTTTTTTTGAAAAAAAAAAATTGAAAAAATTTTATTTTGAAACAATTTTTTTCCAAAATCAATTATTTTGTTAAAACAAGCAGAAAGTTCTTTGAATCATTTAAATCGGACGCTTAGTTCTCTCAAAAACTGCCATTTTTTAACATTTAGCTTTGTATCTTCGAAATGGCCTTTGCCAAAAACTAATAACCACTTCTCAGAATAATTACTAATTGAATGTTTTTTAGATCCCATTCAAATCGGTTGATCCGTGCGCCCGAAAACTTGACCGGAAAATTTTATCCATACATACATACACACGCATACATACACACGCACATATTAATTTTTTCTGAGGTATGCCAAAATGTTCAGAAACCTTCAAAACGTCGAGAAATGTAAAAATTTTCAATTTAGATTTTTGGACGATTACAATAACTTACCCTACGGGAAGCTAAAAATATTAACTAATAATAAATATTGATTAATCATTTAGTGTAATTTAGATAATTTAATATACTTATTATTGTTAATTAGATATTAGTTGGAAACAGCAGCAAACTAATGCCTTAAGACAAATTGTTGGAACTTCCCGTACTATAATGAAATATTCGAAGAATATTAAATGTTTTTCTAAGTATTATTAAATATATTTATATATAGATATAAATATTGTAACTTACATGTATACAGAAAAGTAAATAAACACAACTTAATCATACGAATTTAAAATGTTGAATACTAATACTAATATTTATAAGAATATATAAACTAAATTGCAAAGTTAAAATTATTTATTCGAAGTATATATGTGAGCTTTAGAACTCTAGCTAGAATTAAAATCAAAATCCGATTTATTTTCGATATTCAAAAAAAATATCTTTTTGTAATTTAAAAAAAAAGAAAAATAATTTTATTTCCTAAAAGCAATCGCTTCGTCAACACAAGCAAAAAGCCTTTTGAATCATTCAAATCGGATGCTTAGTTTTCTCAAAAATTGCAACATTTAGCTGCTCCGTATTTCCGAAACGGCTAGACCTGCCTTTGCCAAAAACTAATCAGCATCACCAACCATTCAAATCGGTTGATCCGTGCACCCGAAAATGTGGACAAAAAATTGTATACACACATCTATTTTTTCTAAAGTATCCTAAAATGTTCAGAAACTTTCAAAACGTGAAGAAATGCAAAAATTTTCAATTTCGATTTTTTGACGATTACAATAACTTGCACCCTGGAAAGTTAATAATTACTTAGATTTCGGGGAGTCAATATTAGATTAGTATTATTTTATAATTTATTCTTTACGCAGACCTCAGAATAAAGCGTTTGATTTTATGTGTAGAAATACATTTTTCTACCCCGGAATAAAATTTTGTAAATTTGTAATTTTTACAGTGCGTTTACTAATAATAAGAGGTTCAATTTATTGGCAAAACTTAAAATACTCTAAACACATTGCAATAAATTTCTATAGATGAAATTAATTAATATTTTCATAAATATGACGTTTTCAAAAATATTAGTGAACAATATTAATACATTATAATTTATTCTAACCTCACTGGCGTTTTGCTCTCATTCTCATATTTTTGGGCAATCATCGCTACCAGGTGATCGCCACCTGCTTCAACTTCCGACTCTTCTTTTAAAAATATTTCTTTCACTTCCGGACTCTGCAAATCTTCAGTCTTTATTTTATCAGCATTAATAGGTGATAAATCGATTTCAGTAAAGTCCATATCAAATTAAAATTATTGTCAAAAAGTTTGTTACAAAATATAAAATATAGCTGTTATATCATAAAATATTACAAGGTTTCAAAATATTCAATAGACGTTAAAAATTAGTTTGTCTGAAAACAAACAAAATTGTATTTGGACATTTATTTGTTTAATGTCAAACTGACATAGTTTACTTTGATTGCACAGAAATCATAGACCTTAAATATATTATATATAATGATAGATGGATAGTATTTTCGAAATAAAATTTGAATACATTAAATAAAGTTGTAAATTTTCTAACTAAGATATTACCATAATGTTTTAACTTCTTCTGAAACTTATGACAATATCGATGTATTATTATCAAATACTCAAAAAAATTCTAGAAACTATTCAATATTCATAATGAATTGAAATTTCTTTTGATCGTCAACTCTTACACAATGCAAAGTTCCATTAACATTATTATTTAAGTTCTTAAAACAGCGAGTAAAATCAGTGTCAGAGTGTGAAAAAATTTAAATAAAAAAATAGTGGTGAATGGCATCGTGCCTTAAGGCAAATTGCTGCAATTTCCTGTACCGTAAGGAAATGTTCGAAGAATATTAAATGTTTTCAAATAGATTATTATTAATGCTGTTATATTGTCTAATATTCATAAGAATTATGTAAACAAAATTTTAAAGTTAAAATTATTTGTTTAAAGTATATGAGTGAGCTTTAAAAATTCAGCCAAAATTAAAATTAAAATCTGAATTATTTTCGATATATAAGAAAAAAATTAAATAATTTTTTTTTTCTCTAAAGCAATTGTTTCGTCAGTACAAGCTGATAGTTTTTTAAATCATTCAAATCGGATGTTTAGTTCTCTCAAAAACTGCCATTTTTCTGCACATTTATCTCCATTCATTTATAAATGAATGGGGATGCCTTATCCAAAAAACTATTCACTACTCTTCCAATCATTACAATTTGAATGTTTTTTTGGATCATTCAAATCGGATACTCAAAAACTCGAATTTATATTTTCTGCACTTTTTGCTCCGTATCTCCGTAACGGCCGGACCTGCCTTTGCAAAAAAATCTGCCAATCAATAGGAATGGAATGTTTTTTGAAATCGGTTGATCCGTGCGTCCGAAAACGTAAACGAAACAAGAACGTGAAGATATGCAAAAATTTTCATTTTCGATTTTTTGCGATTACTATAACTCCTTTGCAGTAAAGTAAGTTAAAAAATTGTTAATTGAAAACAATTGAAAACTATGAAATTTTAAACACATCACAAGAACTATTTACGAAGAAAGAACCACGTCGATTTTCAACATTTCTCAAAATAAGTATAGGTTTAGTTTGCAAAAATGTTAACAAAAAGTTTTCACTTTAATGTAGTTTATAACAAAAAGGCTTGGCTGATCATTACACTGCAGAACGCCCATTATGATCAAGTTTTGAAATTAATTAAAATTATTTAAATTATTTGAAATTGATGCTGCTGTTCCTGAGAACAAACATAGACGAAAAGCACAATTTCGGATTCATACAGATTTTCTGGCAAAACGTGAACGTCTTCTTGAAATTGATTAGAATTTGTTGGTTTCATTTAGGGCACAAAACTAAGAACATATTCTAAAACAAATTATAGAGCAATTTTCTATGTATGTTTAGTCCTAATTATAAAATAGCGACGTGTGAGTTTAGCATACTAATAACAATTATTGTGTCTACATTAACAGTTATGGTAAATTCGTTGACAGGCAATGTAATAAATTGCGTGTTTCAATAATTTAAATGATATGTGCTTATCTTGAAAACAGTTACAACGAAATTCCTACCAACATACGACAGTATTATCGTATTTGGAGATCATTAGTTATTGTAGACGCTATCTGCCAATGTTGAGGTCTTTCCGTTTTGTAATAGACTATATATTCGGGAATAATAATAATTATATTTACAAGCAGAAAATGCGGCGGTAGGAAACCTAGGTGCTTGTTGTAACAGATTTTTAATGAATATATCTTGAGATCCACTGATTATATTTTTATGATATAAAGATGAATATAGATGCTATAACTATTGATTATTATTTCACAATTAATCGTTTTCTAAAAAAGTCTAGTATTACAACTTAATGCAGTAACAACAATAATACCTCTGATAATTTATTCTTTTTAAGAAAATTGGCATGTTGCTAATAGTGCAGTAAACGGAACGTTTTAGGTCTGAATTTTTTTACTGTGCTCCGAATTGAATGAAATTTTGAAATTAGGTTCATCTTACCCTCAAGTTCAAAAGTGAAAACAATTCGGGTTGCGCCATCACCCCCCGGGGGGATGACACCTCTTCTCAATTGTGTAATTACATTTTTTCAAAATAACGTTTTTCCTCTCCGTTTACTGCACTATAAGTAAATCTTTTCATAAATTAACGTAAACAATAATTAATACACATAAAAATATGGAGTGACCTATCATATATCGAAGTAAACTTCAGTTATTACAAATAAAAGATATAGTGTCTCCTGTAACACAATTTTCATGTGGCCCCATAGCTTACAATATACATTCCACCCAATCATCTTTACTTGAATATAATTTTTGTATGTTTCAACTAACCCCAGGTGAGATTTTTTTTAACAATAATCAAGATAACTATTTAAACAAATTAGCAATCACAAAAATTGTTACACATTATCGAAGATTGATACAATGTGATATAACGCAAACTGAAATTTCATGATAGTATAATTTTATATTGAATGTCAAAAATGATGGACCTGCACAGCTTTGTTTATTGCGTTAGCTTGCTATAACAATATTATAGATTACTGTACTAAACTGTACTACTGTATACATGTCCAATAGAGGCAAAAAAATATTTTAATGTCGTTTAAGATCCTATTGAAAAACGCCTGTTACTACTTACCCCTGTTATTGTTACTACTTGCCCCTAGCTCTCCTAATGAGCGTACTTCTATAAAAATGCATTTAAAAATATATATGCACAACGTATAAATTGTTAAAAACTTTTAACCTTTCTTTTGACTTGATAAATTTGCAAAATTTAAAAAATAAATCTAAAAAAATAATTTAAATGATTTGACGATTAAATATAAATTTAAAAGAAAGGTTTAATTTATGGTTAATGTGATTTGATAAATTGCAACAGTCTCATTTGATGATTTTTTTACTGAGTAGTGCATAGTGACTCCAAAGTTTTGATAATTTTGCAAATTTTGGCACCATAATATTTATATACGGGTGGTTTAATATTTATAACTCTTTTATAAAAAATATTTCTCCTATTTAGTTTTTTTTTTTTCATTTTTTAAAATAAACCAATCAAAAATGAATTCTCTTCCGAAAATGTTATTTTAGCTCACATAGAACATATAATTATTTATCTGATATTGCAAATAGAATTTAATCTAATACATTGCATTTTAGCAAATTAAATGTTCCTTACTAGTCAATATCATAATTAAATGATAAACGTAATAATTACACCTTTATAACAATAAATCTTTTATTCACAACAGAAAAGTAGGAAAGCAGTTTTTCACCATGATGAAAACTGCAATAATTATAAAAATCATTGAAATCATATATAAAACTAGTAGTGTATGGCATCGTGCCTTGAAGCAAATTGCAGGAACATCCCTTACCAAATTAAAATTTTGAAAATTAAAAAGATATTGATTTTTTTTCTTTTCTGAAAAGCAACCGTTTAGTCAATACAAGCAGAAAGTTTTTGAATCATTCAAATCGGTTGATCCGTGCGCCCGAAAACGTGGACAAAATAATAATAAATAAATAATAAACGTGGAAAATATTGCATCCATACACATACACACTCACACAAATTTTTTCTAAAGTGTGCCAAAATGTTCAGAAGCCTTCAAAACTGAAAATATGCAAAAATTTTCAATTTCAATTTTTAGACGATTACAATAACTTGCCCTACGGGAGGTTAAAAATATATGAACTATTTTAATGAAATATTTTAAAAAAGAAAAAAATCTAAAGCAGTCTTAGTCATTTTCGACATGCTTGTTTTTGTTCTAGCTTGAAGTTTATTAAAATTTTGATTCCAATTTCAAATTTAAATTTATTGACTAATTTTTTTGTCATTTCGTTAACCACTTGATTCTAGTTGATTTGAAGCAAATATGATTAGTTACTCAAGACGATTAATTTTGACTTCATAATAATTACAATACTTTCTACATGATTTATATTCAGATATTATTTGCAAAGTATTTTTTCAATAAATTTATTTATCGTAATGTGATACATCGTGATGATAATGAAAACAATAAACACAGAGATGCAAATCATTTTTAAGATTCTAATTTGAATTTTTTATACGTATTCAATAAAATACCCGTTCCGAGAAGAATCACCTCGTTGAGGGACTTTTCAGCTCGGACATAATTTAAACGATACGCAGAAACAAACTTAGCATACTATTGCGATTTTCAAGGACTTCCTAAAAACTATATCATTACATATATTATTATTATTTAACATCATCATATGTTGAACAGTAGGTATCACGCATTTATAAATAGCATCCAAGCGATTATGTTCTGCAATAGATGATGATGTGGTGGGGAACAAATTACCAATATTAATATACAATTCACATGAATCACTGAATGCTGAAAGATAAATGTTGGAGACAGCCAAATGGGGATTTATAGTTTTAGACAAAGTAATAAATGTTGTGATTTTGCATAATAACAATGACAATTTAAATCCACTTGTGAATTAATGCTTCATTAATTAATTAATAATATAATATAATAATAATTAATTAATTTATATATTGTATATAGTAAAAAACCAGCAAAGTTAAGAATTTTTTAACAATAATATTTGCAAGTAGAGGGAAAAAAGTCTATAACCAGCTTGATTCTTATGACGTCGCAGTCGGGAGATAAACGGCAATCTTTAAAAATCCATAGAAGTATTTTCTTTCGTTGTTAGTTTTTTCAGTTGTGAGCTTAGTTTATGATACCTTAATATAATTTTTAAGTATACGTTATTTATTTGTGTTATGAGAGGCATCGGTAATTTTAAGTTAGATTCAGCAAAAATTTTAAATAACCTCTGTAGAAGTTTACACCTGGGTGGGGTAAAAAGACCAACTGAACCTTTACCCCGGCAAAGGTGTAAAAAAATGAAAATAAAAAAGTAAATTAAATTAAAAAAAGCAATTATACAAGAGAAGTGATAAATAAATAGTTATTCCATCTCCGCCGATGAAAATTTCTGAGGAAATACCAGATCAGTGTAAAAAATGCACCCATGAAATTTAAATGTTGCACTGTTTGACTATTGTATCTATTATTTTGTAAAATCCTTTCAAAATTAAAATGAGATAATGGACTTGTTTGTCACCTGGCTATACCAATTTACTACGCCTATGGAGCAAAAAGGACCAAGTTACAAATTTTTGAACAGCAGAAAACAAATGCCTACAATAATGAATTTGCTGGGAGTTTTATTGAACATAGTCAGATAATTGTTTATTTGAAATATGTTTTTTGATGTAATTTAACTGGTTTGGTTTTCACAATATATTGCTGAAAGTCAAATTGGACTATTAGGCCCTACCCTACCTCTACGATAATCACATACATACATATATATATATATATATATATATATATATATATATATATATATATAATATTCATTTGCTCATGTATAAAATGAAAAATTAAATTTTATATATTTTTACTGGTATCATCCTATTAATACTATTACATTATATAAATCAAATTAAGTTACTAGACTACAGATATTTCTCTTTGAGGTAGCGCAAGTCAAACCAACATAAACATTTTGAAAAGGTCACAGAATAAAATTTTTTAGAAAATACTAGATGCACCCAAGTATGTCCTAAATTGGCTCATCCACCAAGACTCCAATCTATATACGATATCAAAAAAAAAAACTAACAAGGCTTATATCCAAGTACAAAACAAGACTCGAAAACCAACCAAATCAACTTGCAAAATTCTTTTTTTCCACACATTCATAGAAGACTAAAATAAAGCCGTTAGATTTAGCACAGTCATCATATGATTAGATAAATTATTATATTTGCAACCACAAGGTTGCAGGTTAACCAATTCTATTTAACCAATAAACCCGTTAGATTGAGTACAGTCATATAATTAGATTTATTATTATATTTGCAACCACAAGGTTGCAGGTTAACCAATTCTATTTAAGAAAAATGTTTCATTTCACACATATTTCCATCTATATTTTCAAAAGAAAACCGATATCATTACTACGTAATTGCAGGCTGTCCGAGGAGGAAATCGAACCTGGAATCTTGGAGGAATTTCTACATAATAAAAACTGATATTGAAGTTTTTTCTGATATATACATTTTTTAGATCGATTAGCTCATGTTGTACAATACTTTAGAGACTATATAATGTTCACTTCAATGACATACTCTTGGCCAATGTCAGCAAACAACAATGATAAACAAGTCTGCATGACAATATACATTTTATATTTTTAATAGAATACTCTTAAAACTCTATTATCAAAACCTTGCTCAATTTAAATCTAAACTTTGATATAATAACTAATTAATTAGTATTGAAAATAATAATACACTAAATCTTATTAACTTCCCGTAGGGTAAGTTGTAGTAATCGCAAAAAAACGAAAATGAAAATTTTTATATATCTTTACGTTCCAAAACCTTCTGAACATTTTGGCATACTTTAGAAAAAATGGATGTATGTGTGTGTGTGTGTGTATGTGTGTTGTGTGTGAACACGGTTCAACCGATTTCAATTATTCAAAAAACATTCGATTGCTGTTGATAAGGAAAGGTACTGATTAGAAGATTCGGGGCAAAAAGTGCCACAAACGGTAACTCAGTTTTTAAGAGAACGGAGCGTCCGATTTTAATAATTCAAAAAACATTTTACTTATATTGAAGAACTGATTAAATTTTCAAGAAGGCAGATCTAGCGGTTTCGGAGATCTAGTGAAAAAAGTAAAAAAAATGCCATTTAGCGGTAAAAAATGATCATTAGAAATTGCATTGTTGGACAATGCACATCAAATTATAAGATATTTTATAGAGATTTTAACAATAAGTATAAATTTTATTGACATTCCTATGGGTTTCGTACCAATGTTTATCAGTTAGACGACAACGCGGCGCTTACGCGCTTCAATAATTCGTCTCTATGCAGTTAATGTCGTACGATTGCTTTGTTTTGCAAAAGTTCAAAATTTCCAGAATATTTCAAAATAAAGAAGACATTTTTTTTTTCAAAAAGTTTTTTTTCTCTAAAAAAGTAAATTTTTGTTAAAAATTTATAGTTTCTCAAAAATCAATTTTTTTCACAGTAAAATTTTTTCAAAGATGTTAATCTTAAAAAAAAAAAAATTGGTACGGGAAGTTCCAGCAATTTGCCTTAAGACACGATGCCGTGCGCCCCACTAGTTTAGACCAATATAGGGCAAAACTTAATTTTTCTACAAAAGTTAACTAATTTCATTGAATTAGTCCAAACTCGTGCCTTTGAGTCTTGACTGCATATTTATCGAAGCATAAATATTAATGTTCAACAATTCTTTGCATAAATCGATCACGGAAAATTTTGGATACGCGTATATGATTTGTTTTTTCTGGAGCTCATTCGAAAGGGCCTAGTCCCATCTGAGAAAGTTCAGCTAGTTTTTAAGAAGTTCTAGAACGCCGATTCTCAAGCCTATATCGAACGCACGTGGCTTTGCACACAATGATTTATAGGCATACAGAAAGTTTTGGAAAGATCTAATCACATCTAGCAATTTGTGTTGTAACACTTATAACAACACATATATGAAACATATCAACAATTTATTTTGTTCTTTGTTTCACTACTTCAAAAATTTCACCTTCAAGAACTTAAATCCAGTATTTTGACGATGCAAGTCAAAAATATGACTGGCGCCCATATTTAATTGCACGTTCAAATTGTTTACTCATGATAAAGAAATAAAAAACGTATATTTCAATTTTCTTATGGTTTATGATAGAATAATCAATATTAATAACTACAATTTTAATTTAATCAGTAGGTTCAATGCGTTCACATAATTTAAAAAAAGTGAGAAAACGGTAACCAATATCATGGGCAAAAACATTTGAATTAGTTGCAATCAATTTTATGAAGAAATTTGAATATCTTCATTTTGGAAAAAAAAAGATTCAGTAAATAATGAAGAAAAACAGGAGTTAACATATTCAAATTTGAAAGCACAAAAGCCAATATTGATGGGTGGCGTATAAAAATATACATTGACATAGAAACCTTAATTTTATTATTTAAATTTATCTAAAATAATTAAGCAAGGTAAGAAGATACAGCATTATGTTCTAATATGAACTTAGTGGATTTACCTTCTGTACTACAAAGTACCACGTTTATTCCAATAAAGGTATTAATTAAATTTAAACTGACTTAAAATAATGTGAAAAATTCATTATTTATTTTAAAAATATTAATTGAAGTTGAAGATAAAAAAAGGATTATTATGCAAAGGTTTAAAAACAATAGTACAATAAAAATATATAATATAAGGCATAGGGTATAGGGTGTTTAAAGGTCCGCCACTAAAAAGGTCCACCACCAATATCTCAAAAACATGTACAGTTAGGATTTTTTTTACAAAAGTCTTAAAAGTAGAGGCCAAAAGATGTATAACCAGTCATCACCTTGATTTTTACGACGTCGCTATCAAGAGATAAACAGCAATGGTAGAAAATTTATATCACAAGTATTTTCTTTAGTAGTTAGTTTTTTGGAGCCTTGTTGTTTAGTTTACGAGACCTTACTATAACTTTAAGGTATACGTTATTTAATTGTTTTATAAGAGGAATTATTATTTTTAAGTTAGATTCAACACTTTTTTTATATAAACTCTATAAAAGCTTACATATGGGTGTTATGAAAATGACAAACCAGACCTTTATTCTGGCAAAAGTGTAAATAATAAACAATAGTAAATAAAACAGTAAATTAACAAAAGCAATATTACAAGAGATAAGTTAAATAAATACTAATTCTAACAAAGCTGATGATTATTTCTGACAATAACTAGATCAAGGTTGTATACATATACAGTGTTATCTTTGTAAAAAATGTATATACCTATGAAATTTATATTTTGCATTGTTTGAATAATGTAGCTATTATTTCGTAAAATCCCTTTAAAATTAAACGCAAGACATTGTTTGTCCCTATTTATCCGGCCTATGAGGTAAACTAGACAGGTAACGAATTTTTAAAAAACAGCGAAGAAGCTTATTTCTACAACAATGAATTAGCTGGCAGTGGTCAGTAAAACTGATAGTTGTCAGTTGATTTGTGCAATTTGTTTTGATATAATTGGTTTTACCTAGCCTCTGGGATAAAAAGGGACAGATGACAAATTTAAAACTAGTGGGGCGCATGGCATCGTGCCTTAAGGCAAATTGCTGGAACTTCCCGTACCAATTTTTTTAATTTTTTTAAAAGATTAACATTGTTGAAAAAAATTTACTTCAAACAAATTAGATTTTTTGAGAAACTATAAATTTGACAAAAAATTACTTTTTTTTGCAAAAAAATTTTTTTTTTGAAAAAAAAAATGTTTTCTTTATTTTGACATATTTTGCAAATTCTGAACTTTTTTTCAAAGCAATCGTATTGCTTTAACTGCATAGAGACAAATTGTCAAAGCGCGTAAGCGCCGCGTCGCCGTCTAACGGATAAACATTTATACGGAACTCATAGGAATGTAAACAAAATTTATACTTATTATTAAAATCTCTGTAAAATATCTGATAATTTGATGTGCATATGTCTAATGATCATTTTTGACCGCCAAATGGCATTTTTTTTTACTTTTTTCACTAGATCTCCGAAACCGCTAGACCTGCCTTCATGAAAATTTGATCAATTCTTTATCTTGTCAATACAAATAAAATGTTTTTGAATTATTAAAATCGGACGCTCCGTTCTCTTAAAAACCGAGTTACCATTTTTGGCACTTTTTGTCCCCTATCTTCGAAATAGCTAGACCTGCCTTCGCCAAAACTAATCAGCACGTCTCCTTATCAATACGAATCGAATGTTTTTTGAATTATTCAAATCGCTTCATCCGTGTTCCCGAAATCGTCAACGAAAATTTGTATCCGCACACACATACATACACGCACACACACACACATACATCAATGTTTTTAAGGTATGCCAAAATGTTCAGAAGGTTTTGAAACGTAAAGATATAAAAAAATTTCATTTTCGATTTTTTGCGATTATTTTGCGATTACTATAATTTGCTCTACGGGAAGTGAAAAAAGAGTAAAAAAAAACACATTTCTATAATTAAGAATCAACTGGAAATTTTGCCGAACATAGTTCGAGTTGTTTGTTTGATACGTGTTACATATTGTGATGTAGTTTATTCGGTTTAGACAGTATAATTACTTAAAATCAAATTGGTCCTTTGTGCCCTGCCCTACTCTATAGTACGTATGAAAATAATATATATATATAAATTAAGTTCGATTGAAAATTCGAAATATAGTTATAAAAATACATACAAGCAAGATAATATGTTATCTTGTAAGCAAGAAAATATAGTTGTTCGATTTACTTCGGAATGAGACTTCTTATTTAAACACAGTGAAATAATGAACTATGTCCTTTGTAAATTGAACGTTTCAAGGTTTAAGTTTAAATATTACAATTAAATTGAATATTATGAATTATTTGGGATATAACTCGGTTTGCACTCATCTCGCGTGATAGCCACGTGATATAAATATAGGACATAATTATATGAACACCTTACGGAAAGTTTTAAACAACTTTACGGTCGTCCCAACCAGGCCACACAACCGCTTACTTGCTCATCGCAATGTCGGCACCAGAAGTCGAGCGAGGAGTCAGCACGTGGAGCGCGTTACCGCTTAATGGTGATTTTCGTGTGACGCGTTTGAATATAATTATGATTTAATTTTGATAAGTGTCATTTAAATATTACACACTCAAAAATCTAACTTGGTTTGTTTGTAGTATAGATATAATTTTAAGTATTTCCATTTTATATATCTACATTTTAAAATCAACTATGCATTTATCGGTAAGTTTAGATTAGAGTTTATATTAGCGGCATAATGTATTAACACAAGAAATATATCCCTCGGCTCCGCATTCTGATGAAAACGTACCTGCTGTTAACTTGATATTATTGTTTAATTTATTTTATATGAATTTGTGGACATTCAAATATTATTTCATTTACAATACTTGTGGGTCATACTGGACGGACGCTTAAGTGGCACGTAATACTCCGTTCTCTCACAGACTGATGTACTATTTTTTGCACTTTTTAACTTCCCGTAGGGCAAGTTATAGTAACCGCAAAAAAATCGAACATGAAAATTTTTATATATCTTTACGTTCCAAAGGTTTCTGAATATTTTGGCATACCTTAGAAAAAATGGATGTATGTGTGTGTGTGCGTGTATGTGTGTGCGGACACAAATTTTCGTCGACGATTTCGGGAACATCGATTAACCGATTTGAATAATTCAAAAAACAATCGATTCGTATTCATAAGGAGACGTGCTGATTAGTTTTCGGCGGAGGCAGGGCAAGCCGTTCTGAAGATACAGGGCAAAAAGTGCCAAAAACGGTAATTCAATTTTTAACAGAACGGAGCGTCCGATTTTAATAATTCAAAAAACATTTTACTTGTATTGACAGAATGAAAAACTGATTGAAGTATTGGGAAGGCAGGTCCAGAGGTTATGGATTCTCAATAAAAATAAGTTAAAAATGTCATTTGGGGGTCAAAAATGTTTATTGGACAGTACATCAAATTATTAGATATTTGATAAGGATTTCAATAATGTGTACACATTTTGTGTAATTTTTTTTGGCTTCCGTGCCAAGATTTTTGATTACGGTACGGGAAGTTCCAGCAATTTGCCTTAAGGCACAATGCCATTCCCCCACTAGTTGTGTAATTTGTTTTATATGAATTTGTAGCCATTCAATTCCCAATATTATTTCATTTACAATACTTGTGATTCATATTGGACGCTTCATTGATACTAGTCCGTTCCCCCACAGGCTGAAATACTAGTTAGTTTCTATATTTCGCACTTCTTGCCATGTTTCTTCGGAAAGGCTGGACCTGCCTTTGACAAAAGCTAATCGGCATGTACCCAGATTAATGGGAATCGAATGTTTATTGAATTACTCAAATCGGTTGATACGTGTTCACGAAATCCTTGACGAATATTTGTATCCGCACACACATATATCAATTTTTTCTAAGGTATGCCAAAATGCCCAGAAACTCCTGAAACGTAAAAATATGCAAAAATGCTCATAATTGATTTTTTAGCTACTACTATAACTAATCCTATGGGAAGCTAAAAAACCTTTTAATTGTATTGACAAAATAAAAAACTGATTAATTTTTTTTAAAATGCGGTTTCGAAAAACTATCGGATAAAGTTAGTGGTGTCTGTCATCGTGCTTTTAGGCAAATTGCTAGAACTTCTCTTACCATAATGAAATGTTCGAAAAATATTAAATGTTTGCACGTATATTATTATAAATACTGTAACTTTCATTTTTCGTATTTTATAGATAAAATAAAGCTTATAAATTGAACGATGATGTCTATATAAGTTTACATTAAAAGTAAATAAACAAAAGTTAATCAAGCGGTGTTAGAATGAAGAACCCTATCTCATATTTCTAAGAATTATATAAACTGAATTATGTTAAAATTATTTATTTCAGGTATAAAAGTAAGCTTTAGAATTAAAATTAAAGTCCGAATAATTTTCGATATACAGAAATTTTTTTTTTGGAAATAAAAAAAAAGAAACATTTTTTTGCTTTCCCCAAAAACCATCATTTCGTCAATACCACCAATATTTTTTTTTTTGAATCATTCAATTTGGACACCTCGTTCTCTCAAAAGATTGCTTCATATCTCCGAAACAGCTGGAATCACTTCATTCAATAAAAATCGATTGCTTTTTGAACAATTCAAATAGGTTGTTTCGTACGCCCAAAAGCGTCTTCAAAAATTGTACCCACTGTTGAGAACTATTATGTATTTATTATAATATTTTATTATGACATCGTCATTAAGATAGGATTGTTTTGTAAGTTCGTACCAAATCCAGCTTTTATATAAAACTTTTATAAATCGGCCCTTATTCGTACAATAAGGGTCGAATCAGGTAAAACTGATTATTATTGAGGGTTAGTTACGAATTACGATTGAACCGCCAACAAAAACAGACTAAAATATTAATACTCAATCATGTAAGTTATAATTTAAAATAAAACCAATAAATTTTTAAAAGTGTTTGTTTTTACATATCAAGATGAGAATCAATGATTAATACCTCGTTTTTTAATAATCAATACATTCATTTTTTGTAAGGAATGTAAAATCATTCACAAACCTCTGAAACGTAAAGATATGCAAACATTTTCATTTCCGATTTTTGGACGATTACAATAACTTATCCTACGGGAAGTTAAAAAAAATCTATCAAGCGGTCAAAAATGATTGTTAAACATATGCACATCAATTTATCAGAGATTTTAATAATAAGTACTAATTTTGTTAACATTTATATGGATTATGTACCAATGTTTAACCGTTAGACCACTAATTTCTATCTAATTATTCAAAAAAGATCTAATTTTTCAAAAAAAAAAATAATAAAGATCAAAACTAGTGGGGCGCATTGGCATCGTGTCTTAAGGCAAATTGCTGAAACTTCCCGTACCAAAAATTATTATTTTTTTAAAAACGATTAACATTTTTGAAAAAAAATTACTTCAAAAAAATTAGATTTTTGAAAAACTATAAATTCGACAAAAAATTCCTTTTCTTGAAAAAAAAAAAAATTTTTTGAAAACAAACAATTTTTTTGAAAAAAAATGTTCTTCATTTTGACATATTTTGGAAATTCTGAACTTTTCTTCAAAGCAATCGTACTGCTTGAATTGCATATAGATGAAATATCGAAGCGCGTAAGCGCCGCGCCGCCGTCTAACGGATAAACATGGGTACGGAACCCATAGGAATGTAAACAAAATTTATATTCATTGTTAAAATCTGTATAAAATATCTGATAATTTGATGTGCATTATGTCTAATAATCATTTTTGTCCGCCAAATGGCATTTTTTTACTTTTTTCATTAGATCTCCGAAACCGCTAGACCTGCCTTCATAAAAATTTGATCAATTCTTCATCTTGTCAATACAAGTAAAATGTTTTTTGAATTATTAAAATCGGACGCTCCGTTCTCTTAAAAACGAGTTACCATTTTTAGCACTTTTTGCCCCGTATCTTCAGAACGGCTAGACCTGCCTTCGCCAAAAACTAAACAGCACATCTCCTTATCAATACGAAACGAATGTTTTTTGAATTATTTAAATCGGTTGATCGGTGTTTCCGAAAACGTCGACGAAAATTTGTATCCGTACATACATACACACACGCACACACACACACACACATACACACACATACATCCATTTTTCTAAGGTATGCCAAAATATTCAGAAACCTTTGAAACGTAAAGATATATAAAAAATTTCATTTTCGATTTTTTTGCGATCACTATAACTTGCCCTACGGGAAGTTAAAAAAACTAATTTTTCAAAAAAAAAATATCCAAAGATTTCAAAAAATGTTGAAGTTTTTAAAAATTTTAAATTACGGTACGGAAAATTCCAGCAATTTGCCTTAAAGCACGATTTAATGCACCACTGGTTTTCAATTATTTGTGTTACTATAACTTACCCTGCGGAAAGTTAATATTTTTTTGAGAAAATGAAGCTTTCATTTTTTATTTATTTATTTATTTGATATAATTCATACATACTGTATCTCAGTAAGACAATTGTTCTGGTATGAGAGATCACAGCATTTATAACAAAAATAAAATCTAACGTTCTAAATAAAATCTAATTCATGAAAATTAAAATCCCAAATGATATTTGCTATACAAAAAATCTTAAAATATATAAATTTATATGTGTGTGAGTACATGCACATACATTCACATACCATTTTATATTTAACAGTTTCAGAAACCCAGCGCCGCTCGGGTCTACTTCCATGTGCAGTCCGGCATTACGCGACACCCAGTGCCGGTGAAACTTTCGCGGAGAGCGGACGCATGCGCTGGCAATACGCGTTCCAACACGTGATCGTTTCTAACAACGTTCGTGCGGACTCGGAACGATCCGCTCGCGATTTCCGTGGAAAAACTTTCGTCATGTATTCTTAAAATAATCCGCACGTTGCTCGTCAACAGCGAACACCGAGTCTCGGCCGCGGCACTCTACAATCATTAATGATACGCACGCACGCCACGTAACTGAGCGCAGATATCGCAAAAATACATAACAGGAGTAATAGTATAGTAATAGTATATTCATTTGAATAGATTTGAGATTGAGACAAATACCGCGCGATCTGCAAGTCATTGTGACCAACCTTTGACGTTTAGCGAATTCATCGTGTATGTGTTTTGGAATACTATTATTGTGTGTGTTTGTGAATTTCGTGTTTTATTACCGTGTGAAGTTGTATTCAGGTGCTCTAACACTAAGTGATTTTCAACAAAGATTTTTTAAGAAATAAATTTTAATCAAAATCGAATCTGCTACAATAATCCGGCTGAACCAGTAGATGACCTTGACAACGAGTTTGATTCGTAGCGATTAACGAACGCTGCCGGACCTTCACGACTAATACTCACGGATTTATTTTGATTAAATGAGATTCTGTTATAAGGTAAATCTATCAAATATTGCTTTGTTTTGATAATTTGTGTTGTGTTTATCTGATACATATAATAATAATAATAATAATAATAATAATAAACATATAATCCACTCATGTTGTTTCGTAAATAAAAGTTTGTGATTCAACAAGTGCTCGTATTACAGTGAGGAGAAAATAGACAACAAAGCATAGGATTCAAACAATATGAATATGAAAATTGTAAACATACCTTTAAGGCATGCCGTTCATGTTTCTAAAGCTCGTAACTGAGAAGAGGTTTTTTTTATAAGTCCTCTGTTATGACAAATTAAACCATAATATTATTTATTATTAACCCGATTGCAAAAATACACTTTTAAAAAATCAGTGATCGCATATTAATTTATGTTACTATTACGCATTAATAAACCTCAACAGTAACAACTAATAATTTCTACCGTTTATACTTTATATTACTGTACAGTTTTAACTAAGGTTTCTATAAATATTAATTAAATTTTATAAAGTAGTTTCAAATATTATAATTTTATCTAGTTGAAACTGCCATGTGTGATTATTTCCTGGAGTCCAAACATGTTATACGTATAATTGTTATTATGTCTCAATATTAATCGGATTGTGTTTGTGTATTTTCGTCTGTACGAAAAAAACGATAATTTGAAGAGGTGTTCCAGTCTAAAATTAAGAAAAGAAATTTTTTTTATATCTTCATAGTTTAATTCTTCACTCGGCTACGACTGCTCTACAAAAATCTGTGAAACCTTTTGGTATTACTGTGCTGCTTTAGAAAAGTAACTAAAAAATGTGTACAAGAGGATTTTTTAAAATTTGAATTATTTTCGGAGACTTAACTATGTATTTGAGCACGATATTGCTACTCTGTTTCCTTTTTTATTTTTATTGGCCTCACCTATTTATAGTTAGAGCATTTAGCCACCTACAATATTTCATTTTTATATAATATACTATATTCATGAATTCTGCATTATCTTGTATATATATATTTTAAACTATCTTTTATTAATATACTATTCAACTCCTTTTTTTTTCTCTTCACTACTGCTGTTTATTTTTTTACTCTTCAATGTTGTTTTATCTTCTAATTCTGTTCTTGAATTTTAATCTTGATTTCGTTCTTTCTTCTAATTTTTTATTTAATTTTTATTCAACAAAACAAATTGTATTTAATTTTAAATTAAAATATTTTTTAAATTCTGAGTCAATATCAAGATTCGATACAAAAGATTCCCGGCATGAGAGTCGGACACGCTATTGAGTGAGCTATGCCCGCCACTTTGTACTCGTAACTTTGAACGAATTTTTCTCGGAACTGTCTTTTTAGATATTTACAATTTCTCAATTTCTACTGTACAGTATTACTTGAAATATTTACAATCTTCTTCGAAGACTTTTCTTCAGTATGTACTACGTTCATCCCAAAAGTACTAATTTTACTATTTTGAAAAAAATCCAGAGTAGGAAAAAAAAGGTATAAGAATATTTTTTGAGAACAAAAATCAATTTGTCCGTAGTTCATACGGTTAAGGACATTATTCTACTTTAACAATTTATATATTTATATATAATTTTTGTTCAAATTATTTGGAGGGCTAAAATCATGGGCATGGGTCAGGTGCCAATTTTTTGAGACCCTCCACTCCATTACCTTCTAGAATTAATTTTAATTAATTCATAATTATTCCTGTTAATATTAATTTTTTTATATTCTCAAAACATTATTTAATAACTTTTTTTAAAAAAAAGTGAAAATATAGTTTTTCTTTTTTCACGGCCTTCCAAAAATCGCTTACAATTCATGTCTCTGGACCAGAATACCCCCAAAGAAAACTTGGCTAAATGCTCTATTTTATTTAAATATTACGATCGATTTAAAGACATAGGTAAAGTTATGACCATAATACTTCTTAAATCTTACAATTAGTGAAAATATTCCACATTCAAAAAATCTTTTTGACCCGGCAATTTACATATGAAAAATTACAAGTATGTATGTTAAGATTTGATCTATGATTCTTTTACTTGTATAAGGTCGCTTTTTGTCGTACTTATATGAAAAGCCTTCAATTATGACATCAAGTGATTAATATCTAATATTCATTGCTAAACTATAATTATATCAAAATTAATAATCCATGAATTATATAAAAAATAAGAAACCTTATGTACTTTTTACAATTTTTGTTCGGAATTATTTAAAATGATTTTTTTCGTATCATATAATTTAATTCATAGCTTATAGTTTATGGTTTGAAAATTACAAATATCCAAAAATAAACTGCTCAATGAAGTAATTATATGAATCAGTCATGAACATGCATACATAATTTAGTAATTCTTAGTAAAGCATCTCGATTAGGGTTTATACAAAAACCGACATTTCTGAAAACCGGTTTTCGAATTTTAATTTTACTAAAAACCGGTTTTAACCGGTTTTCGAATTTTATATAGAAAATAAATTTTTGCTTGAAAATTCTGTAATTTATCCGCGATTTTAGTGCAATTTAGAGCATTATTTGACTGAATTTATTTGTTTTTCAACTTTATAGATACAAAAAAAAATATTTTAATTTTAATTAGTAGAACTAAAAAATAATAGTTTATCTGGATTAAGTAACTTTGAAAATAGTTATTCGTTATTCATGCATCATTTTCACATATAGGAATAAAAATATTTTTATAATAGTGAAAGGAAAGTTTTCGAAAAAATTAAAATAATAACATTTTTAAATAAAAAAAATTCATTAAATTAAAAAAAAAATAGATACATGTTGATACATACTTGATAATATTAATTTTAGTTTTAAAAACAATTAAGCTAAACTCGGGTATTGTCTGTTTCGAGCAATTTTAATTAATTAATTCTAAACATTTTAATTGTTTTTCTGTTTGATAAAATATAATTTAAAAAAACTTAGAACGTCTATCGAATTGCTACTTAGATGTGTCCTTTGTTTACTCTCAATATTTCCTGAAATAGAAAATACTCTCATACTTGCGACCAAATTATGCTTTATTGTTTTTAAAGACTGATATGATAATTCTAAGTTTTTTGTTCTTTAATTTGTAGCTTCTAGGGTTTAAAACTCTTTTTTTTAAGTTTGAGTAGAGGAAGTTACTTCTTCAAGAAAAAGTCGCACTGATTTAAATTAATATGTACACTGGTATAAAAATCTAAATTAATATATACAAAACCTTTCTGGGAACCATTGCAGACTGATAAGATATCAAATGCTATTGAACCGATATGATTTTAAGAATCAAAACGCTTTCATCTATCTTTTATATTTGGCTATATTTTGTCATTTTCCATTTATACAGTGAAAACCGACTTTTTTCACTAAAAAACCGGTTTTCGAATTCCATAATTTTCGCCAAAAAACCGGTTTTTAAAACCGGTTTTTGAAAACCGACAAACCCTAATCTCGATTTTATAACATTGCATATTAATATATGAAATGTTTAATAGTTTTATATATTTATGCGCATCATTATACCAAATTTCATTCAGCCATTTAAAAAATGTTATAAAAATTACCCTTATTAATTATTGCTCATTGATTTAGGGAAATAATAATTTGAGAATATTCTATATTACACCTTTAAAAATGAATTTATTAAACAGTGTATCATCTTTCATTTCTAGGGCGGTTGGGGCTAGTTGTAACTTGGACAATTAGTAACAGTAACGACAATAATACTACTGATTATTTATTCTTTACTCATTTTTAATGATATTTTTATAATTTTATTTTGTTATTATTCTGTTTATTATTTACATTTATATTTTTTTATTTAGGTTTAAGTTTTTTTTGTTTTTTATATACTCAACAATTTTGTATTATAAAACTTGAATAAAGTTTTGATTGACAAAAAAAAAAGTTAATGAAATTTACTTGTTTGTTTCTAAGTAATTTTTTTCAAGCATCAACATAAACTATAATTTAAATGAAAGATATAGTCCCTCCTGTAATAAAAATTTTTATGTGCCCACATCTTACAAATTATAAATACCACCCAATTTTTTTCACTTTCAAATTGTATAAGCTTCATTACATATTAGACAGTACAATTCGTGCACGTTACAACTTGCCCCAATGTTATGTTACAACTAATCTCAGATGTGATTTTTTGCACTTATCAAGAAAACTATTTAAACAATTTAGGAATCACAAAAATTGTTACACATTATCAAAATTTGATAAATCTACAAAATTAGTCGATGATAATAACGCAATCCGAATTTTTATTAAAAAATTAATTTTATATTACATGTCACTTCTGTTTACTGAGTCGACTTAAGCTAAGACAACATTATGCAAGATACCTCCAATCGAGACAAAAAAGATTTTAAGATCGTATTGCAAAACGTCTATTACTGTTACTATTTATTATCGCCGTTATTAGTTATAGATTTAGGAAAAAAATTAGTATTGTAATACATGTAAAAGTGAATCTAATGAAAAATATGACTTGTTTGATTAGTTATTCCTCAAACTTGTTTGTATACATATAGAGAGCGTGGGTATGACATGCAAAATAACAAGTAATTTAAATGCTACACTTGACGTTATTTATCAATATTTTTATAAATGTGATAAAATTGCTATCTATATGAAGGTTATAATGTTCAGTTCTGGTTTTCAAGAAAACGATATGTTCAGTTACGAAATATATACCGGAATATATAAATATATATATATATATATATATATATATATATGTATAGATGTATAGTATCACTATCATTTACATTGTTCTATAATGCATATTTATAAAATTTGGTAGAAGTATATATGACGTAAGTTCCGTATAATAATTCGAATTAACCTAATAAGCAATGTTTTCTAAAAATAAATATATTTAGTAACAAATTACTTAAAATTTCGTAACTATTTCTGAATATTCATATCCAATAAGCAAACTTTCACTAATTAAAGAAAGTATAATGACTCATAGCGTCTAAACAGTGTCAAATATGGCCTTCAAACGCTTATTGTCAATCAATTCTGTTTAGAAAAGTGGCTTGTTTGAAGTTGAAAACAGCTTTTTTCTAGAATGACCTGCTCTTGTCCTTCTTTATATGTATAAATTTTCTGGATCAGCTTAATACATAATTTAAAAACATGCAATATTATAAAAATTACCAAAAATTTGCAAACATTAACATAAATCAATCCATTTTTTTAAATTATTTGCGAACTCTAATAATCACATTATTATGTATCCAAATACAATTAATACATATAATTATGAAATATGTTTTAAAATGAGATATATTAGAACGTAAACACAATAACGATGTGCATTGTGTATTGTTATACACTTATATTTTACATTTGGACTCCATAAATTCTTCATACTTGGCATTTTTAACAGTTTTAATATATTTTTATATTTTGCAATATTTCCTGCATTTAGATAATTCAACAGGATATACATACTTTTTTAGCTTTGATATAAAGCAATACATAAAACTCTACTTGTGATTACTTTACTAGGTAATTTTTATTTTCTTACAAAGCCTTTGAAGTAAACTGTAAAATATCGTTTAGGGTCCGCCAAATATTTTTTTTGAAAATCCTTTAAAAAAACTACTGAATATTTTTTTAAATTTCTTTTTTCATTCGAAATTATTTCTTTTATTCATCCAGTTAATAATGGACTAACCTTTTATGAAAACACTATAAAAAAAACTTTTTTATTTGAAAGTACAATACTTCTGGTTACTAATGGAAAATAATTTCATTTAAATGGCTACCTAGCTCTTAAATGGCTGCGAAAAAATTGCAAATGGCCTCCAAAAAAGTTAAATGGCGGACCCTTTAATATCGTAAATGTCTATGTCTTTCATAATCACCGGTTATGCCGTAGTTTTCACAAAAATCAGCATTAAAATAGGGATTATTTTACATATTTAGCAATTTTTTCATATTTGATATTATACCATAAAGTAAAATTGCTACATGAAAATTGATTTGCAACACTTGATTATCTATGCGATCTTTACAATTACACGATCAATGTATTTTAGACTTTTTATTTCCACAAAATTTATTGGAATATATTTATATAGAATATTTGTTAAATGGACTATAGTCCTTGGTTTTTCACTCATTTCAACATGCACATTTTTCACTCAATTCAATCTCGCGAAAAACCAAAGACTGTAGTCATATGGACTATAGTGTGTAAATAAAAGAGTTTATTAAAATAAATGTGATGTTTAAATCAAAGTGTGATCAACCAAGTATTTTTTTGCTTTCGTACGATTATGTGAAAATGTATTTAAAATCGATACCTTTAATCATGATGTACACATTCCAAAATTAAGGCCATCTATTTATGTTGAAAATTATCTTCTTGGTATATCTCTAACATATGTAATGCTAGAAAAAATCTTTTATTGACGATTAACTGTATTTATAAGCGTCTATTATTTAATTCAGTTAAAAACCTTTAGCAACATGACTTACATTACACAGTAACATTGATATAAAAAATTCATTAAGAAATTAAAAAAGCTTATGTTAATTAATTTAACAATTAGTGATTAGTATATTGTGTGCCCTATCTATCTCTATAATTTAATATCAGTGTTTTCTGAGTGAATTCTTCTTTGATTTGCGAAGGTGTTCGTCTAGAAATCAGATGCAGATGTTGTAAACCTTTGTTTGCGGTGGCAGAGAGACTCGTGTTCGATAAGCAATATGGATTTAGGTTTAATAGGTGTGTATCTGCATCTTTGTGGTTGTTTGTTTTAGATCATGATTTGTTGCATGATTGTATTTTTTTAGTTACACTATTTATCGTTTTATAATAATTTTTGGCCTAAAATTATATGTAGTTCAATACTAGAAGTTTTTTATTTTGGTTTTGTAATGACGATATTCGCACAATAAAAGTTTGTTTAATTGATAATATTTTTTAATAACAGTAAGCTGAGTTTATTATTTCTATTGAGTATTTAAGACTTTAATAATAAACTAATTCGCTCAAATTTAATTTTGAATTTATAATAATTTTTATTCTAACTTATTTGTTATTCACAAATTAAACGCATCATCTTTATAAAAATCGTCTGAAAAGTCGTATAAAAATTATTGCAATCTTTATCAGAACTATTACTTGCAAAATATTAAATGCAAAAATGCGGCTTCTAAATATAGATTTGTATGCAAAAATCAATTTATACGGAGCTAGAAAAGTGACTAGAATATAAATTGAAAATGAAAGAAACAAATCATCAAATTTTATTACCATAATTAAAATATATAATGTTCTGTAGAAGAACTAATTATGAGTGTAATACTAATTAATTAAAAAATGTACTTTAGAAATATTTTATATGAAATAGCGGATAAATACTTTTCGATTAATGGTTTAATTTAATTAAAATAAATTCGAGTAAAATTATAACTAACCACTGCTCATTGTGAGCTCTTAAGAGATACTAGATATTGTTAATAATATAAATAAATATTTAATTAATAAATAAAAAATGAAATAATGAAAAAAATGATTGCATGACCGTTTTTCAGATATAGCTAATATAAAGTATAGTGACAAATGACAATAAATTGTGAACGTGAATGCGTACTTTATTTATATTTCGTCTGTTTTATCTATTTTACAGTAGCTCATGATTCATATAATCTTTTATTTATTTTTTGGTAATATTTTCATTATACAATATATAATTTTTTAATTATTGTAATATTTAGAACGTTTTACCACTTTTGTGACAAATTTGATTGTCAAATGTCATTGGCTTAATATCTTGTTTGATGTATTGGTTTGAAGATTTATGTTTGCATGTGTTTTACTAATTATTAAGTGAATTATTCAGGTATTTAGATTTTCTTTTGAAAAATGATGCAAAATGATTTATAGAGATAGTTATTAACTTCCCGTAAGGTAAGTTATAGTAATCGCAAAAAAATCGAAAATGAAAATTTTTATATATCTTTACGTTTCAGAGGTTTCTTAACATTTTGGCATACCTTAGAAAAAATGGATGTATGTGTGTGTGAGTGTGTGTGTGTGTGTGTGTGTGTGTGTATGTATGTATGTATGTACGTGTGTGTATGTATGTGCGGATACAAATTTTCGTCGACGATTTCGGGAACACGGATCAACCGATTTGAATAATTCAAAAAACATTCGATTTGTATTGATAAGGAGACGTGCTGATTAGTTTTTGGCGAAGGCAGGTCCAGCCGTTCCAAAGATACGGGGCAAAAAGTGCCGAAAACGGTAACTCAGTTTTTAAGAGAACGGAGCGTCCGATTTTAATAATTCAAAAAACATTTGACTTGTATTGACAAGATGAAGAATTGATCAAATTTTCATGAGGGCAGGTCTAGCGGTTTCGGAGATCTAACGAAAAAAGTAAAAAAAAATGCCATTTGGCGGTCAAAAATGATCATTAGACATATGCACATCAAATCATCAGATATTTTATAGATATTTTAACAATAAGTATAAATTTTGTTTGCATTCCTATGGGTTCCGTACCAATATTTATTCGTTAGACGGCGACGCGCCGCTTACGCGCTTTGACATTTTGTCTCTATGCAGTTAAAGCAGTACGATTGCTTTGAAAAAAGATCTTCCAAAATATGCCAAAATAAAGAAGAAAACATTATTTTTTCCAAAAAAAATTTAAAAAAAAAAAAAAAAGATTTTTTTTTGAAAAAAATTTTTTTTCAAAAAAAGGTAATTTTTTGTTTAATTTATAGTTTCTCAAAAATCTTATTTTTTCGAAGTAAATTTGTTTTAAAAATGTCAATCGTTTTTAAAAAAATAATAATTTTTGGAACGGGAAGTTCCAGCAATTTGCCTTAAGGCACGATGCCTTAATTGCCTTAAGACAGAATTCCACTTACAGCTAGTTAACTTCCCGTAGGGTAAGTTATAGTAATCGCAAAAAAATCGAAAATGAAAATTTTTATATATCTTTACGTTTCAGAGGTTTCTGAACATTTTGGCATACCTTAGAAAAAATGGATGTATGTGTGTGTGTGTGTGTGTGTGTGTGTATGTATGTGTGTGTGTATGTATGTATGTATGTACGTGTGTGTATGTATGTGCGGATACAAATTTTCGTCGACGATTTCGGGAACACGGGTCAACCGATTTGAATAATTCAAAAAACATTCGATTCGTATTGATAAGGAGACGTGCTGATTAGTTTTTGGCGAAGGCAGGTCTAGCCGTTCCGAAGATACGGGGCAAAAAGTGCCGAAAACGGTAACTCAGTTTTTGAGAGAACGGAGCGTCCGATTTGAATAATTCAAAAAACATTTCACTTGTATTGACAAGATGAAGAATCGATAAAATTTTCATAAAGGTAGGTCTAGCGGTTTCGGAGATATGGAGGAAAAAGTAAAAAAATGAGCCATTTGGCGGTCAAAAATGATCATTAGACATATGCACATCAAATTATCAGATATTTTATAGAGATTTTAACAATAAGTATGAATTTGGTTTACAGTCCTATGGGTTCCGTACCAATGCTTATGCGTTAGACAGCGACGCGGCGCTTACGCGCTTTATATTTTGTCCCTATGCAGTTAAAGCAGTACGATTGATTTGAAAAGAAAGTTCAGATCTTCCACAATATGTCAAAATAAAAAAAAATTTTTTTCAAAAAAAAAAAAAACAAAAAAAAATTTTAAAAAAATTTTTTAAAAAAAAAATTTTTTTTTCAAAAAATAGTAATTTTTTGTCCAATTTATAGTTTCTCAAAATCTTATTTTTCCAAGTAATTTTTTTTTTCAAAAATGTTAATCGTTTTTAAAAAATAATAATTTTTGGTACGGGAAGTTCCAGCAATTTGCCTCAAGGCACGATGCCTTAATTGCCTTAAGACAGAATTCCACTTACAGCTAGTTTCGTATATATTATTGTATTATGAACATTAACAATAGTTAATTTTTATGTTGAAATATATGTATTAAGAAGTATAACAAATGAAGTTTTTGAAGAATGTATATATATATATATATATATATATATATATATATATAGGGCTGCTAGTTACTTTGAAATATATATTATATATATATTTAAATAGACAAAATACTAGTTTATAATACCCACTATACGTGGTACCTACTAGGCTCAGCCACATTGCATTTAACATTAGTGATGTTAGTTCTTAAGTGATTTTTTCTGACAAATTCAAAAACTTGTGATCTGGTCGCTAAGAAGAATGCAAATAATAATTATAAATGAAAAAATATGGGTGCCCGCCCAAGGGCAGCATCGTGAGCTGAGTAGAACTCCGACTCGTTCAACAGTTAAAGTAGACAATATATGTGTGAATTGTGCTAGTAAATGCATTCAAAGATTTGACATTTTTTCATTATTTGTGAATATTTAACTATCCCGAGGAGCAGTCTACGAAAGGTCAAAAATCCGCTCAAAACACACACACAAAACCATACATACACACACACATATACGTTTTACAAAATTTTGTCTCATTCGATTCAGAATGACTTGAAATGTCGAGAAAACATAAAATTAGCAAATTGGATTTTCTCGCAGAAACAAACTTCTTTTTCGGGAAGTTAAGAGATTAAACATCACTATTTTAAATTTTAGAAGTTTTCAATGGATATCAACATTTTGGTTTTTATAAAAGTTATTTAAATAATTTACATTAAGAAATGAACTTTTACTTTTGATATCTTTAGTTATATTGAGGTTTTATTGTTGTACTAGCCGGCCCGACAGACTTCGTCCTGTCAAAAAAAATTGTAATGTGGCGGTGTTTTGTGCCTACCTTTTTTCTGTTCTTTGCAAAAAATTATCCTGAACAGAACCGTCACCCTGGTAATAATTCGGTGTGAATTAAAAATAATTAAATAAAACACTATAAGAATTTAAAAGTAAGTAATTTTAATAATGTAAATCATAATTCAAAAATCAGTTCAATTTTCATTGTAATGCTTTGTGATAAACGATGTTTTTTGTTTGATTACCTGGCGCATAGACAAACAAATCTAATGGTTTTCCAATACGGGAACAAACAACATACAATTTTCCATGTGAGAAACATGGGTTTTCTAAATTAATACCACAAACACTTAATGATACCATAAACGCACTGGAAACGCATTGGGATGCATGGTGCGAGAACATCTTCTGCTTTATACTATCCTTTGAATATAGTTGGTCGATTTTTCGCAACATTATAATTGCCGATCCAACCTTTAATTGGAGATTGTGAGGTGACGATCCTAGCAAATCCAGCGAGTTTAAAAACTCCGGTGGATCGTCTTGGTTAGTTGCCGAATCAACTGATTCGCCTGTAATTTGTTCTTGAATTTTGAAATTTAATTAATTTACATCAATGTTTTTGGCTGCCAATATAGCTTGATTAATAGAAAGATATTTCTATGTTTATATAAATATATTCAAAATTAGATTATCAAAAACTACACAAAATGTCATGACATAGATCATTGTTTTTTTTACAAATTGCGTTGCCTACTCGATTAAAGAAGAAAAGGTCTGTTTTTAGGGTTTTCCCGGCAATCATTCGTTTTTTTCTCGCCGTAACAACCATCCTTGGACTTCAACGAACATTTTAAAAAAATAATTGGCCAAATTGGTCCAGGCGTTGTTGAGTTATGCGCTTACCAACACATATTGCGATCCATTTTTATATATAAGATTGGGCAGAATAATGAATGGATTTTTAAGAACTGTAAATTATAAATGACGACATTAACCAAAACTGTGTGCATTGCTGAACGTTTACAATAAAGTTTATTTATGAAAAGTAGTAGCCTTCATATGATATCCCTTGTTTTCGATATGTATATAGGGTATGACAACCTCTGAAGTTTTTCATATCACTTTGTCATTTCAGGTTTCTGAAATCTTTGCAATTTCTGCTCTGATTGGTTCTTTTAAGGCATACTTGCTTTGGGGATAGTTAGTGTAAACACTTTTTTAGAATTTTTAGAATGACTTATATACAAAAATCATAAGGCATTAGATCGGGATCGGGCGAGAGTTCAGGTAATGTTATGCCCCTGCGGTGTGAAATAATACGATCAGATTTGAAGTGCTCTATGCCAAATGGCACCATCTTGTTGAAACCATATCTCACCATTGGGTTGCTCCAATTTAGGTTGCATAAAGACCTACTTGACCTATGTTGACTTGTGAACATAACTAGCTTATGCCACTGCAACAGCCGCACTATTCTCTTTATAGAAGTATGGTTTTTATATTCCAAATGCAGAATCACTATCGAAAAATGATGCGACTTGCATTCTCATGTCTTTTAAAATAATGGCTACTAAAGCTTCATTAATTAGTGCACTCATAAAGTCCCAATACCTTTTACTATCCGCATCTATATAGAAACAATGGTCGTCGGAAATCTATCCTACAGGACCTTACATTTCTTTATAGAAAAAGCCTTTGAAGGCTCCTTCTGTTTGATTGCACACTTGTGCTGTAATCATATAAAATGCTGTAAATTTCTGGCACATATTTCAATCAATAAATCACTATGTTTTAATGAAAATTTTGATCTAAAATCGTTTGTAAGATAAATACGTCCGTTCGAGGTTATCTCGAACTGTGCGGTTTACTTCCGTTTGTTTTTACATTCTTTCGCACATCTGTATGAATTGTTGACAGCCGTCCAACGCACGTTGGCGATTCTGGGAAACCTCATGCTAGTACATTAAACACATTTCACTCAACTTAATTATCATTCTCTAGAATTTATAATCCATTGAACAATTCAGTATAAATGATAGGTCACATTGAAAGATGACCGAGCATCAATGTTGCCAAAAATCGTTAGGAATTTTATGAATTCCAAGCCAAAATAGAAAAATTGTGAAATTTACGAAAACATCTTGAACTTATCATTGTAAATGAATGCTGTGTGAATGAATAGAGATCGCAATGAAAATATTTGTCAAAATCACTTCAATCAATCTAAGCTAAGCCACACCGTATTGTATTATATCTAAGCCAAGCCACATCATTAGAATCGTCTCATAATTCTTATAATTTCTTCCATATATCGCATCTTTGTATTTCAAACAGTTTGGGTCACCATTTTATTCGTAATTTTATTGCAAATATTTCATATAATGATGCAGTGATAAATTTTTCAATAATATAATTTTAGTAATAATTAGTTGATTCATGCTGGATTAGGCCAGAAACATTCATGTTAAAATTTTATAAATTAGAATAGCATTCAAAATGCTTTCAATATATAAGTTATGTACGTTTTGCTATTTTATAAGAATGATTAAAACCATTTGCAAAAACTTTTCATAAGTTCGACGTTTTTCTTATCTCTTATGATTCCTATGAGCGAAAATACAGATATCTCAGAAAACACCAGTAAAATTTTTTTAGTGAAACATATGCATTTTTGTTAGTTTATTAATAATATTAATCAAAAACTAAGTCCAATAATGTTTCAATCTTCTGATGCCAAAAGGTCGGTGAGATCTTCTAGTGTTGGATTCAGATTTTTTTTATCCAACAATTTCTTTTATCGTCAACTGCCTTTATATTTTATTAAGGCGTGCTTTTTTTGCATAAATCTATACATGAAATTTTTAAGTTTAAATCTGAACCAAAATATATTTTATGCCCGTAATATATATCAGGTTTTGGCAACAAAATTGTTTATTTAATGGTTATTACTTTGAATGCTTTTATTTCATTTCGAATTTAATTGTAATAAACTATTATATAATCATTTTATGATTTTCATATATTATAACATATATAAATTCAATACTTTTACAATACTGCGTGGATTATATTGAAAAATCATAGAAAATGATCTAGCATTATACTACATATAAAAAGTAAACTGGTTTCAGAATATCCAGTAAAATATTTTTTGTTCAGTGCGCAAGAACATATGAGATTTTTAACTTGATATGCTCAATCTTATTCTTTCCTTCAGTATATATTTTGATTTTACTTGCGATGCAGCGCAAATGCTGTTATTTTTCAGTCAATATTATATATACATCAGACAAAAATAAGAAGTTTTTACGAAAAATTGCTATACAACTGGGACAAATACTAAATTGTAAATTGTGAAATTTGCGAATTATTCTATATTCATAATATCAAAATGAATATAAAATTCAAAGGTTTGAATATACAATTTTTAAATCTTGAATATTTCGATGATAACATTTAATAAATTATATTAAATAGTATCATTATTATTACTTAATATTCGTTTTTTCAGTTCACAATAGTTTCACATTTACATGGTATAAAAACTTTGGATGTAATCAGGTATAGAATAAACTGAAACGTTATTCGAAATAACTCAAAATTATATTGATTTTATGGACCAAATTTAATGAATTTACACAGATTTAAAATAGTATTGATATGGTTGAAAGTGTTTTTTTAACTTCCCGTAGGGTAAGTTATTGTATTGGGCCGAAAATCGGAATTGAAAATTTTTACATTTCTCGACGTTTTGAAGGTTTCAGAACATTTTGGCATGCCTCACAAAAAATGGATGTGTCTGTGTGTGTATGTATGTATGGATACAAAGTTCCAGTTGAATGGTTCAAAAAACATTCGATTCCTATCGATAGGGAAAAGAGCTGATTAGTTTTTGGCAAAGGCAGGTCCAGCCGTTTCGGAGATACGGAGCAAAGAGTGCAGAAAATAGAAATCGACTTTTTGAGAGAACGGAGTATCCGATTTGAATGATCTAAAAAACATTCAATTAGCAATGATTGGGCGAAGTGTTTATTAGTTTTTGGCAAAGGCAGGTCCAGCCATTTCGAAGATACGGAGCTAAATGTTAAAAAATGGCAGTTTTTGAGAGAACTAAGCGTCCGATTTGAATGATTCAAAGAACTTTCTGCTTGTCAACAAAATAATTGATTTTGGAAAAAAAATTGTATCATTTTTTTTTCTTTTTTTTTAGTTTTTTTGTATATCGAAAATAATTCAGATTCTATTTTTAATTCTGACTAAAATTCTAATATACTTTAAACAAGTGATTTTAACTTTGCAATTCAGTTTATATAATTCTTATAAAGATTAGACAATGTTACAATATTTATAATAATCTATATTAGAACATTTAATATTCCTCGATCATCTCGTTACGGTACAGGAAGTTCCAGCAATTTGCCTCAAGACACGATGCCTTAATTGCCTTAAGACAGAATTCCACTTACAGCTAGTTTAAATTTTATTTGTATTCATTATATAGATATGAGATCAAGTCATTTTGTACAATTGCGTAAAGTTTAAATAATTTTAGGTACTCTAATTGCAAAAATAATATTTTTTGTTTATACTGAAAATATTTGTGCATATTATGTATATAGGGTAGCGGTAGGCAATAAGGTCAAATTTGATCAAATATTTCGACAGAAATATTAATCAACAGAATTAGAATAACTATCAATTTAATTTATTTCATGTAAAATTGCTTTTCCACTTTTTCCACTTAAATTATTTTATATTTTGATTTACATTTTTTTATTGTTTTCACCTTTGCCCACGTATAAATTCAGTTGGTCTTTTTTACCCCACCCAGATGTAAGCTTTGATAGAAGTTATATAAAAATATAGGTTGAATCTAACTTGAAATTAATAATATGTACATCTTAGAAAACGTATGAAAACATCAATATACTTAAAAACACATTAATAAGATCTCGTAAACTAAACAACAGTGCTCATAACCCAAAAAAAAACTAAAGAAAGTAAATACTATTATTATAGATTTTCAATCGTAAGTAAGAACGAAAAGAAAAATTTACAATTGAATATCAAAATTTATAGCTTAGTAGCGTCGTTGAGGCGATGGCTCATTACACACCTTTTTTCCTCTACTTTCAAATATGGTTGTTGAAAAATTGCTAACTATACTTGTTCTTGAGATATTGGTGGTGGACCTTTTTACCCCGCTCTTCTCTATACAGAAATATTTTTACATTATTTGTATATTTTAATTATAAATCAGTATATTTATTAAGATTTTAACAATTAGTCCAAAAATAATCGTGTTCGCACTGGTTGAGTGCTGCTGACCGATCCGCGTTGACGAGATTGCTCCATATATCGTGCGCTAGAGCCTATCCGATGTATTTATAATATTACGGACTCGTCCAAACAATGTTTCTATTCACGTCTCGAATGGGGCCAACAGCTCCATAGTAACATTAAGATATAGCATATTTAACAACTTAATGTACATTATAGCGTATACTGTCTACGGTTTTTCTTAAGATTAATAAATAATTTTCTCTTGTTTTCGCACTAACTATTTATTATAATCTCCATCTCGACCTAAATTTTCTGCTGAATTTGGACGAGATCTGCATTGTTACGCAATTTGATGAAAGGTGCACGATATGAAAATAGTTCTGAGAAATGTTTCATTTACAGACGACTTACATTTCAAAGGCGCAAAAATACTTAATATTTGATTAAAAAAGAAGTGTAATATTATTTAAACCACATGTTGTTATAAAATACCGATTAGATGATTCTTTGAATTAAAATCAATGTTTAAGTGCTGATAAACTTTTTAATTTTTCTAAAACATTTTTTAACTTCCCGTAAGGTAACTTATTGTAATCGTCCAAAAATCGAAACTGTAAATTTTTATGTTTCTTCACGTTTTGAAGGTTTCTGAACATTTTGGCATACCTCAGAAAAAAATGGATGTGTGTGTATGTACATACAGTATGGATACAATTTTTGGTCCACGTTTTCGGGCGCACGGATCAACCGATTTGAATGGTTCGAAAAAAATTAGATTCCTATTGATAGGGAGATGTGCTGATTAGTTTTTGACGAAGGCAAGTCCAGCCGTTTCGGAGATACGGAGCAAAGAATGCAGAAAATAGAAAGATCAGGTTTTTGAGAGATCGGAGCATCGGATTTGAATGATCCAAAAAATATTCAATTCGTAATAACGGGGAGAAGTGGTTATAAGTTTTTGTAAAAAGGCAGGTCCAGTGGTTTCGGAGATACAGAGCTAAATTGAGATTCAAAGAACTTTCTGCTTGTTTTAACAAAGTAATTGCTTTTGGAAAAAAAATTGTTTCAATTTTTTTTTCAAAATTTGTTTTTTTTTGTATATAGAAAATAATTCAGATTTTAATTGTAATTCTGAATATAGTTCTAATATTTTTTAAACAAATATTTTCAACTTTGCAATTCAGTTTATATAATTCTTATAAATATTAGACAATATTACAGCATTTATTTATAATAATCTATTTGAAAACATTTAATATATCTCGAACATTTAGTTACCATGCGGGAAGTTCCAGCAATTTGCCTTGAGGCACGATGCCATACACACCACTAGTTTGATATTCAATTGTAAATATTTCTTTTCACTCCTACTCTCTCCCACAATTCATACAAATATTTTCTATTAAAACGCTATTTTTATTTCTTTCAACAGATTTTTAGCTCTGAATTCTGCAAATGGACAAAAATGAATGATAATTATAATTATCATTCATTTTTGTCATTGCTATTATAATAGCAATGGTCCAATCAATAAAACCCAATTTCATCCTAGATGTAGTGGATAAATATACGTGGGATCCTTGGATCAATAGAGAATTTAAAAGCTTTTTATATTATGAAATGGCTGATAGTCTTAAAAATGTTATAAAATTCCTATTTATTTCATTTATTCGTTTGTCAGTGATGTAATTCAATTTTTGAACTTATTTTTAATTCAATATTTCAACTTTTATCTTTATGTTTGTTAGATAATTATATTCGAACATTTTATGATTTTCCTTGAACTAGTGAGTGATTAATGCACTGAAATTGCCCCATAGAAACAGTATCTAATATTACTTATTAAAGATACATTTCCTGGTTTGATAACGTTCTATTCTTATAAGTTATGTCTAAAGATGAAAATAACAAGCTCTGAAAAACTTGTGTTAATTTTTATATACTTCGCGTTCTTTTTTATATAGAGTATTGTGGAAGACAAAATGCCCTTTAGATTTAATTTAACCCAAAATCAATCTCTCCATTATTTTTCTTATGTCAATAAAGTGTAAAAAAAATAATTTACCATTTACTACATATCTGGTTATTGACTATTATGAACTTGATGCGAACAACTTCAACATTTAATAATTTATTGGAATACAAAACTAATAAGCTAATGACTAAATTACTTTATTATATTTTGCTAATAAACGCAAATTTCATCATATTTTTTCCAGTACTTGTTCAGTAAGTTTAATGCTACATGACGCTTAAAAGCAAACAAAAGGAAGATGTCATCGTAATGTGCTATTTATAATTCATCTTGCACTAAGTAACTGCTCAAAGTAAAGAATCACTGATGAATTCAATGTATTCGATGATTTAAACATCTTTATGATTTTCTTGAAATTTATTCATTGAAAAAGTAAATAAATTGTTATTTATTTACTGTACGAAATTAAATAAAATTCAACATATTGTATAATATTCGATGCATTCTTAATTTATCAAATATTATTTATTAAAAATGTTAATGTAGATATTTTACTTGAATTAATGAAAAAGAACAAATCAAGTTCTGAAGATTTTCCATTACCGAGAAGAAGTGACAACGTTATTTATTTACATATTTTTTGGTGTTGTTTCTGCTATGATTATTCAGTTCTGCTAGATTTCCAGAATGCGAAGGAAATCTATTTATGCACTTTTTGTACTACATCATAGGACAATATTATTTTTTATATAAAGATGAAATCTATTTTTAACTTTCCGTAGGGTAAGTTATAGTAATCGCAAAAAAATCGAAAATGCAATTTTTTATAAATCTTTACGTTTCAAAGGTTTCTGAATATTTTGGCATACCTTAGAAAAATGGATGTATGTGTGTGTGTGTGGATACAAATTTTCGTCGACGATTTCGGGAACACCGATCAACCGATTTGAATAATTCAAAAAACATACGATTCGTATTGATAAGGAGACGTGCTGAATAGGGCGAAAGCAGGTCTAGCCGTTTTGGCAAAAAGTGCCAAAAATGGTAACTCAGTTTTTAAGAGAACGGAACGTCCGATTTTAATAATTCAAAAAACTATTTTACTTGTATTGACAACATGAAGAATAGGTCAAATTTTATATGAAGGCAGATCTAGCAGTTTCGGAGATCTAATGAAAAAAGTAAAAAAATGTCATTTGGCGGTTAAAAATGATCATTAGACATATGCACATCAAATTATCAGATATTAGATAGAGATTTTGACAATAAGTATAAATTTTGTTTACATGCCTATGGGTTCCGTACCAATGTTCATCCGTTAGACGGCGACGCGGCGCTTACGCGCTTTGACATTTCGTCTCTATACAGTTAAAGCAGTAAGTATGCTTTGAAAAAAAGTTCAGAATTTCCAAAATGTGTCAAAAAAAAGTAATTTTTTGTCAAATTTATAATTACTCAAAAATCTAATTTTTTCGAAGTAATTTTTTCTCAAAAATGTTAATGTTTTTAAAAGTTCCAGCAATTTGCCTTAAGGCACGATGCTTTCAATAATACATTATCCTATTTACAATAGTTTGTGTTGCTTGTCATATCTACTGATTCAATCAATGACGTAGTATTTAAAAAACATATACGAGTATAGTTTAAGTTGATATCCAATAAAAACATTTGATAGTTTAAGTTGATATCCAATTTACATCGTATTTCAATACTTTCCTCTAAATAACTTTTTGATTAATTAATATGCAATAATTGGCGTCAGGCCACTCATTTGCATATTATGACAGCAAGATAGACATGCGGATACAAAGTTTGCGAAACTATAAGTTCAGATGAATTTAGCTATTTTAAAGTGCATATATGTAATGTGTATTAATAAGTAATTTTTGTGATGCCTATTTGGTTCTCAGAAAAGTATCTAATGATTGAAGTGTGGGAAAGCTTCTTAGATCTATATTATATCCTAAATATCACTAATAGATTTATTTTCTAAATAAAAACGGAAACTAGTAGGGTGCATGGCAACGTGCCTTAAGGAAAATTGCTGGAAGTTCCCGTACCGTAAGAAAATATTTTTCAATGTTTCTACAACATTCAAGCTGCTCAAAATGTTAAGAAAATTAGTATTTGCTTATAGTAAATGATTTCTTTTTAATATTTGTTCCCGCAATTTGCCTCAAAGCCAATACTACACTGTGACTTTATTGCCAGTAGAAATAAATCTGGCATAATATTTTTTTTAATGTGGGCTAAATAATCAAAAATAATATTTGATGATATTTGTTATTTACAAGTCAAACTAGTGTTGTATTTCATCGTGTCTTAAGGTAAATTGCTGGAACTTCTCGTACTGTAATAAAATATTCAATCAATATTAAATAAAAAAAGAATTGAAATTGAAATCCGAATCATTTTCGATATTTAAAAAAAATTGTTTTGTTTTTTTTACGGATTTTGAAATAAAAAACGTTCTTTAAGAAAAACAATATTATTTCGTCAACATAAGCAAAAAGTGTCTTGAATCATTCAAATCAGATGCTTCATTCTCTCAAAAACTGCCATTTTTTACACATTTCCGTATCTCCGAAACGGCTGGTCTTGTCTTTACCAAAAATGAATCGCCAACTTACGAATTGAATGATTTCTGAATCATTCTAATCGGATGCCTGCTTCTCGTAAAAAGTGAGTTTCCATTTTCTGCACTTTTTGCTTCGTATCTCGGAAACGGCTAATGAACGACATTTCGACAAAACGACAAAATTGTTCAGGCAATTATATTACTCATATGCTAAATGCGTACTATTTGCGATTATTGCTATTATTCATTTACAGATTTATGTATTTTAATAGGTAAATTAGAAAATCTTAGTTTGAGAAACGTGCGATAATATATTTTCTATTCGCGAGTACATACGCGCACGGGAAGAAATCAGGAACAGAGTTAGCTCTGTTCGCGCTATCATCATCCCTAAAAATAGTCTCTTCTTGAGGCAGAATTGTGTTGAGTCTGGCGCCTGCGAATTGCAAACTTACGATTTTTGTCCGACAACCGTAATAGTGCACGCACTATAAAATTTTATAACATATGTCATATGTGAAGCAATGCAATTTATTGACATTAGAAGATTTGCGGCGGAAGTTAAATAAAACTGTAAAAAATTATTCAATAAACAATTTATTAATATTTTGCTGTTTTTGAACTTCCCGTAGGGTAAGTTATAGTAATCACAAGAAATTTTTATATCTTACGTTTCAAAGTTTTCTGAACATTTTGCCATACCTTAATAAAAGTGAATGTATGTATGTGTGTATGTGTGTGTGTGTGTGGGGATACAAATTTTCGTCGACGATTTCGAGAATACCGGTCAACCGATTTGAATAATTAAAAAAAACATTCGATTCGTATTGATAAGAAGACGTATTGATTAGTTTTGGTGGAGGCAGGTCAGACCGTTTCGAAGATACGGGGCAAAAAGTGTCAAAAACGGTAATTCAGTTTTTTAAGAGAACGGGGCGTCCTATTTTAATATTTCAAAAAACATTTTACTTGTATTGACAAGATGAAGAACTGATTAAATTTTTGGGAAGGCAGGTCCAGCGGTCATGGACTCTCAATGAAAATAAGTTAAAAAAATGTCATTTGGCGGTCAAAAATGTTTATTGGACTTATGCACATCAAATTATCAGATATTTTATAGAGATTTTCATAATGTGTACACATTTTGTGTAATTTTTTTGTGTTCCGTACCAAGATTTTTAATTGCGGTACGGTAAGTTCCAGCAATTTGCCTTAAGGCACGATGCCATGCACCCCACTAGTTTTAAGTTTTTACTGGCCCATTTACTAATATTTAAAATAATAAAATATGTAGTTTATAATTTTTTAAGTAAAAAACTAAATAATTGTTTTAATTCACAAATTATACTCATTTACCTCATAGATCATTTTATTTTCAAGTTTACTCTATATAATCACAAAATTTAAATTTAATATATCAAAATTGAAAAGGCTTATTACTGGATAACCTTTTAGATCTAATGTTTAATATTTCATATATCATCGAAATTATTGAATGCTTTCCTTTTTGTAGAGACAGATTGTAATTCAATAAAGAGAATAAAAAACTAGATAATATTTTGTGTAACATAAGGCCCTGTGTGTCCTGAGCCATGTAACCAAATTATCTTGTTTAGTGCCTATTAGCGTCCTTGCCTTTAATCTGGAGAGGTCAAGTGGCGTTATCTGTTTCTAAACATACTTTAAATCTTTGTTATATACAAGTATCAAAAAAATAAACCAATACCAATTTTATTAAGGTTTACATAGTGCAAATGTCGCTTTGCTAGGAGTATTTATGTCTATTATAGTTTATAATAGCCATGATTTAATCAACAGTTAAGTTGGGACCTTTATCGTCTAGATCTTATATTACTCATCGTCTACTTTATTTTAACAAGTCATCGCCAATCTTGCTTAGATTATAAACACTTTTAAATAATGTTATGAGCGAATCTGGCAAATTTCCAAATAGTATGTCTTTTTCATGATTTTGTATTATTTTTGATTTAGTCATTAGGCAAATCCCGGAACTTAAACCAGATACAGATTTTAGAGATACGAATTATAGAGTAGGCTTTAAGAAATATGATACATATGTTTGTAAACTATTGTATATGATAACAAATTTTTATGATATATGTTATCTTCATGTTATCGCTGAGCCGTATAAATTGTTAATGATTAATTTTAGTGTTTATTACAATTTATGACAGGACAGATTTGTTAAAAAATCTGGTTTTAATTCAATGAAATTCGAATAAATCTGCTAAAAATATGTAAGGTCTACTTTAGAATAATACTTGCTTTTTGAATTTATGCAAAACCTTTGTAATAATTTTTTTCTAACACTGGCAAAAATCATCAAAAACTTGTGGGATATTATACTAAGGCGGTCGATTGCTCTAAATTTAAAAATAGTATGTTCGTACAAGTTGATTTTTTAAAATTATATTATCTATGTATGTTTAGTTTAGTCACAAATATAACTTTTAATGATATATGTTAATGAAATATTTTGTAAAATTGTAGTAGTTAACACTTTAATGCTTCCGTCATAACACAAGACGTTGACCTTTAAACTTTAAAGCATAATCATTTATCTATTTATTTATTTCCGCCATCAATACTTAATAATAAACAATATAACAAGGCCTGACACTCTGTAAACATTTATATAAATTAGTTTTCTATTACTAAATCTAAAATAGATTTATGGCAAAATTATGTTAATATCAAGATTGATTTTTTTTTAAATTATAATGACCATGCAGTCCTAATAATACCATAATATATGCAACAGATTATGGCTGCTAATAATTTTCCATGTGTTATTCTAGGCTGGCTGATATTCTAAAAAAAACATGTAAATAAATTCTGTAGACACTTTACTAGACATTTACTTTTAGTGTTGTTTTTTAGTGAACTTTTTTATTATTATTCATTACTACTTTGTTTATTAAAATCAATGAATCAATGCCAGTACTAATGATCTTAATTAATTTTACCGCAATTTTAAGGTTTTTGATGAAATTTCAATTATTTGTTAGTTTTTGTTCACTAACGGACAAAATGGCACAATGGACAAAATGGCATAGTATAATTTGCAAGCACTAAAGGATAAAATAATTTATTTGTGAACTGCCTCTCTTACAAATTAGTGTGGTTTTATATATATGTATTATATATATATATTATAATATATATAGATATCTAATAATATATAGAATATGAATATGTGTATTACAAGATTAGTTGTAATGAACTCTTAGGAATGATTTCAACTGATTTACTATACTTTGCTTTCGAGATTTTGTTACGCACTTTGATTTAGGTATTAGTCAGTATTACCTTCAACACCTCTTTCTAACTTCAAATGTAATTATTATCATTTTGAAAGCATGAACTTCAGAACAGTTAATAATTGGCTAACTAAAAAAATTTCATGCTGAGAATTGTGCAACTTATTTTTACTAATTTTATAATTAAAAATTCCGTTATAAACAGATTTTATGTGTATATAACAATTAGTCGTTCATTATAAGTAGACAGATTATATGTAGACAGTGAAATTATTACATTGAGTTATGTGCAAACACGGAAAACTATTATTAATCTCGTTTGCAGAGATTTCCAAAGTACTTAGCGTTCTTTTTACGACAAAACGTGGGGCAATAAAATTCATTTTAATATTCTCGAAATATTTGCAGATTTTCAAATGTCAAATTTTTGTACCAATAAACTATTATATGCTTGTCTAATAATTAGGTTTTTTAAATTATTTAAGTATATGAAGA
>NW_020537324.1:35808650-35843409 GCF_003426905.1 Ctenocephalides felis | reverse complement strand
TTGATAGAAGTTATATAAAAATAGGTTGAATCTAACTTGAAATTAATAATATGTACATCTTAGAAAACGTATGAAAACATCAATATACTTAAAAACACATTAATAAGATCTCGTAAACTAAACAACAGTGCTCATAACCCAAAAAAAAACTAAAGAAAGTAAATACTATTATTATAGATTTTCAATCGTAAGTAAGAACGAAAAGAAAATTTACAATTGAATATCAAAATTTATAGCTTAGTAGCGTCGTTGAGGCGATGGCTCATTACACACCTTTTTTCCTCTACTTTCAAATATGGTTGTTGAAAAATTGCTAACTATACTTGTTCTTGAGATATGGTGGTGGACCTTTTTACCCCGCTCTTCTCTATACAGAAATATTTTTACATTATTTGTATATTTTAATTATAAATCAGTATATTTATTAAGATTTTAACAATTAGTCCAAAAATAATCGTGTTCGCACTGGTTGAGTGCTGCTGACCGATCCGCGTTGACGAGATTGCTCCATATATCGTGCGCTAGAGCCTATCCGATGTATTTATAATATTACGGACTCGTCCAAACAATGTTTCTATTCACGTCTCGAATGGGGCCAACAGCTCCATAGTAACATTAAGATATAGCATATTTAACAACTTAATGTACATTATAGCGTATACTGTCTACGGTTTTTCTTAAGATTAATAAATAATTTTCTCTTGTTTTCGCACTAACTATTTATTATAATCTCCATCTCGACCTAAATTTTCTGCTGAATTTGGACGAGATCTGCATTGTTACGCAATTTGATGAAAGGTGCACGATATGAAAATAGTTCTGAGAAATGTTTCATTTACAGACGACTTACATTTCAAAGGCGCAAAAATACTTAATATTTGATTAAAAAAGAAGTGTAATATTATTTAAACCACATGTTGTTATAAAATACCGATTAGATGATTCTTTGAATTAAAATCAATGTTTAAGTGCTGATAAACTTTTTATTTTTCTAAAACATTTTTTAACTTCCCGTAAGGTAACTTATTGTAATCGTCCAAAAATCGAAACTGTAAATTTTTATGTTTCTTCACGTTTTGAAGGTTTCTGAACATTTTGGCATACCTCAGAAAAAAATGGATGTGTGTGTATGTACATACAGTATGGATACAATTTTTGTCCACGTTTTCGGGCGCACGGATCAACCGATTTGAATGGTTCGAAAAAAATTAGATTCCTATTGATAGGGAGATGTGCTGATTAGTTTTTGACGAAGGCAAGTCCAGCCGTTTCGGAGATACGGAGCAAAGAATGCAGAAAATAGAAAGATCAGGTTTTTGAGAGATCGGAGCATCGGATTTGAATGATCCAAAAAATATTCAATTCGTAATAACGGGGAGAAGTGGTTATAAGTTTTTGTAAAAAGGCAGGTCCAGTGGTTTCGGAGATACAGAGCTAAATTGAGATTCAAAGAACTTTCTGCTTGTTTTTAACAAAGTAATTGCTTTTGAAAAAAAATTGTTTCAATTTTTTTTTCAAAATTTGTTTTTTTTTGTATATAGAAAATAATTCAGATTTTAATTGTAATTCTGAATATAGTTCTAATATTTTTTAAACAAATATTTTCAACTTTGCAATTCAGTTTATATAATTCTTATAATATTAGACAATATTACAGCATTTATTTATAATAATCTATTTGAAAACATTTAATATATCTCGAACATTTAGTTACCATGCGGGAAGTTCCAGCAATTTGCCTTGAGGCACGATGCCATACACACCACTAGTTTGATATTCAATTGTAAATATTTCTTTTCACTCCCACTCTCTCCCACAATTCATACAAATATTTTCTATTAAAACGCTATTTTTATTTCTTTCAACAGATTTTTAGCTCTGAATTCTGCAAATGGACAAAAATGAATGATAATTATAATTATCATTCATTTTGTCATTGCTATTATAATAGCAATGGTCCAATCAATAAAACCCAATTTCATCCTAGATGTAGTGGATAAATATACGTGGGATCCTTGGATCAATAGAGAATTTAAAAGCTTTTTATATTATGAAATGGCTGATAGTCTTAAAAATGTTATAAAATTCCTATTTATTTCATTTATTTCGTTTGTCAGTGATGTAATTCAATTTTTGAACTTATTTTTAATTCAATATTTCAACTTTTATCTTTATGTTTGTTAGATAATTATATTCGAACATTTTATGATTTTCCTTGAACTAGTGAGTGATTAATGCACTGAAATTGCCCCATAGAAACAGTATCTAATATTACTTATTAAAGATACATTTCCTGGTTTGATAACGTTCTATTCTTATAAGTTATGTCTAAAGATGAAAATAACAAGCTCTGAAAAACTTGTGTTAATTTTTATATACTTCGCGTTCTTTTTTATATAGAGTATTGTGGAAGACAAAATGCCCTTTAGATTTAATTTAACCCAAAATCAATCTCTCCATTATTTTTCTTATGTCAATAAAGTGTAAAAAAAATAATTTACCATTTACTACATATCTGGTTATTGACTATTATGAACTTGATGCGAACAACTTCAACATTTAATATTTATTGGAATACAAAACTAATAAGCTAATGACTAAATTACTTTATTATATTTTGCTAATAAACGCAAATTTCATCATATTTTTTCCAGTACTTGTTCAGTAAGTTTAATGCTACATGACGCTTAAAAGCAAACAAAGGAAGATGTCATCGTAATGTGCTATTTATAATTCATCTTGCACTAAGTAACTGCTCAAAGTAAAGAATCACTGATGAATTCAATGTATTCGATGATTTAAACATCTTTATGATTTTCTTGAAATTTATTCATTGAAAAAGTAAATAAATTGTTATTTATTTACTGTACGAAATTAAATAAAATTCAACATATTGTATAATATTCGATGCATTCTTAATTTATCAAATATTATTTATTAAAAATGTTAATGTAGATATTTTACTTGAATTAATGAAAAAGAACAAATCAAGTTCTGAAGATTTTCCATTACCGAGAAGAAGTGACAACGTTATTTATTTACATATTTTTTTGGTGTTGTTTCTGCTATGATTATTCAGTTCTGCTAGATTTCCAGAATGCGAAGGAAATCTATTTATGCACTTTTTGTACTACATCATAGGACAATATTATTTTTTATATAAAGATGAAATCTATTTTTAACTTTCCGTAGGGTAAGTTATAGTAATCGCAAAAAAATCGAAAATGCAATTTTTTATAAATCTTTACGTTTCAAAGGTTTCTGAATATTTTGGCATACCTTAGAAAAATGGATGTATGTGTGTGTGTGTGGATACAAATTTTCGTCGACGATTTCGGGAACACCGATCAACCGATTTGAATAATTCAAAAACATACGATTCGTATTGATAAGGAGACGTGCTGAATAGGGCGAAAGCAGGTCTAGCCGTTTTGGCAAAAAGTGCCAAAAATGGTAACTCAGTTTTTAAGAGAACGGAACGTCCGATTTTAATAATTCAAAAAACTATTTTACTTGTATTGACAACATGAAGAATAGGTCAAATTTATATGAAGGCAGATCTAGCAGTTTCGGAGATCTAATGAAAAAAGTAAAAAAATGTCATTTGGCGGTTAAAAATGATCATTAGACATATGCACATCAAATTATCAGATATTAGATAGAGATTTTGACAATAAGTATAAATTTTGTTTACATGCCTATGGGTTCCGTACCAATGTTCATCCGTTAGACGGCGACGCGGCGCTTACGCGCTTTGACATTTCGTCTCTATACAGTTAAAGCAGTAAGTATGCTTTGAAAAAAAGTTCAGAATTTCCAAAATGTGTCAAAAAAAAGTAATTTTTTGTCAAATTTATAATTACTCAAAAATCTAATTTTTTCGAAGTAATTTTTTCTCAAAAATGTTAATGTTTTTAAAAGTTCCAGCAATTTGCCTTAAGGCACGATGCTTTCAATAATACATTATCCTATTTACAATAGTTTGTGTTGCTTGTCATATCTACTGATTCAATCAATGACGTAGTATTTAAAAACATATACGAGTATAGTTTAAGTTGATATCCAATAAAAACATTTGATAGTTTAAGTTGATATCCAATTTACATCGTATTTCAATACTTTCCTCTAAATAACTTTTTGATTAATTAATATGCAATAATTGGCGTCAGGCCACTCATTTGCATATTATGACAGCAAGATAGACATGCGGATACAAAGTTTGCGAAACTATAAGTTCAGATGAATTTAGCTATTTTAAAGTGCATATATGTAATGTGTATTAATAAGTAATTTTTGTGATGCCTATTTGGTTCTCAGAAAAGTATCTAATGATTGAAGTGTGGGAAAGCTTCTTAGATCTATATTATATCCTAAATATCACTAATAGATTTATTTTCTAAATAAAAACGGAAACTAGTAGGGTGCATGGCAACGTGCCTTAAGGAAAATTGCTGGAAGTTCCCGTACCGTAAGAAAATATTTTTCAATGTTTCTACAACATTCAAGCTGCTCAAAATGTTAAGAAAATTAGTATTTGCTTATAGTAAATGATTTCTTTTTAATATTTGTTCCCGCAATTTGCCTCAAAGCCAATACTACACTGTGACTTTATTGCCAGTAGAAATAAATCTGGCATAATATTTTTTTTAATGTGGGCTAAATAATCAAAAATAATATTTGATGATATTTGTTATTTACAAGTCAAACTAGTGTTGTATTTCATCGTGTCTTAAGGTAAATTGCTGGAACTTCTCGTACTGTAATAAAATATTCAATCAATATTAAATAAAAAAAGAATTGAAATTGAAATCCGAATCATTTTCGATATTTAAAAAAAATTGTTTTGTTTTTTTTACGGATTTTGAAATAAAAAACGTTCTTTAAGAAAAACAATATTATTTCGTCAACATAAGCAAAAAGTGTCTTGAATCATTCAAATCAGATGCTTCATTCTCTCAAAAACTGCCATTTTTTACACATTTCCGTATCTCCGAAACGGCTGGTCTTGTCTTTACCAAAAATGAATCGCCAACTTACGAATTGAATGATTTCTGAATCATTCTAATCGGATGCCTGCTTCTCGTAAAAAGTGAGTTTCCATTTTCTGCACTTTTTGCTTCGTATCTCGGAAACGGCTAATGAACGACATTTCGACAAAACGACAAAATTGTTCAGGCAATTATATTACTCATATGCTAAATGCGTACTATTTGCGATTATTGCTATTATTCATTTACAGATTTATGTATTTTAATAGGTAAATTAGAAAATCTTAGTTTGAGAAACGTGCGATAATATATTTTCTATTCGCGAGTACATACGCGCACGGGAAGAAATCAGGAACAGAGTTAGCTCTGTTCGCGCTATCATCATCCCTAAAAATAGTCTCTTCTTGAGGCAGAATTGTGTTGAGTCTGGCGCCTGCGAATTGCAAACTTACGATTTTTGTCCGACAACCGTAATAGTGCACGCACTATAAAATTTTATAACATATGTCATATGTGAAGCAATGCAATTTATTGACATTAGAAGATTTGCGGCGGAAGTTAAATAAAACTGTAAAAAATTATTCAATAAACAATTTATTAATATTTTGCTGTTTTTGAACTTCCCGTAGGGTAAGTTATAGTAATCACAAGAAATTTTTATATCTTACGTTTCAAAGTTTTCTGAACATTTTGCCATACCTTAATAAAAGTGAATGTATGTATGTGTGTATGTGTGTGTGTGTGGGGATACAAATTTTCGTCGACGATTTCGAGAATACCGGTCAACCGATTTGAATAATTAAAAAAAACATTCGATTCGTATTGATAAGAAGACGTATTGATTAGTTTTGGTGGAGGCAGGTCAGACCGTTTCGAAGATACGGGGCAAAAAGTGTCAAAACGGTAATTCAGTTTTTTAAGAGAACGGGGCGTCCTATTTTAATATTTCAAAAAACATTTTACTTGTATTGACAAGATGAAGAACTGATTAAATTTTTGGGAAGGCAGGTCCAGCGGTCATGGACTCTCAATGAAAATAAGTTAAAAAAAATGTCATTTGGCGGTCAAAAATGTTTATTGAACATATGCACATCAAATTATCAGATATTTTATAGAGATTTTCATAATGTGTACACATTTTGTGAAATTTTTCTTATGTTCCGTACCAAGATTTTTAATTGCGGTACGGTAAGTTCCAGCAATTTGCCTTAAGGCACGATGCCATGCACCCCACTAGTTTTAAGTTTTTACTGGCCCATTTACTAATATTTAAAATAATAAAATATGTAGTTTATAATTTTTTAAGTAAAAAACTAAATAATTGTTTTAATTCACAAATTATACTCATTTACCTCATAGATCATTTTATTTTCAAGTTTACTCTATATAATCACAAAATTTAAATTTAATATATCAAAATTGAAAAGGCTTATTACTGGATAACCTTTTAGATCTAATGTTTAATATTTCATATATCATCGAAATTATTGAATGCTTTCCTTTTTGTAGAGACAGATTGTAATTCAATAAAGAGAATAAAAAACTAGATAATATTTTGTGTAACATAAGGCCCTGTGTGTCCTGAGCCATGTAACCAAATTATCTTGTTTAGTGCCTATTAGCGTCCTTGCCTTTAATCTGGAGAGGTCAAAGTGGCGTTATCTGTTTCTAAACATACTTTAAATCTTTGTTATATACAAGTATCAAAAAAATAAACCAATACCAATTTTTATTAAGGTTTACATAGTGCAAATGTCGCTTTGCTAGGAGTATTTATGTCTATTATAGTTTATAATAGCCATGATTTAATCAACAGTTAAGTTGGGACCTTTATCGTCTAGATCTTATATTACTCATCGTCTACTTTATTTTAACAAGTCATCGCCAATCTTGCTTAGATTATAAACACTTTTAAATAATGTTATGAGCGAATCTGGCAAATTTCCAAAATAGTATGTCTTTTTCATGATTTTGTATTATTTTTGATTTAGTCATTAGGCAAATGCCGGAACTTAAACCAGATACAGATTTTAGAGATACGAATTATAGAGTAGGCTTTAAGAAATATGATACATATGTTTGTAAACTATTGTATATGATAACAAATTTTTATGATATATGTTATCTTCATGTTATCGCTGAGCCGTATAGATTTATGACAGGACAGATTTGTTAAAAAATCTGGTTTTAATTCAATGAAATTCTAATAAATCTGCTAAAAATATGTAAGGTCTACTTTAGAATAATACTTGCTTTTTGAATTTATGCAAAACCTTTGTAATAATTTTTTTCTAACACTGGCAAAAATCATCAAAAACTTGTGGGATATTATACTAAGGCGGTCGATTGCTCTAAATTTAAAAATAGTATGTTCGTACAAGTTGATTTTTTAAAATTATATTATCTATGTATGTTTAGTTTAGTCACAAATATAACTTTTAATGATATATGTTAATGAAATATTTTGTAAAATTGTAGTAGTTAACACTTTAATGCTTCCGTCATAACACAAGACGTTGACCTTTAAACTTTAAAGCATAATCATTTATCTATTTATTTATTTCCGCCATCAATACTTAATAATAAACAATATAACAAGGCCTGACACTCTGTAAACATTTATATAAATTAGTTTTCTATTACTAAATCTAAAATAGATTTATGGCAAAATTATGTTAATATCAAGATTGATTTTTTTTAAATTATAATGACCATGCAGTCCTAATAATACCATAATATATGCAACAGATTATGGCTGCTAATAATTTTCCATGTGTTATTCTAGGCTGGCTGATATTCTAAAAAAATACATGTAAATAAATTCTGTAGACACTTTACTAGACATTTACTTTTAGTGTTGTTTTTTTAGTGAACTTTTTTATTATTATTCATTACTACTTTGTTTATTAAAATCAATGAATCAATGCCAGTACTAATGATCTTAATTAATTTTACCGCAATTTTAAGGTTTTTGATGAAATTTCAATTATTTGTTAGTTTTTGTTCACTAACGGAAAAAATTACATACTATGGACAAAATAACCTAGTATTATTGTGCAAGCACTATAAGATAAAATAATTTATTTGTAAACTACCTCTCTTTCAAATTAGTATGGATTTTGAATATGTTGCATTTTTCCTTATAAATATGCTATTATAGTTCCTAATTAATAGAAAGACTGTATCACTGGTAATTAACGAACCTAAGATGAGTAAAAACGATGAGCAAAAACCACTACCAAAAATAAATTTTATTTATAACTTACAGGAATATTGTTAACCCTTTCCATTCGCGAATTCCGAGATTTACATGAATTTTGCCGCCGGCGGCATCCGAGTGGAAAGGGTTAAATTTGAAATTAATTAATAATCAATGCAAGTTTCTCATATTGTGCTTTTAGCATCGAAAACGATGAAGTATGTATAATCTTTAAAGTAAGAATTTTTAACATTTACACTTACACACATGTATGTGTGTGTGTAACTGCACAATTTATAATATATTGAGTGCTTTTTCTCTCTGTTTCTACTATATACTCAAAATGAGTCAAAACTCAATATCAGCCAAAGATTCTTTGATCATAATACGTCATAATAATTTAGTTGCGCGCAATGGATTTTCAAGTAGTTTGGTCAAGTGATAATATTTCATATTATAAAATTTTATGTTGATAAATGATGATTATACTATAGAATTATACTTGTAGTAGATATGTTGTTGATGTTATTATAACGCGGAAATGGTTTGAGAATTCTTAGGATAATTGCTAATATTCTTTCAATACAAGACAGGAATTGAAAAATATGTGCTCAACTATGTGAGTAAATTTTGATTTAATTGTTTTTGTAATTTCTGAGAAAAATATATATTCCGAAAGCTGTGATATTTAATTTAAAACGTTTACAATAAATCTGATAATTTTACGTGCGCACGTCAAATTCACATTTTTTACTTGCAAACATTTTGTTACTTTTTCTTCGATAGATCCAAAAATGCTGGAACTACTTAAATTTTTTTATTTGTAGTGCAATTCCTATAATATATTTTGAGAAAATTCAATAAATATGGATAATATATAAAAACGCGAAAATTTGTATTTGACGCATTATGTTATCTCATACGTATTTTATGCTTCAATATAAACCTACTAATATTAGTAAAATATTTAACGAATTAAATAAAATAAAAACACACACATATATATATATATATATATATATATAATGTGTAATATATATGAATATGTGTGTATTACAAGATTAGTTGTATTGAACTCTTAGTGAATGATTTTAACTGATTTACTGCACTTTTGCTTTCGACGATTTTGTTACGCACTTTGATTTAGGTATTAGTCAGTATTACCTTCAACACCTCTTTATAACTTCACCTGTAATTGTTATTATTTTGAAAGCATGTTACTTCGAATAGTTAATAATTGGCTAACTAAAAAATTCCATACCAAGAATTATGCAATTTATTTTTACTAATTTCCTAATAAAAATTCCGTTATAACAGATTATGTCGTATAACAATTAGTCGTTAATTATATGATTATATGTAGACAGTACAATTATTACATTGATTTATGTGCAAACACTGCAAAAGAATTATTACTCTCGTTTGTAGAGATTCCCAAAGTACCTAGCGCTCTTTCTACAACAAAACGTGGGGCAATAAAATTCATTTAATATTCCCGAAATATTCGCAGAATTTTCAAATGTCAAAGTTTTGTACCAATAAACTATTATATGCTTGTCTAATTAATAATTAGGTTTTTTAAATTATTTTAAGTATATGAAGAACTAGAACTAGCTGGCTAGAACTAGCTCCGTAATGAAATATATTCGATGTTTTCAAATAGATTATTATAAATATTAACTCTCATTATTAGTATTTTACAGAAAAAGTAGAAGGGCTTACAAATTCGAAATGACATTTTTTTAAGTTTACATGAAAAATAAATAATAAAAACTTAATCAGGCGTTAGAATAAAGGATTATTTATATTTCAAAGAAAAATATAAACTGATTTGCAAAGTTAAAATTATTTTCTTAGGATTTAATTTAAAATCCGAATTATTTTCGATATTAAAAAAAATTTTTTTTTTTGAAAATTGAAAAAAAATTGAATATATTTTTTTATTTTCCCAAAAACAATTGTTTCGTCAATACAAGCAAAAGGTTTTTTGAATCATTCAAATCGGATGCTCCGTGCTCTCAAAAGCTCGGTTTCTATTTTCCCCGTATCTCCAACCTGTCTTTGCAAAAACCTGATCAGCACGTCTCCCCATTGGTAGGAATCGAATGTTTTTCGTGGGCGAAAAATTATATCCATACATACACACACACCATTTTTAAAAGGTATGCCAAAATGTTTAAAAACCTTCGAAACCTGAAGATATGCAAAAATTTGCAATTTTGATTTTTGGACAATTACAATAACTTACTCTACGGAAAGTTAAAAACCAGTTATATTGTTATATAAATAAAGCTTTAGCGAATATTTAAAATTTTAAATCTGCAAAAAAATAAAAAGTGTAAAAAAATGATAATTTTCAAAAGACACAAATATTTTTTGCAGTTTTAAGGATTTCTAAAATTAACATCATGGGAAATAAAAAATTATAAGTATCCCTTTCTTCATAAATTATAATCACTTTTGATTTGAAGATTTACAATTTTTCAGGCAAAAATTTTGGAAAAAAATTAGATTATTATCATTTAATGCCAACGGGCAAACTAAAAATTTTTCTTAGGTTTCGTTCCTTAATAGGTACTGTTTCGTTGTCCAGGTTTCTGTTCATCAATCTAGAACTTATTCCATTTGCATGGATAACGTTTTTTTATCAATGTGGGTGAATAGTTCTGAATCAGATGTGTGCCATATTGATATTAAACATGAATTGGATAATTATAATTGAAATATTTCTCTTTGGCAATTTTTGACATAGATATATGAAATTTATAATTCTAAGAATTTCAGTCCCAACTTTGCTATTAAATTTTTAATAGGAAATCTTTATGATCGACGCACGATTATCTGACAGTTTCCTGTCTGTAAGAAGTTTCCTGAAGGATGGCTATCAACACAAATTTTTATAAAGTTTTATAAAATTTGTCTACACCTTCAGTACACTATGTCATTTGCATCAAGTTTAGTGAGTTGAATAGTATTTTCATTGCATAATTGAACTTGTGTATTAAATGCATACATATAAATCCAAAATGTATTATCACTAAACAGTGGTTATATTGTAGATCACACGAGACTAAATTTTTTAATCATTGGTTGCTCAATTTCTTTGTGAAGTATATTTTTAATTTATTAATTCTTGAGTCAACGGCGATTTGTATAAATATACAACCGCTCAATGTCAGATAATCTAAATATTATTCGCGAAAATGTGTTGCAGATCCCTAGAAACACTAATGATGTTTGCCAACCGGATCTAGAATCTGGAATCCTTGCGAAACATAGAAAATCGTTAACCATTGCACAACACGTATGTTTACAATGTTTGTAATGTTTACACGATTAATTCGAATCTTTGGTTTTCGCCACGTAGCCGGCATCCAACCCACACACGCCGCGAGAACGTAGGCAATAGTTGATCACATATGACTCACAATCAGACGCATTGCCTTTATATTTAGTCTATGAGAGTGATCATTTTGAGGAGAATTTTATTCTTTTAGCTATACCAGTCCAACTGATACACTTAAAAATTTGCGCAAAGTGGAAACATTCTGATTATTTGGCAAAGGCAGATCCAGCCGTTTTGAAGATACGCGGCAAAAAGTGCAAAACATGACAATTCAGTTTTTGAGAAAACTGAGCATTCGATTTGAATGATTCAAAAAACATTGTACTTGTATTGACGAAATAAAGTTTTTTTTTATTCTCTATTTTATTTACAACTTGTCCAGTAAAGGACATTTAATAAATTTGTGGAATTTACAATTGTCGGCCGTAAAGGGGCATTGTATACTAAAGGGGCATGTTGAAAAAACAACTCAATAGTTGTTTTCTCAATTCATTATAATATTAATATTTCATTGATATTATAAATCTTAACTATTTACTTATAAAATAATTTCTTATAAATAATTACTAAGTTATTAACTTCCCGTAGGGCAAGTTATAGTAATCGCAAAAAAATCAAAAATGAAAATTTTTATATATCTTTACATTTCAGAGGTTTCTGAACATTTTGGCATACCTTAGAAAAAATGGATGTATGTGTGTGTGTGTGTGTATGTGTGTGTGTATGTATGTATGTGTGTGTATGTATGTGCGGATACAAATTTTCGTCGACGATTTCGGGAACACGGATCAACCGATTTGAATAATTTAAAAAACATTCGATTCGTATTGATAAGGAGACGTGCTGATTACTTTTTGGCAAAGGCAGGTCTAGCCGTTCCGAAGATATGGGGCAAAAAGTGCCAAAAACGGTACCTCAGCTTTTAAGAGAACGGAGCGTCCGATTTGAATAATTCAAAAAACATTTCACTTGTATTGACAAGATGAAGAATCGATAAAATTTTCATGAAGGTAGGTCTAGCGGTTTCGGAGATATAGAGGAAAAAGTAAAAAAATGGGCCATTTGGCGGTCAAAAATGATCATTAGACATATGCACATCAAATTATCAGATATTTTATAGAGATTTTAACAATAAGTATACATTTTGTTAACATTCCTATGGGTTCCGTACCAATGCTCATGCGTTAGACAGCGACGCGGCGCTTACGCGCTTTATATTTTGTCCCTATGCAGTTAAAGCAGTACGATTGCTTTGAAAAGAAAGTTCAGATCTTCCACAATATGTCAAAATAAAGAAAAAAAAAATTTTTTTCAAAAAAAAAAATTTTAAAAAAATTTTTTAAAAAAAAATTTTTTTTTTCAAAAAAAAGTAATTTTTTGTCAAATTTATAGTTTCTCAAAAATCTCATTTTTTCAAAGTAAATTTTTTTCAAAAATGTTAATCGTTTTTAAAAAAAAATAATAATTTTTGGTACGGGAAGTTCCAGCAATTTGCCTTAAGGCACGATGCCCTAATTGCCTTAAGACAGAATTCCACTTACAGCTAGTTTCAATTTTTTATCAGAAGATTTGATGACTTAAATCCAGTGGCGCTTTTCTTTTCAAGCTTCTTCGATAGGTCCTTGTTATCAAGGAGCTTGCTAGTGAATTTGGGTGACTGGTGAGCTTGTTTCTATATTTATGTGCTGTTTTTGTTATTACATCATTTATGGTAGGTGTGTTCGGGTCGAGATGAATTAGCCAGTTCGAGATATATTTTGGTGCTCCTAAGGCAATTTTCAAAAAATTGTTCTGAAATTTCTGTATTATTTCCATATTTCCATATTATTTCCATAGTCTTATCAGCACTGCCACACAATCGTATTTCATAGCACTAAATTGGTTTGAATAAAGATATATATAAAAGTAGCTTATTGTATGTGCTTAGTTTGGATTTAGTATCTAATAGCCAGTAAAACTTCTTGTTTTTTTTTTTTAAATGAAGAGTTGACTAAATTTTGAGAAAGGAAGGTCCAGCGGTTTCGATGATCCAAGAAAAATAGTTTAAACAATGCGATTTAGTGGGATCATTGATCATATGCATATTACATTATGCAATTTTATAGAGTAAACATTTTGTGTGCATTTTTTTGGGTTCCATACCAAGATTTTGAAAAAATTCAAAATTTTCAAAAAATTTCATATTTTTAACAAAAATTAATTTTCTCAATTTTTTTCTAAAAATTTTGAAGCTTTTAAAATTTTGAACTACAGTGCGAAAAGTTCTAGCAATTTGCCGCAAGGCACGATGCCAAACACCACTATTTTCATTATACTTTCATGATTAAGAATCATAGAGTATAAGTGAACAAGTGTAAATATTCCATTCAGAACCCATTGATTAGCTTTGCACACGTTTGAATTTTATTCGAAGGTTTCATTGGAACTAAACATTTTTAAAACTAAAATTTAAAACAAAATATTCTTGTGTTATGTTCGAAAGATATATAAAATATATCATATTTTTACTTAGTTAGGCTACTAATAAACATAATATATAAATGATAATTAAATGAATGTTCTAGTGCAATGAGATAAAATAAAAATAAACATTACAACACAAATAAACAAAAGTTAATTTTTTTCTAATTAAGTATTGAAATTTCTTCCTTTTCGCCTTTTTATTATATTCAAAATATTTTTCATTAAACCAGTGGTATTACTCACAATAAACCAAGGTGGTTTGACTGAAATCATGTGGTGAATTTAATCTAAGTCTGGAATAATTTAAGTTGACTAGAAATCTACAGGGTATGACGTTTTCTACCAGAATGACGTTTACCAATCGTTATTGGAAAATGATCCAGTCGCGTAAATGAAATTGCAAATAAATGCAACAAAATATAATATTAGGCTAATATATAAATTTTTAGATAATATAGTTGAATAATAACGTTATTATCCGCAGTTTTTATGACAATGCACTCTACTGTGTCTTTCTCAACCAGCTTATGGAACCATTATGGAACTTATGCTGTTTAATTCATATACATAATACTAAATTTAAAATAGCATGTTATTTGATTCCTGCATTATGTTTATATTTTATTATATTGTAATGAATATAAATATAAATATTTTATTTCATTGGCAATCTCAAACATAGGATTGTATGTTGCTATAGCCACATATATTTACATATGTTTCAATGAAATGTGAGTTTTATAGCTGACCAGTATTAATTTTGTAGTGACGTATTTAATTTTAATATTTTTGTTATGTTATTGTAGGAATGTATTTAGATTTTATAATTTTGCTATGTAATTTTAGAAACTTTATTCTATTTTATGTATTTCGAATAGAAAATTTATATACTAAATAATTTTAATATGTTGTTATAATTTTTGTATGTAGATATAATTAGTTATACTATGACCATAGCAATTATTATTTGTGCTTAAGTGGCACATATTTGGTAAATTACAGATCCTTGATATAATGATCTCAAAATGCCTATTCACCTAGTTATTTGGTGTTTTTTATGTGTGTATACATAAAAAGTTTGATTTGCAAAATTCTAAGTAATATATGTGATAATGAATAATAATTGCTTTTATTGTTATACGAAAGTGCACTTGCATTTCTATAGCTCTAGATTTTTTTTTATAAAATTCAAGAGTTATATTTAATATTGTTTAATTGCATTTGCAGCAAATGGCACCGACGATGGCCTGAGTGGTGCAGACAACGACGAAAATATTAACATCAGTGATGTCAGTGAGTACATACTTTATTATATAAAATTACCGGTGGAAGTATTTCATTATCATTAACAATTGGGTTATTTGATACGTATATACTCAGAGATTCATTTCAAAAAAAAAGTTTACACACTTACTTAGTAAATGATTGATTGTGCGCAATATAACCCAATGTAATTTTTCGTATAATTCATATTTTTAAACATATTAATAATAGAAAAATAATATAATTAAAGCGTTTAATTGCATAAAAGATATTGAAAATTATTAGGTTGGCACCCAAGAAAGTGCGACTCTCAGCTTGGATGTTTCAATTGAATTTTTAGGTTTGCTGATGTAGAGTCCAAATGTGAATTACCTTTTATTAATTGTATTTTAGGTGCTAGGTAAAAAAAAAGTTTGGGGATGGATTGTGTAGTTTTCGTTTGGCGTTCGTTGAAAGATGGAGAATCAAATCAAAATTTTTTATCATATTTTGCGTATTTATTTCTGAAAAGGTAAAATAGCTTTTTTAGCTTGAAGCCCTAAAAACAGCAGAATCAAAATTAATTTGCTAAATTTCGTTCTGGTATTTTTTTACTCAAAGATGAAAAACGCTCTGGTTGTCCAGTTGAAGTTGAAGAAGAAAGCATTTCTACTTTTACACTCACCACCCAATAGATCGATCGATTCTGGTATCTACATTGATCAATTAACGAAATTAAACAACGCAGTTGAAAAAAAACGGCTTAAGTTGGTAAATCGAAACGGTGCATGATTTATTCCATTATTGATATTACATATTATTGACCAGGCGGCAACAAATATTTGAGGTTGATTGAGATGTTTTGCCATATCCATCATTTAGTCTTAATCTTGTAGTTGATATTGATTACTTTTTGTTTCGATCTTTACAATGGTTTTCGATAATGTTTTTGAAAGTTATGAAATAATGATACTACTTGGACGATACATCACATAATGAAGTTATTTAGTGCAATGAAAAATTCTTGAACATCCTTGTTCAAGTGAGATCAATACTAAAAGATTTTCTGTTTATAATTGCCAATGTCCAAAACTAAAATAGCTGATTTAACTGCTTTAATTAGAATGAAGGTATTTTCCATCTTCAATATCCTTTGGACGAGTAGGTCTAAATTTATGAATCATTGTATCGCCTATGAATTTCTGTTCAAAAAAGGTCTATAAACCAATTGTGAATTGTTTGTGGTACTTTAAATTCAGGGTATTACTTAATTCGGTTACCGAAATTCTAAACATCATTATTTGATTTTCTAACAAAATTCCGCACTTACTTAGTTGCCAACCCAATATTTTGAGTGTGAACCTAAGTTAAATCCACCATACTGTTACCTCTGCAAAATACTGAAGATTTAATGTTACAAATGATTACTGATTATAAAAGATAAAGTCACGTATTTTTCTTTAGAAAATGATTCTATATTTCTGATAATTATTTTTTATTTTTGTAGCAAAATTTTACAATTTATATCAACTAGATCATCCTGAACATAATACAATTATTCATTTTTATTGCAGTTGATGTTATACGTAGCACTGATCCCGAGTTCTCTGAGCAGAACATGTACAGTGGCGGCGGTGAGGTTCATGGGGGCCCTGCCGCTCCTCAGGGTGCAAATCCTACACTCACACCAGAACAACAATTGAGGCGGAATGCTTACGTGGTCATCACTGAACAACCTGCCTCTAAGGCTCTCAGGTCAATATGATAATTAGTATTTAATTTTAAGAGTTATAAATTACAATCGGATTACAAAATATCTATTTAAGGATATCATACACAAATTGTAAGTTTAGTCTAGAGTACAAAGTGTATAAATGTGTATACACTGTTACACTGATATACACTGGAGCTTGATTTTTATTGAGTGTGCATATATATGGATTCATATATGATTAAAGGCCAATTTTCATTATATTTATTAACCATATTTAGATTATTTACGATACGAAACAATTAACCATGACAAATATTTATGATAAATACAGTGCCAATGATTAAGTTGAAAGGATAGAAGTTTACTTGTGGTACAATGATAAAGTTGCAAAGATAGAAGTTTACTTGTGGTACAATGATAAAGTTGAAAAAATAGAAGTTCACTTATGGTACGACGTCTTTTATCAGAATTATGTTGTAGAAACCGCATTTCATCATAATAGTATTTCTGTGATAAATGCTATTTGGCTATATAGCCCTTGTGATACACTTTGCAAAATGCTTGATAGATATTAAGAAACAGTTGGATATTTGATATACATAAATCTCATTTTTGAAAAATTCTTGAACATCCTGGTTTAAATGGGATCAATACCAGAAGATTTTCTGTTTATAATTGCCAGTGTCCAAAACTAAAGTTGATGATTTAACCGCTTTAATTAGAATGAAGGTATTTGCCATATTCAATATCCTTTGGACGAGTAAGTCTAGATTTATGATTCATTGTATCGCCTACGAATTTCTGTTCAAGAAAGGTCTATAAACCAATTGTGAATTGTTTGTGGAACATAAAATTCAGGGTATTACTTAATTCGGCTACCGAAGTTCTAAAAACCATTACTTGCTGTTAATTTAGTACCATAAAATGCTCTAGTAAGCCTGTGATCACTTGCTTAATAGGTAATCTACGTGACAAATCACTACAATAAGTTATATTGATATTTTTTCACAGAGGTGCCTTCCATTTGAGCTATTGGGTCTTGTTTTCCACAATGCAAAAATGACTAGCATTGAAATAGTTGTTGAAAATATCCAAACGACTAAAAGTGGTCATTAGTGAAATTTTGTATTGTGGGACAGTAAACTATTAGTTTAATTTAGACCTTTCCTATACTAAATACAAAATTGTTTTTTTTTTAATTTTCTATATGGTGTTTACCAACAGGTTTCGATATGAGTGTGAGGGACGATCAAATATCCAAACGACTAAAAGTGGTCATTAGTGAAATTTTGTATTGTGGGACAGTAAACTATTAGTTTAATTTAGACCTTTCCTATACTAAATACAAAATTGTTTTTTGTTTTAATTTTCTATATGGTGTTTACCAACAGGTTTCGATATGAGTGTGAGGGACGATCAGCAGGTTCAATTCCTGGTGAAAATAGTACACCAGAAAATAAAACGTTTCCGTCAATACAAATTGTCGGTTATAAAGGAAGAGCTTTTGTCGTAGTATCTTGCGTAACAAAGGATAAACCATATAGGTAATGTATATTTCTAATGTTTAGAATATTTCAAGTTCGTCTATTTTTTTACTATTGACAAATCTAATTTCAGGGCTCATCCTCATAACTTAGTTGGTAAAGAAGGTTGCAAGAAAGGTGTCTGCACAATGCAAGTTAACACAGACACAATGTCTGTAACGTTTAGTAATCTTGGAATTCAATGCGTTAAGAAGAAGGATATCGAAGAAGCTTTGAAAGCCCGCGAACTTATTAAAGTTGATCCTTTCGGAAGTACGTACCATCACATAATGTACTAAAATATTAATACATATACTTATTTATATTACTTGCAATTTTCTGCTCGACTATCATTAAATTTCAATTTGTTACAGATGGATTTGCTCATAGATCTCAGCCTTCAAACATTGATTTGAATGCAGTTCGTTTGTGCTTCCAAGTCTTCTTAGAAGATACACCAGGTAAATTCACACCGCTCCGAGTTGTAGTATCAAATCCGATCTACGATAAGAAAGCAATGTCTGACTTAGTAATATGCACAATGAGCGACTGTACTGCTTCTGTTGCTGGCGGTCAAAGAATAATTCTTTTGTGTGAAAAGGTGTGTTTACGACCAAATTAAATTTCTTATTTTTCATTTGAATATTCTCATACATATTTAATACAGGTTGCCAAAGAAGATATTCAAGTAAGACTATTTGAAGAACGAGATGGTCAATTGGTATGGGAAGGATTTGCTGACTTTCAGCATACCGATGTTCATAAACAAGTTGCTATTACATTTAGGACGCCAAAGTATCGAACATTGGAAGTCGATCGACCAGTGAATGTAAATAATAATAATAATAATAACAATATATATATATATATATATATAAATGTATATATATATATATATTATATATATATATATATATATATATATATATATATATTTACTTACACTCCTCTATTTTATTCATATGTACAATCGTATGCGCTTAAGCAAACTTACTAAATTATCAGAGTAAAAAGTAATTATGCACTTTATGATTCTTGGACTTTATATACAAAAACTAAGAGCATGCTCATAAAAATTGAGATATTTTAAAAGTTAAATTGAGAAACTAAATAACTATCTATAATATTGCAGGCTCAAATTCAGCTTCGAAGACCATCAGATTCAGCAACGAGTACACCATTGAAATTCCAGTTACTTCCGCTAGATTCAGGTAGGTCATCATTTTGGACAAACCCTAAGTATGTACCAAAGCGCCTCGAGGCGTTACGTCGTCTCGTGACCCCTTCAAATCTTACGAACGGGCACGCAGAATCCATCGTAAATAATTCTGATAGTGAAGTTGTAGTCATCAGTGAAGATGTTGTTGACAACGCTCAGCAAAATAATATCGAAGAACCAGAAAAAGTCGTTGATAATCGAGATAAATCGTTGCAAGAACTTCTGGAACAAGTTGCGGAATTAGATGAAATTTATTTAGATACTCAGGCCCATCAGATAGTTTTGCAAAATGAAGCGAAAACGAACGAAATCGAAACAAATTCGGGTCCAATGGACGTTGATTTTGATGACAGTGCCACATACACAAGTCTTCAAATGGCTTTCAAGAATCCTTTAGCTCTATCGCTACCGCCTCAAGAAATGTCTGTAACTACTTTAGAAGAGTTGATGGCAACCCCAATAGTTACGCCAGTTATTCAAATTAGTGCACCTCCAATCGGCCCAAAACCACCGGTGCCACCAAAGAAAGCATCACCAATTTTAAACGGTAAAAGAGAAAATGGAGGCGAAGAAAAACTACCTCCACTTCCGCCCAAGAGAGTTAAGAAAACACCAGCTACTCCGGATCTATCACTTAAATTACAGAGCCAAAACAATAAGTCTGTTGAAGAACCAGTATTAAATGAATCTACTCCAAGTCTTCCTCAATCCCGTCCTCAATCTCAAATTATTGTTATTGATTCATCGCCAGATGAAGTTCCACAAACTGTTAATGCAGAAACATTGCCGCGACCGAAAAAAAGAAATTTTCTTCGTAAACTATTCTCGAGAAAACCAAAGAAAGGTGATAAATCATACAGTAGCCCAGCGTCTCGAGAACCCAGTTTAGGAGAAGCAACACCCATCGGAGCTGGATCTGTCCACAGTTTACGCATGACTAGTGATACCGCTACTCCACCTGCCAAAAAGCAACCTGCTCGATTTGCTAAAAAATCTAAGCCAGTAGGTAGAAGTGTCAGTAGCACTTCGGGCAAACGACCTGATTTCAAAGATAAGCCGGACATGATTCATATCCCATTAAAGGGTGATATTGGTGGAGGAAGCACTCACTCTCTTAATGTTGCGCCGAAAGTTAAGGATAGCCTTGCACCTTCCGAGTTTGGTAGCATAGGTCTCGTAAAAATTGATGCTGGAAGTGTCAAACAGTTATATGGAGAGCAGATACTTAACGATTTAGATCAGCATTTGGATATAACAGAAGCGGAACATTACGCTCTGTATACAGATCTTGCTCCGCATGCGACAACTAGCGAGTTTGATGAAACTTCTTGTTTTTACGCCCCTATTGGTGGCGGAAAGTTAATTAGCTTTGGATCTGCTAATAATGTGACAGCCATAAATATTGTAGATTAATGTAGAATAATTTGTATTGAGATTTAGATTTTGTAGCATACTAGAATGTTATGTGTGCTTAAATAATGCAAGTGATGGAACCAATAATTAGGTCTGTTTTTATAATACATTTTAGATAATAGTTATTGGTGAACTCAATTAGCATATACGCTGCTAATGAATTAAACCAGCAGGCATATAATTTTTGTACTTAAATATTTATATAACTAAAACTGATACGGGTTACGAAAAACACATAACTATATTATTTATGTTTCTAGACCCGCATGAATTAAAACGAAAACGGCAAAAAATTGACGGGGATCCAAAACATCTTTTATGGCAACTGCAGGGTCAAAATCCTTCTACGAGTAAGTCATTTTCAACTTTTACTTTTTTTATCAGCAAATCAAACAGGGTTACAATGTCAAGGTGACGGTGAATCACGGTGTTGGATGAATATAAAAAAACTCATATCATAACGTCTTATTTACATATTAACACTTAACATTTTTCATTATTTATCGGTTAAATTTTTCTAGGGAAGTGATAAATTATAAAAACGCATTTTAACCTATGTAATTTATATTTTCATTTTATTATTGCCATATAAATTCATTGCAATCATAAAAATAACATGCATTTACATACCATTCATCACTCGTATGGACAGGTTAACAAAAGCAAGCAATGAAATTTATTACCACAGATACTTTGCTAAATGTATATGCAGTTTATTAAAAAATCAAGCTTTCTAAAAGCATGTGTCAAGGAAAAAGAAAAATACTAAATAGCTTGCATAAAGATGGTGCCAATATGTATTAGCAAATTATGCACACCAATTAGTACCTTACAAGGTACCAATAAAAATGTTATACTGTTACGAGTAACAAAGTTGCTTTGAAATCAATCATATCATAAAAGTATAAGGGAATATTTGATTAGCCTAATTACTCTAATGCTACATTTAAAGCAGAAAAAAGCTTTCTTATGATTTATTGCATTATGGAAAATATAATTATTTTACAAATGTAAGAGTAATATATATTGTTAAATGATTCGAGAGAATGGTTGAAATATGTTATTATGTAAAGAATTTTATTAAAATTGTTCAGATATATAATTGAAATTATGTTACCTGATAACTGTTATGTTCCGTTTTGTTCTCTGGTTTTTGATATTTGTTATTTATCGATTGGAAATAAAATTATACATTTTATATACTACATATTTAAATAGTTTCAAAATTTGTCAAGGGAGAATTAGTGAATCACTGGTTCTTTGTGCTTATGCATTTTAGGATATACTTTTAATTAATTTCTACTAGATTTTATAGAACTCATGTTATTTTAGTACATGGTATAGACTACTAATTAAGTTTTATTAGTTGTTTTCGGATTGTTAATAAATTGTAGACCATTGTGTCAAACTAAGTTAAATATGTATATTGAAAAAGAACTTAATTAACTTTAGGTATACATAATTGTTTTATAATATTATTATATGAAACTGTACTACTGTGTGCCATGAACACATTAAACAAACTGTACAAAAAGATTTTTTCATTTAGTTTAATTTCAATTTTTTTCTCTCGATCTTATCTTAAGGTTTTAAACAAATTAAACCTGTTGTCAGTAAGTATTCATGCTGTAAGTAACCTTTTTGTTTATGACGTAATGTAAATTTTATGCTTTATGTATGAATTTATTTCATCATTCATCTTCATTGTTTGCATGAGTTTGCATGTTTAGTCTAAGGTAAATAATTTGGAGCAAGGGTTTAATCAACAGACACTCAAATTTTGCATGTAATTCTAATTTATCACATATTATTTCATTTGGGGCATGTATTAGAAAGATCAAGCAACGGCGAGTTAATCGATAAAGTTTCTGATATATTTTATAGTATTGTTTGAAATATTGAAAAATTATTGTTTTGAATATAAAAACGATTTTTTTAAATATTAAAGCAAAATTAATAATCAATGATCTCGTTGTTTACTTATTTTTGTAAAAAAAAACGAAAATGTTTTTTTTGCATGAAGTTGTTGACTGTTTCTGACAGTATAATAACTATTAGTATGTGTTTCTGTGGCGAATTTTAATTAAAAATGTGTTTTCATGAACTGCAATTTGTTTACGATCAAAAATACAATACCTTTTTTATAGCATGATATTATTAATATGTTAAATGTGTAGATAATATGTATAGATTCCTCGCTTATACGTTTGAAATTTTACATTTGCGCTTTGTCTTGAATTATGTTTTGATTTATGTGTTTAACTTTTATATCAAATGATTGTATGAATTAATAGTTGTTATTATTTTAAGGTAATGCTGCGGGACATACAGATTACAAGTTAAATATTCCTCTGGCATCATCGCCTCAAGCAAATCAAATGAATCAGTTTGATCAATCTCTTGTTAAAACTGAACCAAGAGGTATGTATATAATTTTATATAGAAACTTGATATGCAGGTTCTTTTATAAATATAAATTTTATAGTAAATAACAATGATAGTGGTCAATAGCTTCAGGATACTTTAAATACAGTTTTAAGAATTTATATTGATAATAATTGGGCACAATATAGCGTACGAACTATATCATATAATATCACTGAAAGTGTCGTAAAATATGCTTTTAATTGTTGTAATAAAGCGCTCATAAGTGAGCTCAGTTTATATATCCAAAATATATTGCACAAATATTTATATACGTATGTATGTATAAAATCTTCGAGGCAACGTCTCAAATAAAAATCACAAACATTATGAAAATCTTATATGTTATCTTCAATGTAAAATTATCAAGAAGCAGATACAATGTACAGCTTATATATTATATATAATTACCTGATCAAACATATCAGGTCGCAGAGAATCATATAAGAGGGAAAGACAAAATTTTAAAAATAATTGAAATTAAATAAGTTAAATTTTTTTAAAGCTTGAATCAAGGCGCTATTCCGTGTATATATTAGGCGTATGTTTGTTTCCCAATAATATCTAACAAAACATTTGCCGAAAATAATGAACATGTTTGAAACATTTCTCCAAATTGAATAATCAGCAATAGTTCTTACTTTAGCTTTCTTATTGATTCAGTCAATTATTTACACATATATCAAAATAGAGCAAAATGCCACTTACGCCTAGGATTTAGAGTTTTTTCTATAGTTTGATTACCATTCATTGACGAATCGAAGGTTGACGGATAGTAGAATCTGTTGGAGACTTAACCAGTTAACTGTGGCGAGCTTATGGAAATGTGCGCACCGTTTTGTTCATCAAAATCGAGGTAAAATAACGTTTTAAAATATAATGCTACAAACAACCATTTATTTTATACCGGCTAAGCTCAAAATAATCCAAATAAGTTGTAAATTGGCACTTACTTCTCTATGACCAGTGTCTCGTCAATCACAGTTAACTGGTTAGTTGATATTCCTCCAGCTGATTTATATTTCTTTGAAAACGTTGAATTAACAGAATAAAGTTATTTAAGCAAAACTCCGGATTTTGAATGAAATCATTAAAATACATAATTTGTTTACAGATGCCTCACCGTTGCCGTATATGTTTACTGGTGGATCGTATAGGTGCGCCCAGGACAGTCCATCACCGCAGCCTTTCAACATGCCCCATCCTTACAACAATCCTTCACCTTTGGGGGGAGATCAAGCATCTCAGTATAATTTGCCCCATTACGAGCAGATGAACAATTTTCAGAGTCAGCAACCCATCGATTGGAATGCAGGACTACCTGTAATGAATGATTTAAATCGAGTTATGAATATAGATCCACAGAATGCAATGCAAGGTAAGTTTCAAATAATAAAAATATTTTGATTTCACATGATCTAAACAAATATACCTGGGCTTTATTTATTTGCTTCTAATTTAATTCTATTCATGAATAATTATAAGATAAAATCTTATAAATATATTAAGTTGCATTTGAAACAAATCGACAATTCAAATATAGTTGGATTGTTTTGAAAATTACTTTGTTTTTATAAATCAATGAATATCTTCAATTATTTTTATAAATCAATGAATATCAATGTAATTAAAAAAACAGTTAAAGTGATCATAAATAGTTGAATTGATTAATTGGTTTATGAATTTAGCTTTTTGAAAGGATTTTCTCAAACATGGTGTTTTTGCATCAACATTTCTGAGTTGTAATTGAGCAAATGATGTTTATATTTTTTGTCAAATAGTTAATTTACTGAAATTGCTGCTTATTGATTTTCAAATTTGAAAGCGTTCTTCATTAGCTAAATAATAAATATGACATAGGCATTTCCACACTCAAGTCTTCCTACATCAATTTTCAAACTGTACAATGTTTATTAATTTGGAGATAATCTTTAGTGTTAAAAATACCATAAAATGCATATTAAGTATAATAATAAATGTAAAGTGCTTTTGATGAACATGTAAACATAACATAAAATATTGTAATGATTTAAATATCTAATATTAAATATTTTATTTTCCTCATTAGGTGGTCCTACTAGCAGTATGTTGGATATGGACAGTCAACAATTAGTTCAACTTAATTCTGGAGATTTATCAGGTACAGTTTGAACTTTTAGTTTTATTTCTGCAAATATCTCTTGGCTCATGCATAATGTTCTAAGATTAATCTTTCTTCATATTATTTAGGAATTTTAGAACACTTAGACCGAGCACAGGCTGTAAGGGTGTCCGCTGAGCATGAAAGCATGACTGATAGTTTATCAAAACTTGAAATGACAGCCTTAAATAATATGTGATAAAACAAAAACTTTATTTTATTACTCGGCAGTTGCTAAATTTATTAGCACAAAAATATTGCAGATGATTGGTGTAAATATTTATAAAATAGGAGTACTTATTATTAGTTTATTTACAAAGTTAATTAGTATTAATTATTAAGTATTATATATATATATATATATATATATATATTTATATATATAATGTATTATCCGATAGTGCAATAATCTATATGTATATAATTAATTTGTAGTGATATTTTTTCAGTAAAAACAAAAGCCTAATAAACATTCTGAAACTGTTGATTAAATATTTATTTTGTGGTTTTACTCATTTTGGATTAAGATCTGAATTCTTCATTATTGTCTACTAATATTTGATAATCAATATGCCAATTGAAATTCTAACATAACATAACAACTTTACTAAGCATAAAGAGCAATATTAGGAAATGAAATAAAGTGATCAGTAATATTTTTATTTAAATATTGTTAGTTGGAGAAACAGTGATAAAATATTTTGACCGAAGTGTGTTAGCACTAATTTTATGAGATTAATTTTAAGGCCATCACATTTTCAAACATACTTTATTCTAATGTTTTTTAAAATTAACCAAAATTGTTAAAATCGTTGGGAATAATTTTTATAAGAAAATTTAATTTTTTTTTAAATTTATTTGAAACATTAAAAGCTATAGTTATTTCGAGACCTGGTTTGTTTGTATGATGTGAAATTTCGAAATGCAAATATGATTTTATAAAAAATAATATACTTAGCATTGAAATAAATTATTGATGATCAATAACAAAAATGACATTGTCTGGATACATAATTCAATGTTTTGACACGGCCCGCGATTTTTATTGACAAGATGACTAAACTTTTAGTATCATTTTTTTCAAAGATATATTTATATAACCACTTGTTTTGCACTTTAATTAAATAATATTTGTTACGAACCTTTCGATACTAGGTTTGTCTAGTAGTGTCAGCGTAATATAAATTAATAAATTTAATTAAACAAAACCACATAATCTCTCAACAAATCTGTTACCACCTAATGTCTAGCTAGATGTTAGAGTTACCACAATGACAGTTTGAAAAAAGTATGTATACCAACAATATAAAGAAAGAATAGTTCAACATTTATTCTTTGAGGGAAAAGGTGGCACTAGTATCTGAAACGCAGTTTAAGTCAAAGTAAAAATATTTGAAGGATTTATTCTGAAAATTATGTGAAATGTTGTAATTTTTTTAGTAATTTAAGCATCATGACCCTCGTTTCATAATACTTTTCATGCATACTTATATATATTTATATTTACATATTATATGAGTCTGTTGCGTATGTAGTGTTTACAAAGTGTTTTCATTTTACGAAAAATTCGCAAGAAAAAGTTGCAGGAATTTAGAATATGGTGAGTGCAATTCAAATATTAAAAGTGCTATTTATGACAAAAATACTGATTTTAAGCAAAATAATTATGAACAGATGTAACTTAGTACAAACTACTTTTACAAACCGCTTTTACCTAAATTACGTCTATAAATCATCCGGTTTATAATTCCTATTTGTTATTATAAATATATATTTACGTATATGTAGTTATTTTGCTTAAATAGTGATAAATTATACGCATTAATTGATAAATAATTTCAATAAATAATATTATTCATGTAATAAATATTCAATGTCATAAAAGTATAGGATATGACGCGGTATCCTAACTGTGAACAAATCCTGATATTTTACATAATATTTAAAACTTATATATGCAGCCTATCAACTATTTTTTTTATCATAATATTTAAATATTTTCTTATTCGCGATTGTATCTTATTCCTTAGATAGTGTGATAATTATGAGTTTATTATATAAATTTCGTAATTATCGTAAGTAAATAAAATTTTGAATATATTATAGCAGATACATGTAAGTGTTAATTGTGACGTATTACAAAAATTAGAAGAGGACATGTTCAAAATATCTTTATTGCACCCCACTAAAAATAAGTTCTGTCAAAATTTCATCAATGTTGACATATTGTATGTAAACAGTTGCGAAGGTAGGGTTGAGGGTAAGGTTGCTCAAGTTGAATCATTGTCTTAATCGTATTCCGATTATATTAACTTCCCGTAGGGTAAGTTATAGTCATAGATAAAAGAAGGGTATAAATATTTGGTTATAGCAATCGTCAAAAAATCAAAACTTTATGCATATCTTTACGTTTCAGAGGTTTCTGAACAATTTGGTATATCTTATATTGAATGGATGAGTCCATTTGTATAGCAAAGGAAATGGATTTCGATTTTTTTATTTCATATTTTCAAAGTTTAACTATCTAAGAATATGAGTACGAGAAGGTTTTTGTAAATTTGAATTATTTTCGGAGATATAGGCATTTTACTGACTCGGTCTCCATACTGGTTTGGCTTCACGCAAAACTTTAAATGCGTTTTTCTCAGAACTTACTTATTCAGTACTCTTGTCACGATTTTTGGAGTTCTACTCGACCAATTTATTTTCAGAGAGTCTTGTTTATAGATCTATCTATAGTCTGAACTAGAATCATCCCGAAATTCCTATTTTTACTATTTTTAAAAAATTCGAGAAACTCAAAAAAACAGTAAAAAAAACCTTTTTTTTTCAAACAGTCGCCAATTTGTGAAAAAAAATTTTTTTTACTCATCGCTAGTTCAGCCGATTGCGACAACATTGTCGATTAATAATAATCTTTTTATTTTTTGCATTTCCGATGGCTAGGAAGGATGAAATCATGTCAAGACTGAGGTGCCAATTTTTTTGAGACCACCCACTTCATCAGCTGCCAGTTTTTACAATTTCCAACTTTTTTATTTTTTAATTTTTGTTTTGTATTTTAATAATATTAATAAACAAGTGGTAAAAAAATGGATAGTAAAAACATTTATTGCTTTCTTTTACGACACTTTAAAAATGACCTAAAATTCATCGCTCTACACTAAAATATCCCCTTTATAGACTGGTTTTTTGTATGGGTATGTCGGACTCAATAACGCCTGGGTACAATACTTGCCTCTGCAGATTTGGAACCGTGGTTCCCACTGAAACCGCCGTTAGGCGCTTCTTCCGGGGGGAGGATCTAGAATGCTATAATTCTTCCTCTGAAATTATACTTATCGAAAGATTATTCCCATTCGCTCTTCTTCTTTCCGAAAATCGCAAGTCTGTTAGCACTTCGGTAGCAAATGTGTCTATTATGTTCCACGCAGCTTCAGTTGCCATCATCACTTTTACAACAATATCTGGAGTAATTCTTCGGCTCTATATCTCTTTCTAGATATAGCTCTATATCCCGTATGTAGAGTGGTGTTGCGAGTCGTAATGAGCTTTGGCGTTCTGGCCTAAAAATGATTAGCCAGAATGACGTACCGGCAAAAAAAATTAAACTAATGGTGTTTATGGCATCGTGCCTTAAGGCAAATTGCTGGAACTTCCCGTACCAAATTTTTTTTCTTTTTTTAAGGATTAACATTTTTGAGAAACTATAAATTTTTGACAAAAATTTACTTTGTCTTGAAAAAAAAAGACATTTTGAAGAAAAATTTATTTTGAAATATTTTGGAAATTCTGAACTTTTTTCAAAGCAATCGTACTGCTTTAACTGCATAGAGAAGAAATATCGAAGCGCGTAAGCGCCGCGTCGCCGTCTAACAAATAAACATTGGAACCCATAGGAATGTAAACAAAATTTATACTTATTGTTAAAATCTCTATAAAATATCTGATAATTTGATGTGCATATGTCTAATGATTTTTGACCGCCTTTTTTTACTTTTTTTACTAGGTCTCCGAATCTTGCCCCATATCTTTGGAACGGCTAGACATACCTTTGCCAAAAACTAATCAGCACGTCTCCTTATCAATATAAATCGAATATTTTTTTAATTATTCAAATCGCTTCATCCGTGTTCCCGAAATCGTCGACGAAAATTTGTATCCACACACACACATACACGTACATACACACACATCCATTTTTTTTAAGATATGCCAAAATGTTCTGAAGGTTTTGAAACATAAAGATATATAAAAATGCTCATTTTCGATTTTTTTGCGATTACTATAACTTGCCCTACTGGAAGTTAAATAAAAAAAAACGCTTCACGCAGAAAATGATTTGATAAGTGAATTTCAAGAACTAGATTCAACGGAGTAGCCAGCAGAAATAGAAATCGGTTATGGAAAAAATGAAATTGAGCCATTATGCACCAGATTTAATTCAACAGTACTGATGCGATCTCTCAATGCGTTAGAAGATTATTTTGATACTGGAGGCTAAGTAAATTCCTAAAAAAATATTGTACCTTGCAGTTCGGCAGAGGTGTGAGCGCGGATTCAGTAATATGAATATTATTTTAAATAAACAAAGAAATAAAATATTAATTGGAAATCTAGCGCTTACTAGGAAAAGCGCCAATGAGTGGCTCACCACAAAAATTATTTAATCCAGATAATTATGTAAAAACTTGAGAGAACCGATTTTTGAATTATTTTTTAAACTGGGTTTTTAATTTCAGCGTTCCGGTAAAAAAGATATTAGCACAACACCACTGGGTGTAGTATATGTTTTGTACGGATACAATTTTTCGTCCACGATTTCGGGCGCACGGATCAACTGATTTGAATTATTTTAAAAAAATTCGATTCCTACTGATGGGGTGGTTGATTAGTTTTTGACAAAGACAGATGCAGCCGTTTTGGAGACAACGAACAAAATTTGCAAAAAGTAGCAGTTATTGAGATAACGGATCGTCTGATTAGAATGACTCAAAAAACATTTGGCTTTTGTTGGCAGTGTTAAGAACTTATTAGATTTTGGGGAAGACAAATAAAAATTACGTAATTTTGATTTTTAAATTTCAAAAAATATTTATTTTAAATGTTGAAAATGATTCGAATTTCAATTTCAATTTTGCACGAATAGTTTAGTCTGGTAATTATAAATTACATCATCTAGTATCGATAAATAAAACTATATATACTTAGTTGAAGATGTAACCGATAAGAATAGGAAAGCAGCCCGACTTTGTGAAATCGAAATAGTAAAGAAGTAAGCTTTTTGTGAGGTTTCTATAAATATTTTTGTCTCAGCTGTAATTATTTGATAATCAATCAATCAATCAGATTATTTAATTGACAATCGTTCAAGCATAATATACTAATAGAATTTGTTCAGGTGAATTCAGTAGTTTCACTTTCGAACTTCGAAGATGTTGGAAATAAAGGGGTCAATGAATGTATTCTCATATGGTCCCCGGTGAAATAGACCACAACATAGCGTTGTTAAGGCTCCTTTCTTGCTGCTAAAAACTATCAAAATGCTATGTATTTGCTGTGTAATAAGGCGTTTTAGATATTAAACCTGTCCTAGTAACGCACGATGTTATCATTAGTGCATCTTTGTAATGCGCACCTATAAGATATACCTGAAGTTAGTTTTTATATATGTTTTAATGTATGTACGCCTGATCACACAGCAAATATATAGCATTTTGACAGTTTTTAGTACCAAGAAATAAGCGTAACATAACGTTTCCAATTATGGTGAGGATCACTGTGATATAAATATTCTTTCACCATAAGATATGTGAATAAAACGACTATTTAGTTTATGATATATATTGAACTTCACTCTACAAACTTCTTCTCTCATTACATTTGCTAGCCCCATATTTTTGATACGGCTGATACGGCGGTAGTTACGCCTCTGAATATAACAAAAGTTGCAAAATATTTGATATTCGGTTCCAGTTAATGATCACATCGAATGATTAAAAACTGTTCAAAATATTTTGAATGTACTTTACGATTCTAGTTTCATAGATTTGTCGTATTAATAGTTTGTTTGAAAATAAATAGTATGTTTTTTTTTATTTGATCAAATTATTGGTGTATCCATATCAAAGTATATATATATCAAAGAAATAAAGTTCAAATACATTTGTTTTCAAAATATATAATTTTTTCTTTTATATCGCACAATATATACATTTAAAGCTATTTACAATCCGTACTATATTTACAATCTATTAAATTTACAATATAGAGTAGATGATACTTATGTTTAGATATCAGGTACATCTTAATTCAAAATTTTTGTATTTACACTACATTAAAACTTACTCAATAAATTTAAATATTATTTACAAGTACGATTCAATCAATCGATTGGATCTATAGAATATTATATTTACAAAGTATACAAAATAATTTAGCAGTCTTTGGTCAACATGTGGCACACTAAATATGTATTTGTTAACTATGAACTCTTTCTTTGTGATATCCCGAAATTTGTTATATTAGCCATCACATACAAGCGTGTCATATTTTCTTTCGAAAGAAATTTGTCCTAATCACATATTGTTAAAATTATTCACATTGGCAACGGTTAAATCTTCAATTTCATTAGTAGACATTTTAGTGAAGCTGTCCGTCATGCTTTCATGTTCCTCAGCTAATTTTTCTGCAGCAGTCTTTTCATTTGGCAGACAATAAGGTTCTAAAAGACCTGTAATATGTAATTATATTAAAAATCTATGTTTACTTATATTATGATAATATAATATACAGGCAGATATTTTACTCTTTGAAAAAAAATTATGTATTTATGTGGAACTTTACTTAATTGTAAAAAATGATTTTTTTTAAATTGAATTGCATTTGTGTATTTACTGGTTTCAGATTATAACAATATCGTAGCCATTAAAAATTTAACATTTTTATTAACTACTTTTTCTCTTTAAATATAATGTTTATGGACCAATTCTGTGGTAACATAGACGATAACAGCGTTGTTATGGCAACGCTATCATATCTTTCTTTCTTGACAGTATGGAAAAACTGTGAAAATACTATATATTTGATATACAATTAGCGATGTACTCATAAAATCGTATGTTATGAATGCGCATCACATACGATAAGCAGTTAAGATAACATTCTTTATAAGTTTGTCTATATGTAAAATACGCCTGATCGCACAGCAAATAAATAGCATTTTTACAGTTTTTAGTATCAAGAAATAAGGATAAGATAGCGTTACCAGAACTAAACTATGTTATTGTCTATATTACTGCAGAATTGGCCCCTCATTCACCTTACTTAAAATGAGGATTAATTAGAGTTTTAATTTTTAAAATTTTATGAACTGCATACATAGTATTTATGTAGTATAAGTACTAATACTAATTCATATTTTTGTCAAACATTTACGTATTTCTTTGCAGATTTGCAAATATTTATTGAATTTTGTTGAAAGTTGGATAAACTTTTAAAGAAATTCAAATCTTTTATAGAAATGAAGTGTCTTCTTAATGAATTGTAAATTATTTTTTAGTTATTATATATATATATATATATATATATATATATATATATATACATTAGGGTGATCATTATCGAATTTTCTTGCTCCCAGGGGCTCAAATGGTTCCAAATTGATAAAATACAATTCTCTGAAAGTTTTAGCTCTTAATATTAACGTTTAGATAGAGCGCAATTCAATCAATCTTCGTATGGAAAGAGCATGGAATTTTGAAAATTAAAAAAAATGTTTTAGGTATAACTTAGCGACAAATGAATGAATTTTATTCATTCATTTGTTCGCTAAATTACATCTAAAAACATTTATAAAATTTTTGATAATTTGTCCATGCTATTTCCATACAAAACTTTGATTGAATTGCGCTCTATCTAAATGTTAATATTAAGAGCTAAAACTTTCAGAGACTTTAGAGCCCCTGGGAGCAAGGAAATTCGAAAATGACCATTTTAAGGACCACCCTAATATACATATATATATATATATATATATATATATATATATATTTATAATAAAAGAAATTACGAACCTGATAATCCTGTTAAGTCTGTTGAATTCAGTTGAGCCAATTGCTGACTATCCATATTCATCAGACTATTAAAACTGGGACCATCACTGTTTTGAACTGCATTCAATAGGGGTGCAGGCATTGCTTTGGACTCGTTTTGTTTTCTTGCAGTTGGCTTATGCACTGTTGACGGTTGATCATTTAACAATTTTGATATTTTAGGAACATCCTTTTCGCTGAAATACGTAGCATGCTGTTGATATTTAGAGACATCCGGACATTGAGCCTCACTTTTAACTATATATTCTTGATAATGGTTAACGGCAGGAAGATCTTTAGGTTGGCTATTATTAGGAATTGTTTCCTTCTTCATCATATCATAATGATATCTATTCGCTAAGTATTTATACTCGTCATTGTGCTGGTAGTAGTAGTTCGACTGTTGTTGTTGATGGTACTGCGACATATTTTGGTTTTGTAGCGAGTACATATCTGCAGTTTTCTCCGAAGCCTGATGCTGATTGGCAACCGATGTTTGGCGATCCTTAAGAATGTCTAGGCGGTCCGTAGTGCGCGGCCATTGATACTGGCTGCCGTGGTAGATAGATTGGGTATAAGGCGCAGCAGGAGCATGGTATCGGGGGCAGGGGGTAATGTCGTAGGGCGTAGGATAGCGGTAGTGCGACGTCGGCCCGAGCGTGCGCCAGTCCTGGTAGAAAGAACTCGGGGCCGGGGCTTCTGCAACAGGAGGAGGCATCTATGAAAATATTACAGCCCGAACTTTCGTAACGATTAAGTCAATGCGCAACAGTGTCGTAGCCATTACTTATTTAACGATATGTATAAACATAGATTAAGTAAAAAGTATAAAATTATGATACAGAAGATTGTGGAATAAAATCAATGTTTTTTTTCAATAATTATAAGTTGCAGTAAAAATTATTTGTACAATTTCTATTTTTTAAAACAGTTCGATATACAATATTATTGTTTTTTTTTGTGCAAATGTATTAGTTGATTGTATAATTTGTCAT
>NW_020537324.1:35717431-35807650 GCF_003426905.1 Ctenocephalides felis | reverse complement strand
TTCTAATATACTTTAAACAAGTGATTTTAACTTTGCAATTCAGTTTATATAATTCTTATAAAGATTAGACAATGTTACAATATTTATAATAATCTATATTAGAACATTTAATATTCCTCGATCATCTCGTTACGGTACAGGAAGTTCCAGCAATTTGCCTCAAGACACGATGCCTTAATTGCCTTAAGACAGAATTCCACTTACAGCTAGTTTAAATTTTATTTGTATTCATTATATAGATATGAGATCAAGTCATTTTGTACAATTGCGTAAAGTTTAAATAATTTTAGGTACTCTAATTGCAAAATAATATTTTGTTTATACTGAAAATATTTGTGCATATTATGTATATAGGGTAGCGGTAGGCAATAAGGTCAAATTTGATCAAATATTTCGACAGAAATATTAATCAACAGAATTAGAATAACTATCAATTTAATTTATTTCATGTAAAATTGCTTTCCACTTTTTCCACTTAAATTATTTATATTTTGATTTACATTTTTTTATTGTTTTCACCTTTGCCCACGTATAAATTCAGTTGGTCTTTTTTACCCCACCCAGATGTAAGCTTTGATAGAAGTATATAAAAATATAGGTTGAATCTAACTTGAAATTAATAATATGTACATCTTAGAAAACGTATGAAAACATCAATATACTTAAAAACACATTAATAAGATCTCGTAAACTAAACAACAGTGCTCATAACCCAAAAAAAAACTAAAGAAAGTAAATACTATTATTATAGATTTTCAATCGTAAGTAAGAACGAAAAGAAAAATTTACAATTGAATATCAAAATTTATAGCTTAGTAGCGTCGTTGAGGCGATGGCTCATTACACACCTTTTTTCCTCTACTTTCAAATATGGTTGTTGAAAAATTGCTAACTATACTTGTTCTTGAGATATGGTGGTGGACCTTTTTACCCCGCTCTTCTCTATACAGAAAAATTTTTACATTATTTGTATATTTTAATTATAAATCAGTATATTTATTAAGATTTTAACAATTAGTCCAAAAATAATCGTGTTCGCACTGGTTGAGTGCTGCTGACCGATCCGCGTTGACGAGATTGCTCCATATATCGTGCGCTAGAGCCTATCCGATGTATTTATAATATTACGGACTCGTCCAAACAATGTTTCTATTCACGTCTCGAATGGGGCCAACAGCTCCATAGTAACATTAAGATATAGCATATTTAACAACTTAATGTACATTATAGCGTATACTGTCTACGGTTTTTCTTAAGATTAATAAATAATTTTCTCTTGTTTTCGCACTAACTATTTATTATAATCTCCATCTCGACCTAAATTTTCTGCTGAATTTGGACGAGATCTGCATTGTTACGCAATTTGATGAAAGGTGCACGATATGAAAATAGTTCTGAGAAATGTTTCATTTACAGACGACTTACATTTCAAAGGCGCAAAAATACTTAATATTTGATTAAAAAAGAAGTGTAATATTATTTAAACCACATGTTGTTATAAAATACCGATTAGATGATTCTTTGAATTAAAATCAATGTTTAAGTGCTGATAAACTTTTTAATTTTTCTAAAACATTTTTAACTTCCCGTAAGGTAACTTATTGTAATCGTCCAAAAATCGAAACTGTAAATTTTTATGTTTCTTCACGTTTGAAGGTTTCTGAACATTTTGGCATACCTCAGAAAAAAATGGATGTGTGTGTATGTACATACAGTATGGATACAATTTTTGGTCCACGTTTTCGGGCGCACGGATCAACCGATTTGAATGGTTCGAAAAAAATTAGATTCCTATTGATAGGGAGATGTGCTGATTAGTTTTTGACGAAGGCAAGTCCAGCCGTTTCGGAGATACGGAGCAAAGAATGCAGAAAATAGAAAGATCAGGTTTTTGAGAGATCGGAGCATCGGATTTGAATGATCCAAAAAATATTCAATTCGTAATAACGGGGAGAAGTGGTTATAAGTTTTTGTAAAAAGGCAGGTCCAGTGGTTCGGAGATACAGAGCTAAATTGAGATTCAAAGAACTTTCTGCTTGTTTTAACAAAGTAATTGCTTTTGGAAAAAAAATTGTTTCAATTTTTTTTTCAAAATTTGTTTTTTTTTGTATATAGAAAATAATTCAGATTTTAATTGTAATTCTGAATATAGTTCTAATATTTTTTAAACAAATATTTTCAACTTTGCAATTCAGTTTATATAATTCTTATAAATATTAGACAATATTACAGCATTTATTTATAATAATCTATTTGAAAACATTTAATATATCTCGAACATTTAGTTACCATGCGGGAAGTTCCAGCAATTTGCCTTGAGGCACGATGCCATACACACCACTAGTTTGATATTCAATTGTAAATATTTCTTTTCACTCCTACTCTCTCCCACAATTCATACAAATATTTTCTATTAAAACGCTATTTTTATTTCTTTCAACAGATTTTTAGCTCTGAATTCTGCAAATGGACAAAAATGAATGATAATTATAATTATCATTCATTTTTGTCATTGCTATTATAATAGCAATGGTCCAATCAATAAAACCCAATTTCATCCTAGATGTAGTGGATAAATATACGTGGGATCCTTGGATCAATAGAGAATTTAAAAGCTTTTTATATTATGAAATGGCTGATAGTCTTAAAAATGTTATAAAATTCCTATTTATTTCATTTATTCGTTTGTCAGTGATGTAATTCAATTTTTGAACTTATTTTTAATTCAATATTTCAACTTTTATCTTTATGTTTGTTAGATAATTATATTCGAACATTTTATGATTTTCCTTGAACTAGTGAGTGATTAATGCACTGAAATTGCCCCATAGAAACAGTATCTAATATTACTTATTAAAGATACATTTCCTGGTTTGATAACGTTCTATTCTTATAAGTTATGTCTAAAGATGAAAATAACAAGCTCTGAAAAACTTGTGTTAATTTTTATATACTTCGCGTTCTTTTTTATATAGAGTATTGTGGAAGACAAAATGCCCTTTAGATTTAATTTAACCCAAAATCAATCTCTCCATTATTTTTCTTATGTCAATAAAGTGTAAAAAAAATAATTTACCATTTACTACATATCTGGTTATTGACTATTATGAACTTGATGCGAACAACTTCAACATTTAATAATTTATTGGAATACAAAACTAATAAGCTAATGACTAAATTACTTTATTATATTTTGCTAATAAACGCAAATTTCATCATATTTTTTCCAGTACTTGTTCAGTAAGTTTAATGCTACATGACGCTTAAAAGCAAACAAAAGGAAGATGTCATCGTAATGTGCTATTTATAATTCATCTTGCACTAAGTAACTGCTCAAAGTAAAGAATCACTGATGAATTCAATGTATTCGATGATTTAAACATCTTTATGATTTTCTTGAAATTTATTCATTGAAAAAGTAAATAAATTGTTATTTATTTACTGTACGAAATTAAATAAAATTCAACATATTGTATAATATTCGATGCATTCTTAATTATCAAATATTATTTATTAAAAATGTTAATGTAGATATTTTACTTGAATTAATGAAAAAGAACAAATCAAGTTCTGAAGATTTTCCATTACCGAGAAGAAGTGACAACGTTATTTATTTACATATTTTTTTGGTGTTGTTTCTGCTATGATTATTCAGTTCTGCTAGATTTCCAGAATGCGAAGGAAATCTATTTATGCACTTTTTGTACTACATCATAGGACAATATTATTTTTTATATAAAGATGAAATCTATTTTTAACTTTCCGTAGGGTAAGTTATAGTAATCGCAAAAAAATCGAAAATGCAATTTTTTATAAATCTTTACGTTTCAAAGGTTTCTGAATATTTTGGCATACCTTAGAAAAATGGATGTATGTGTGTGTGTGTGGATACAAATTTTCGTCGACGATTTCGGGAACACCGATCAACCGATTTGAATAATTCAAAAAACATACGATTCGTATTGATAAGGAGACGTGCTGAATAGGGCGAAAGCAGGTCTAGCCGTTTTGGCAAAAAGTGCCAAAAATGGTAACTCAGTTTTTAAGAGAACGGAACGTCCGATTTTAATAATTCAAAAAACTATTTTACTTGTATTGACAACATGAAGAATAGGTCAAATTTTATATGAAGGCAGATCTAGCAGTTTCGGAGATCTAATGAAAAAAGTAAAAAAATGTCATTTGGCGGTTAAAAATGATCATTAGACATATGCACATCAAATTATCAGATATTAGATAGAGATTTTGACAATAAGTATAAATTTTGTTTACATGCCTATGGGTTCCGTACCAATGTTCATCCGTTAGACGGCGACGCGGCGCTTACGCGCTTTGACATTTCGTCTCTATACAGTTAAAGCAGTAAGTATGCTTTGAAAAAAAGTTCAGAATTTCCAAAATGTGTCAAAAAAAAGTAATTTTTTGTCAAATTTATAATTACTCAAAAATCTAATTTTTTCGAAGTAATTTTTTCTCAAAAATGTTAATGTTTTTAAAAGTTCCAGCAATTTGCCTTAAGGCACGATGCTTTCAATAATACATTATCCTATTTACAATAGTTTGTGTTGCTTGTCATATCTACTGATTCAATCAATGACGTAGTATTTAAAAAACATATACGAGTATAGTTTAAGTTGATATCCAATAAAAACATTTGATAGTTTAAGTTGATATCCAATTTACATCGTATTTCAATACTTTCCTCTAAATAACTTTTTGATTAATTAATATGCAATAATTGGCGTCAGGCCACTCATTTGCATATTATGACAGCAAGATAGACATGCGGATACAAAGTTTGCGAAACTATAAGTTCAGATGAATTTAGCTATTTTAAAGTGCATATATGTAATGTGTATTAATAAGTAATTTTTGTGATGCCTATTTGGTTCTCAGAAAAGTATCTAATGATTGAAGTGTGGGAAAGCTTCTTAGATCTATATTATATCCTAAATATCACTAATAGATTTATTTTCTAAATAAAAACGGAAACTAGTAGGGTGCATGGCAACGTGCCTTAAGGAAAATTGCTGGAAGTTCCCGTACCGTAAGAAAATATTTTTCAATGTTTCTACAACATTCAAGCTGCTCAAAATGTTAAGAAAATTAGTATTTGCTTATAGTAAATGATTTCTTTTTAATATTTGTTCCCGCAATTTGCCTCAAAGCCAATACTACACTGTGACTTTATTGCCAGTAGAAATAAATCTGGCATAATATTTTTTTTAATGTGGGCTAAATAATCAAAAATAATATTTGATGATATTTGTTATTTACAAGTCAAACTAGTGTTGTATTTCATCGTGTCTTAAGGTAAATTGCTGGAACTTCTCGTACTGTAATAAAATATTCAATCAATATTAAATAAAAAAGAATTGAAATTGAAATCCGAATCATTTTCGATATTTAAAAAAAATTGTTTTGTTTTTTTTACGGATTTTGAAATAAAAAACGTTCTTTAAGAAAAACAATATTATTTCGTCAACATAAGCAAAAAGTGTCTTGAATCATTCAAATCAGATGCTTCATTCTCTCAAAAACTGCCATTTTTACACATTTCCGTATCTCCGAAACGGCTGGTCTTGTCTTTACCAAAAATGAATCGCCAACTTACGAATTGAATGATTTCTGAATCATTCTAATCGGATGCCTGCTTCTCGTAAAAAGTGAGTTTCCATTTTCTGCACTTTTTGCTTCGTATCTCGGAAACGGCTAATGAACGACATTTCGACAAAACGACAAAATTGTTCAGGCAATTATATTACTCATATGCTAAATGCGTACTATTTGCGATTATTGCTATTATTCATTTACAGATTTATGTATTTTAATAGGTAAATTAGAAAATCTTAGTTTGAGAAACGTGCGATAATATATTTTCTATTCGCGAGTACATACGCGCACGGGAAGAAATCAGGAACAGAGTTAGCTCTGTTCGCGCTATCATCATCCCTAAAAATAGTCTCTTCTTGAGGCAGAATTGTGTTGAGTCTGGCGCCTGCGAATTGCAAACTTACGATTTTTGTCCGACAACCGTAATAGTGCACGCACTATAAAATTTTATAACATATGTCATATGTGAAGCAATGCAATTTATTGACATTAGAAGATTTGCGGCGGAAGTTAAGTAAAAACTGTAAAAAATTATTCAATAAACAATTTATTAATATTTTGCTGTTTTTGAACTTCCCGTAGGGTAAGTTATAGTAATCACAAGAAATTTTTATATCTTACGTTTCAAAGTTTTCTGAACATTTTGCCATACCTTAATAAAAGTGAATGTATGTATGTGTGTATGTGTGTGTGTGTGTGGGGATACAAATTTTCGTCGACGATTTCGAGAATACCGGTCAACCGATTTGAATAATTAAAAAAAACATTCGATTCGTATTGATAAGAAGACGTATTGATTAGTTTTGGTGGAGGCAGGTCAGACCGTTTCGAAGATACGGGGCAAAAAGTGTCAAAAACGGTAATTCAGTTTTTTAAGAGAACGGGGCGTCCTATTTTAATATTTCAAAAAACATTTTACTTGTATTGACAAGATGAAGAACTGATTAAATTTTTGGGAAGGCAGGTCCAGCGGTCATGGACTCTCAATGAAAATAAGTTAAAAAAAATGTCATTTGGCGGTCAAAAATGTTTATTGGACTTATGCACATCAAATTATCAGATATTTTATAGAGATTTTCATAATGTGTACACATTTTGTGAAATTTTTCTTATGTTCCGTACCAAGATTTTTAATTGCGGTACGGTAAGTTCCAGCAATTTGCCTTAAGGCACGATGCCATGCACCCCACTAGTTTTAAGTTTTTACTGGCCCATTTACTAATATTTAAAATAATAAAATATGTAGTTTATAATTTTTTAAGTAAAAAACTAAATAATTGTTTTAATTCACAAATTATACTCATTTACCTCATAGATCATTTTATTTTCAAGTTTACTCTATATAATCACAAAATTTAAATTTAATATATCAAAATTGAAAAGGCTTATTACTGGATAACCTTTTAGATCTAATGTTTAATATTTCATATATCATCGAAATTATTGAATGCTTTCCTTTTTGTAGAGACAGATTGTAATTCAATAAAGAGAATAAAAAACTAGATAATATTTTGTGTAACATAAGGCCCTGTTGTCCTGAGCCATGTAACCAAATTATCTTGTTTAGTGCCTATTAGCGTCCTTGCCTTTAATCTGGAGAGGTCAAAGTGGCGTTATCTGTTTCTAAACATACTTTAAATCTTTGTTATATACAAGTATCAAAAAAATAAACCAATACCAATTTTTATTAAGGTTTACATAGTGCAAATGTCGCTTTGCTAGGAGTATTTATGTCTATTATAGTTTATAATAGCCATGATTTAATCAACAGTTAAGTTGGGACCTTTATCGTCTAGATCTTATATTACTCATCGTCTACTTTATTTTAACAAGTCATCGCCAATCTTGCTTAGATTATAAACACTTTTAAATAATGTTATGAGCGAATCTGGCAAATTTCCAAAATAGTATGTCTTTTTCATGATTTTGTATTATTTTTGATTTAGTCATTAGGCAAATCCCGGAACTTAAACCAGATACAGATTTTAGAGATACGAATTATAGAGTAGGCTTTAAGAAATATGATACATATGTTTGTAAACTATTGTATATGATAACAAATTTTTATGATATATGTTATCTTCATGTTATCGCTGAGCCGTATAAATTGTTAATGATATAATTTTAGTGTTTATTACAATTTATGACAGGACAGATTTGTTAAAAAATCTGGTTTTAATTCAATGAAATTCTAATAAATCTGCTAAAAATATGTAAGGTCTACTTTAGAATAATACTTGCTTTTTGAATTTATGCAAAACCTTTGTAATAATTTTTTTCTAACACTGGCAAAAATCATCAAAAACTTGTGGGATATTATACTAAGGCGGTCGATTGCTCTAAATTTAAAAATAGTATGTTCGTACAAGTTGATTTTTTAAAATTATATTATCTATGTATGTTTAGTTTAGTCACAAATATAACTTTTAATGATATATGTTAATGAAATATTTTGTAAAATTGTAGTAGTTAACACTTTAATGCTTCCGTCATAACACAAGACGTTGACCTTTAAACTTTAAAGCATAATCATTTATCTATTTATTTATTTCCGCCATCAATACTTAATAATAAACAATATAACAAGGCCTGACACTCTGTAAACATTTATATAAATTAGTTTTCTATTACTAAATCTAAAATAGATTTATGGCAAAATTATGTTAATATCAAGATTGATTTTTTTTTTAAATTATAATGACCATGCAGTCCTAATAATACCATAATATATGCAACAGATTATGGCTGCTAATAATTTTCCATGTGTTATTCTAGGCTGGCTGATATTCTAAAAAAATACATGTAAATAAATTCTGTAGACACTTTACTAGACATTTACTTTTAGTGTTGTTTTTTTAGTGAACTTTTTTATTATTATTCATTACTACTTTGTTTATTAAAATCAATGAATCAATGCCAGTACTAATGATCTTAATTAATTTTACCGCAATTTTAAGGTTTTTGATGAAATTTCAATTATTTGTTAGTTTTTGTTCACTAACGGACAAAATGGCACAATGGACAAAATGGCATAGTATAATTTTGCAAGCACTAAAGGATAAAATAATTTATTTGTGAACTGCCTCTCTTACAAATTAGTGTGGTTTTATATATATGTATTATATATATATATATATATATATATATATATATATATATATATATATATGAATATGTGTATTACAAGATTAGTTGTACTGAACTCTTAGTGAATGATTTCAACTGATTTACTATACTTTTGCTTTCGACGATTTTGTTACGCACTTTGATTTAGGTATTAGTCAGTATTACCTTCAACACCTCTTTATAACTTCAAATGTAATTATTATCATTTTGAAAGCATGATACTTCAGAACAGTTAATAATTGGCTAACTAAAAAATTTCATGCTGAGAATTGTGCAACTTATTTTTACTAATTTTATAATAAAAATTCCGTTATAACAGATTATGTGGTATAACAATTAGTCGTTCATTATACGTAGACAGATTATATGTAGACAGTGAAATTATTACATTGATTTATGTGCAAACACGGAAAAAGTATTATTAATCTCGTTTGCAGAGATTTCCAAAGTACTTAGCGTTCTTTTTACGACAAAACGTGGGGCAATAAAATTCATTTAATATTCTCGAAATATTTGCAGAATTTTCAAATGTCAAATTTTTGTACCAATAAACTATTATATGCTTGTCTAATAATTAGGTTTTTTAAATTATTTTAAGTATATGAAGAACTAGAACTAGCTGGCTAGAACTAGCTCCGTAATGAAATATATTCGATGTTTCCAAATAGATTATTATAAATATTAACTCTCATTATTAGTATTTTACAGAAAAAGTAGAAGGGCTTACAAATTCGAAATGGGATTGGTTTTCGAATTTTTTTAAGTTTAGATGAAAAATAAATGATAAAAACTTAATCAGGCGTTAGAATAAAAGATCTTATTTCATATTTCAAAGAAAAATATAAACTGATTTGCAAAGTTAAAATTATATATTTCATGGATATAAGTGGAGCTTTAGAATTTTTCTTAGGATTTAATTTAAAATCAGAATTATTTTCGATATTAAAAAAAATATTTTTTTTTGAAAATTGAAAAAAAATTGAATATATTTTTTTATTTTCCCAAAAACAATTGTTTCGTCAATACAAGCAAAAGGTTTTTTGAATCATTCAAATCGGATGCTCCATGCTCTCAAAAGCTCGGTTTCTATTTTCCCCGTATCTCCAACCTGTCTTTGCAAAAACCTGATCAGCACGTCTCCCCATTGGTAGGAATCGAATGTTTTTCGTGGGCGAAAAATTATATCCATACATACACACACACCATTTTGTAAGGTATGCCAAAATGTTTAAAAACCTTCGAAACCTGAAGATATGCAAAAATTTGCAATTTTCATTTTTGGACAATTACAATAACTTACTCTATGGAAAGTTAAACACTAGTTATATTGTTATACATCGCATTTAATAAATAAAACTTTACGAATATTTAAAATTTAAAATCTGCAAAAAATATAAAGTGTAAAAAAATGATAATTTTCCAAACATTCAAATATTTTTTTCAGTTTTAAGAATTTCTATAATTAACATCACGGAGAATTAAAAATTATAAATATCCTTTTCTTCATACATTATAATAACTTTTGATTTTTTGACTTGAAGATTTACAATTTTTCAGGCAGAAATTTTGAAAAAAAAAATAGATTAATATCATTTAATGTCAAACGGCAAACTAAAAATTTTTCATAGGTTTCGTTCCTTAATAGGTACTGTTTCGTTGACCAGGTTTCTGTTCATTAATCTAGAAATTATTCAATTTGCATGGATGTTTTTTATCAATGTGGGTGAATAGTTCTGAATCAGATGTGTGCCATATTGATATTAAACATGAATTAGATAATTATAATTGAAATCTTTCTTCTTGAGGATTTTTAACATAGATATATAAAATTTATAATTTTAAGAATTTCAGTCCCAACTTTGCTATTAAATGTTAAATCGAAAATCTTTATGATATGATCTGTGAGAAGTTTCCTGCAGGATGGCTATCAACATAAATGTTTATAGTTTTATAAAATTTGTCTACACCTTGAGTACACTATGTCATTTGCATCAAGTTTAGTTAGTTGAATAGTATTTTTAACTTCCCGTAGGGTAAGTTATTGTAATGGGCCGAAAATCGGAATTGAAAATTTTTACATTTCTCGACGTTTTGAAGGTTTCTGAATGTTTTGGCATACCTGTTGATGTATGGATACAAATTTCCAGTCACGTTTTAGGGCGCACGGATCAACCGATTTGAATGGTTCAAAAAACATTCGATTCTTATTGATAGGGAAAAAGCTGATTAGTTTTTGACAAAGGCAGGTCCAGCCGTTTCGGAGATACGGGGCAAAGAGTGCAGAAAATCGAAATCGAATTTTTGAGAGAACGGAGTATCCGATTTGAATGATCTAAAAAACATTCAATTATTAATGATTAGGAGAAGTGTTTATTAGTTTTTGGCAAAGGCAGGCCCAGCCATTTTGAAGATACGGAGCTAAATATGTAAAAAATGGCAGTTTTTGAGAGAACTAAGCGTCCGATTTAAATGCTTTAAAGAACTTTCTGCTTGTCTTAACAAAATAATTGATTTTGGAAAAAAAATTTTGTTCCATTTTTTTTTCTTTTTTTCAGTTTTTTGTATATCGAAAATATTTCAGATTTTATTTTTAATTCTGACTATAGTTCTAATATACTTAACAAATAATTTCAACTCTTCAATTCAGTTTATATAATTCTTATAAATATTAGACAATGTTACAATATTTATAATAATCTATTTGAAAACTCTAACATTTCGTTACGGTACGGGAAGTTACAGCAATTTGCCTTAAGGCACGATGCTATAATTGCCTCAAGACAGAATTCCACTTACAGCTAGTCATTGCATAATTGAACTTGTGTATTAAATGCATACATATAAATCCAAAATGTATTTTCACTAAACAATCGTTATATTATAGATCACACGAGACTAAATTTTTTAATCATTGGTTGCTCAATTTCTTTGTGAAGTATATTTTTAATTTATTAATTCTTGAGTCAACGGCGATTTGTATAAATATACAACCGCTCAATGTCAGATAATCTAAATATTATTCGCGAAAATTTGTTACAGATCCCTAGAAACACTAATGATGTTTGCCAACCGGATCTAGAATCTGGAATCCTTGCGAAACATAGAAAATCGTTAACCATTGCACAACACGAATGTTTACAATGTTCGTAATGTTTACACGATTAATTCGAATCTTTGGTTTTCGCCACGTAGCCGGCATCCAACCCACACACGCCGAGAGAACGTAGGCAATAGTTGATCACATATGACTCACAATCAGACGCATTGCCTTTATATTTAGTCTATGAGAGTGATCATTTTGAGGAGAATTTATTTCTTTTAACTATGCCAGTCAAACTGATACACTTAAAAATTCGCGCAAAGTTGAGACATTCTGATTTTTTGGCAAAGTCTCTTCGAAGACACGCGGCAAAAAGTGCCAAACATGACAATTCAGTTTTGAGGGAAAGTAGTGTTCGATTTGAATGATTCATAAAAAACATTTTACTTGTATTGACGAAATGAAGAATTGACTAAATTTTTGAAGAGGGAGGTCCAGCAGTTTCGGAGATCCAAGAAAAAACAAATTTAAAAATGCCATTTAGTGAGATCATTGGAGATATATGCATATTACATTATCAGATATTTTATAGAGTACATATATTGCGTCCATTTTTGGGTTCCGTATCAAGATTCTGAAAAAAAGCAAAATTAAAAAAAAATTCTTTTTTTTTTCAACAAAAATTAATTTTCTCCAAATTTGTTTAAGCTTAAGATTTTGAAGCTTTTAAAAATTTTGAATCACGATACGGGAATATCCAGCGATTTGCCTTAAGGTACGATGCCATACACCAATATTTTTCATTATATTTTTATGATCAAGAATCATAGAGTAAAAATAAGTATATATATATTCCATTCAGATCCCACTTGCTTTGCACATGTTTGAATTTTATCCGAAGGTTTTATTGGAAGTTTTTAACCATAAAATATAATTCAAAATATTCTTGAGCTATGTTTGAAAGATATATAAAATATATCATATGTTTACTTATTGTTAGTTAACTATTGGGCTTAATATATAGATGATAATTAAATTATTGTTACTGTGCAATAAGGCAAAATAAAAAATAAACATTACAATACAAATAAACAAAAGTTAAAAATTTTCAAAATAAGAATTGAAATTTCTTCCTTTTCGCCTTTTAATATTTTTCATCAAACCAGTGGTGTTTCAATGAACCATGGTAACCTAAAATCATGGGGTGAAATTACCCTATGTCTGGAATAATTTAACTTGGTTAGAAGACTACAGGATATGACATTTTCTACCAGAATGACGTTTTCCAATCGCTATTGGAAAATGATCAATTCGCGTAAATGAAATAGTAAATTGTATACCTTCAAATAAATGCAGCAAAATTAGGCTAATATGAATGTTTAGATAATATAACTGAATAATAACGTTATTATCCGCAGTTTTTATCACAATATACTCTACTGTGTCTTTCTTAACCAGCTTATGGAACTTATGCTGTTTAATTCCTGCATTATGGTTATATTTCATTATATTTTAATAAATATAAATAGAACTATTTTATTTCATTGGCAATCTCAAACATGCGATTGTATGTTGCTATAGCCCACTGACATATTTACATATGTTTCAATAAAATGTAAGTTTTATAGCTGACCAGTATTAATTTTGTAGTGACGTATTTAATTTTAATATTTTTGTTATGTTATTGTAGGAATGTATTTAGTTTTTATAATTTTGTTATGTAATTTTAGAAACGTTATTCTATTTTATGTATTTCGAATAGAAAATTTATATACTAAATAATTTTAATATGTAGTTATAATTTTTGTATGTAGATATAATTAGTTATACTATGATCATAGCAATTATTATTTGTGCTTAAGTGCACACGTTTGGTAAATTACAGATCCTTGATATAATGATCTCAAAATGCCTATTAGGTAGTTATTTGGTGTTTTTTATGTGTGTATACATAAAAAGTTTGATTCGCCAAATTCCAAGTAATGTATGTGATAATGAAAAATAATTGCTTTTATTGTTATACAAAAGTGCATTTGCATTTCATACAGCTCTAGATTTTTTTTATAAAATTCAAGAATTATATTTAATATTGTTTAATTGCATTTACAGCAAATGGCACCGACGATGGCCTGAGTGGTGCAGACAACGACGAAAATATTAACATCAGTGATGTCAGTGAGTACATAGTTTATTATATAAAATTACCGGTGGAAGTATTTCATTATCATTAACAATTAGGTTATATGATAGGTATATACTCAGAGATTCATTTCAAAAAAAAGTTTACACGCTTACTTAATAAATGATTGATTGTGCGCAATATAACCCAATATAATATTTTCGTATAGTTCATATTTTTAAACATATTAATAATAGAAAAATAATATAATTAAAGCGTTTAAATGCATAAAAGATATTGAAAATTATTAGGTTGGCACCCAAGAAAGTGCGACTCTCAGCTTGGATGTTTCAATTGAATTTTTAGGTCTGCTGATGTAGAATTAATTGTATTTTAGGTGCTAGGTAAAAAAAAAAGTTTTTGGATGGATTGCGTAGTTTTTGTTTGTCGTTCGTTGAAAAATGGTAAATCAAATCGATTTTTGTTGTCAAATTTTGCTTTTTCATTTCTGCAAAGATGAAATACCTTCTTAAGCTTGAAGCCCTAAAAACACGGCAGTATCAAAATTGATTTGCTAAATTTCGTTCTGGTATTTTTTCACTCTAAGATGAAAAACGCTTTGGTTGTCCAGTTGAAGTTGAAGAAGAAGGCATTTCTACTTTTACGCTCACCACCCAATCGATCGATCGATTCTGGTATCTACATTGATCAATTAACGAAATTAAACGGTTTAAATTGGTAAATCGAAACGGTGATTTATTTCATTATTGACATTACACATTTTTGGCTACTCAAAAATATTTAAGGTTGATTGGGATGGTTTGCCATATCCACCATATAGTCTTAATCTCGTAGTTTCTGATTATTTATTGTTTCGATCTTTACAAAACACCTTGAATGGTTTTCGCTAATGCTTTTGAAAGTTATGAAATAATGATACTACTTGGACGATACATCTCATAATGAAGTTATTTAGTGCAATGAAAAAATGTCATTGATTTTCTAACAAAATTCCGCACTTACTTAGTTGCCAACCCAATATTTTGAGTGTGAACCTAAGTTATATCCACCATATTGTTACCTCTGCAAAATACTGAAGATTTAATATTACAAATGATTACTGATTATAAAAGATAAAGTCACGTATATTTTTCTTTAGAAAATGATCCTATATTTCTGATAATTATTTTTTATATTTGTAGCAAAATTTTACAATTTATATCAACTAGATCATCATGGACATAACACAATTATTCATTTTTATTGCAGTTGATGTTATACGTAGCACTGATCCCGAGTTCTCTGAGCAGAACATGTACAGCGGCGGCGGTGAGGTTCATGGGGGCCCTGCCGCTCCTCAGGGTTCGAACCCTGCACTAACACCAGAACAACAATTGAGGCGGAATGCTTATGTGGTCATCACTGAACAACCTGCCTCTAAGGCTCTCAGGTCAATATGATAATTAGTATTTAATTTTAAGAGTTATAAATTACAATCGGATTACAAAATATCTATTTAAGGATATCATACACAAAATGTAATTTTAGTCTAGAGTACAAAGTGTATAAATGTGTATACACTGATATACACTGGGGCATGATTTTTATTGAGTGTGCATATATATGGATTCATATATGATTAAAGGCCAATTTTCATTATATTTATTAACCATATTTAGATTATTTACGATACGAAACAATTAACCATGACAAATATTTATGATAAATAAAGTGCCAATGATTAAGTTGAAAGGATAGAAGTTTACTTGTGGTACAATGATAAAGTTGAAAAGATATAAGTTTACTTGTGGTACAATGATAAAGTTGAAAAAATAGAAGTTCATTTATGGTACGACGTCTTTTATCAGAATTATGTTGTAGAAACCGCCTTTCACCATAATAGTATTTCTGTGATAAATGCTATTTGGCTATATAGCCCTTGTGATACACTTTGCAAAATGCTTGATAGATATTAAGAAACAGTTGGATATTTGATATACATACATCTCATTTTTCGAAAATTCAAGTTTAAATGGGATCAATACCAGAAGATTTTTTGTTTATAATTGCCAGTGTCCAAAACTAAAGTTGATGATTTAACCGCTTTAATTAGAATGAAGGTATTTGCCATATTCAATATCCTTTGGACGAGTAGGTCTAGATTTATGATTCATTGTATCGCCTATGAATTTCTGTTCAAGAAAGGTCTATAAACCAATTGTGAATTGTTTGTGGAACATAAAATTCAGGGTATTACTTAAGTCGGCTACCGAAGTTCTAAAAACCATTACTTGCTGTTAATTTAGTACCATAAAATGCTCTAGTAAGCCTGTGATCACTTGCTTAATAGGTAATTAGGTGACAGATCACTAACAATAAGTTATATTGATAATTTTTTCACAGAGGTGCCTTCTATTTGAGCTATTGAGTCTTGATTTCCACATTGCAAAAATGACTTGCATTGAAATAGTTGTTGAAAATATTCAAACGACTAAAAGTGGTCATTAGTCACGTTTAGCATTGTAGGGCAGTAAACTATTAGCTTAATTTAGGCCTTTCCTACACTAAATACAAAATTGTTTTTTGTTTTAATTTTATATATGGTGTTTACCAACAGGTTTCGATATGAGTGTGAAGGACGATCAGCAGGTTCAATTCCTGGTGAAAATAGTACACCAGAAAATAAAACGTTTCCGTCAATACAAATTGTCGGTTATAAAGGAAGAGCTTTCGTCGTAGTATCTTGCGTAACAAAGGATAAACCATATAGGTAATGTATATTTCTAATGTTTAAAATATTTCAAGTTCATCTATTTTTTTTACTATTGACAAATCTAATTTCAGGGCTCATCCTCATAACTTAGTTGGTAAAGAAGGTTGCAAGAAAGGTGTCTGCACAATGCAAGTTAACACAGACACGATGTCTGTAACGTTTAGTAATCTTGGAATTCAATGCGTTAAGAAGAAGGATATCGAAGAAGCTTTGAAAGCCCGCGAACTTATTAAAGTTGATCCTTTCGGAAGTACGTACCATCACATAATATACTAAAATATTAATATGTATATTTAATTATATTACTTGCAATTTTCTGCTCGACTATCATTAAATTTCAATTTATTACAGATGGATTTGCTCATAGATCTCAGCCTTCAAACATTGATTTGAATGCAGTTCGTTTGTGCTTCCAAGTCTTCTTAGAAGATACACCAGGTAAATTCACACCGCTCCGAGTTGTAGTATCAAATCCGATCTACGATAAGAAAGCAATGTCTGACTTAGTAATATGCACAATGAGCGACTGTACTGCTTCTGTTGCTGGCGGTCAAAGAATAATTCTTTTGTGTGAAAAGGTGTGTTTACGACCAAATTAAATTTCTTATTTTTCATTTGAATATTCTCATACATATTTAATACAGGTTGCCAAAGAAGATATTCAAGTAAGACTATTTGAAGAACGAGATGGTCAATTGGTATGGGAAGGATTTGCTGACTTTCAGCATACCGATGTTCATAAACAAGTTGCTATTACATTTAGGACGCCAAAGTATCGAACATTGGAAGTCGATCGACCAGTGAATGTAAATATTAATAATAATAATAACAATATATATATATATATATATATATATATATATATATATATATATAGGGTGGTCCTTAAAATGGTCATTCTTGAATTTCCTTGCTCCCAGGAGCTCAAATGGTTCCGAATTGATAAAAAACAATTCTCTGAAAGTTTTAGCTCTCAATATTAAGGTTTAGATAGAGCGCAATTTAATCAAACTTCGTATGGAAAGAGCATGGAAAAAATTTGAAAATTAAAAAAAAAATGCTTTAGGTATAACTTAGCGACAAATGAATGAGTTTTATTCATTCATTTGTTCGCTAAATTACATCTAAAAAACATTTTTAAAATTTTTGAAAAAATTTCCATGCTATTTCCATACAAAACTTTGATTGAATTGCGCTCTATCTAAACGTTAATATTAAGAGCTAAAACTTTCAGAGAATTGTTTTTTATCTATTTGGAACCATTTGAGACCCTGGGAGCAAGGTAATTCGAAAATGACCATTTTAAGGACCACCCTAATATATATATATATATATATATATATGTATATATATATATATTATGTATATATATATATACATATATTATATGTATATATATATATCTATATATATATATATATATATATATATATATTTACTTACACTCCTCTATTTATTCATATGTACAATCGTATGCGCACTTTATGATTCTTGGACTTTATATACAAAACTAAGAGCATGCTCAAAAAAAAGAGATATTTTAAAAGTTAAATTGAGAAACTAAATAACTATCTATAATATTGCAGGCTCAAATTCAGCTTCGAAGACCATCAGATTCAGCAACGAGTACACCATTGAAATTCCAGTTACTTCCACTAGATTCAGGTAGGTCATCATTTTGGACAAACCCTAAGTATGTACCAAAACGCCTCGAGGCGCTACGTCGTCTCGTGACCCCTTCAAATCTAACGAACGGGCACGCAGAATCCATCGTAAATAATTCTGATAGTGAAGTTGTAGTCATCAGTGAAGATGTTGTTGACAACGCTCAGCAAAATAATACCGAAGAACCAGAAAAAGTCGTTGATAATCGAGATAAATCGTTGCAAGAACTTCTGGAACAAGTTGCGGAATTAGATGAAATTTATTTAGATACTCAGGCCCATCAGATAGTTTTGCAAAATGAAGCGAAAACGAACGAAATCGAAACAAATTCGGGTCCAATGGACGTTGATTTTGATGACAGTGCCACATACACAAGTCTTCAAATGGCTTTCAAGAATCCTTTAGCTCTATCGCTACCGCCTCAAGAAATGTCTGTAACTACTTTAGAAGAGTTGATGGCAACCCCAATAGTTACACCAGTTATTCAAATTAGTGCACCTCCAATCGGCCCAAAACCACCGGTGCCACCAAAGAAAGCATCACCAATTTTAAACGGTAAAAGAGAAAATGGAGGTGAAGAAAAACTACCTCCACTTCCGCCCAAGAGAGTTAAGAAAACACCAGCTACTCCGGATCTATCACTTAAATTACAGAGCCAAAACAATAAGTCTGTTGAAGAACCAGTATTAAACGAATCTACACCAAGTCTTCCTCAATCCCGTCCTCAATCTCAAATTATTGTTATTGATTCATCGCCAGATGAAGTTCCACAAACTGTTAATGCAGAAACATTGCCGCGACAAAAAAAAAGAAATTTTCTTCGTAAACTATTCTCTAGAAAACCAAAGAAAGGTGATAAATCATACAGTAGCCCAGCGTCTCGAGAACCCAGTTTAGGAGAAGCAACACCCATCGGAGCTGGATCTGTCCACAGTTTACGCATGACTAGTGATACCGCAACTCCACCTGCCAAAAAGCAACCTGCTCGATTTGCTAAAAAATCTAAGCCAGTAGGTAGAAGTGTCAGTAGCACTTCGGGCAAACGACCTGATTTCAAAGATAAGCCGGACATGATTCATATCCCATTAAAGGGTGATATTGGTGGAGGAAGCACTCACTCTCTTAATGTTGCGCCGAAAGTTAAGGATAGCCTTGCACCTTCCGAGTTTGGTAGCATAGGTCTCGTAAAAATTGATGCTGGAAGTGTCAAACAGTTATATGGAGAGCAGATACTTAACGATTTAGATCAGCATTTGGATATAACAGAAGCGGAACATTACGCTCTGTATACAGATCTTGCTCCGCATGCGACAACTAGCGAGTTTGATGAAACTTCTTGTTTTTACGCCCCTATTGGGGGTGGAAAGTTAATTAGCTTTGGATCTGCTAATAATGTGACAGCCATAAATATTGTAGATTAATGTAGAATAATTTGTATTGAGATTTAGATTTTGTAGCATACTAGAATGTTATGTGTGCTTGAATAATGCAAGTGAGGGAACCAATAATTTGGTCTGTTTTTATAATACATTTTAGATAATAATTATTGGTGAACTCAATCTTGCATATACGCCGCTAATGAATTAAACCAGCAGGCATATAATTTTTGTACTTAAATATTTATATAACTAAAACTGATACGGGTTACGAAAAACACATAACTATATTATTTATGTTTCTAGACCCGCATGAATTAAAACGAAAACGGCAAAAAATTGACGGGGATCCAAAACATCTTTTATGGCAACTGCAGGGTCAAAATCCTTCTACGAGTAAGTCATTTTCAACTTTTATTTTTTTTATCAGCAAATCAAACAGGGTTACAATGTCAAGGTGACGGTGAATCACGGTGTTGGATGAATATAAAAAAACTCATATCATAACGTCTTATTTACATATTAACACTTAACATTTTTCATTATTTATCAGTTAAATTTTTCTAGGGAAGTGATAAATTATAAAAACGCATTTTAACCTATGTAATTTATATTTTCATTTTATTATTGTCATATAAATTCATTGCAATCATAAAAATAACATGCATTTACATACCATTCATCACTCGTATGGACAGGTTAACAAAAGCAAGCAATGAAATTTATTACCACAGATACTTTGCTAAATGTATATGCAGTTTATTAAAAAATCAAGCTTTCCGAAAGCATGTGTCAAGGAAAAAGAAAAATATTAAATAGCTTGCATAAAGATGGTGCCAATATGTATTAGCAAATTATGCACACCAATTAGTACCTTACAAGGTACCAATAAAAATGTTATACTGTTACGAGTAACAAAGTTGCTATGAAATCAATCATATCATAAAAGTATAAGGGAATATTTGATTAGCCTAATTACTCAAATGCTACATTTAAAGCAGAAAAAAGCTTTCTTATGATTTATTGCATTATGGAAAATATATTTATTTTACAAATGTAAGAGTAATATATATTGTTAAATGATTCGAGAGGATGGTTGAAATATGTTATTATGTAAAGAATTTTATTAAAATTGTTCAGATATATAATTGAAATTATGTTACCTGATAACTGTTATGTTCCGTTTTGTTCTCTGGTTTTTGATATTTGTTATTTATCAATTGGAAATAAAATTATACATTTTATATACTACATATTTGAATAGTTTCAAAATTTGTCAAGGGAGAATTAGTGAATCACTGATTCTTTGTGCTTATGCATTTTAGGATATACTTTTAATTGATTTCTACTAGATTTTATAGAACTCATGTTATTTTAGTACATGGTATAGACTACTAATTAAGTTTTATTAGTTGTTTTCGGATTGTTAATAAATTGTAGACCATTGTGTCAAACTAAGTTAAATATGTATATTGAAAAAGAACTTAATTAACTTTAGGTATACATAATTGTTTTATAATATTATTATATGAAACTGTACTACTGTGTGCCATGAACACATTAAACAAACTGTACAAATAGATTTTTTCATTTAGTTTAATTTCAATTATTTTCTCTCGATCTTATCTTAAGGTTTTAAACAAATTAAACCTGTTGTCAGTAAGTATTCATGCTGTAAGTAACCTTTTTGTTTATGACGTAATGTAAACTTTATGCTTTGTGTATGAATTTATTTCATCATTCATCTTCATTGTTTGCATGAGTTTGCATGTTTAGTCTAAGATAAATAATTTGGAGCAAGGGTTTAATCAACAGACACTCAAATTTTGAATGTAATTCTAATTCATCACATGTTATTTCATTTGGGGCATGTATTAGAAAGATCAAGCAATGGCGAGTTAATCGATAAATTTTCTGTTATATTTTATAAAATATAATACTATATATAGTATTGTTTGAAAAATTGAAAAATTATTGTTTTGAATATAAAAACGATTTTTTTTTAAATATTAATGCAAAATTAATAAGCAATGATCTCGTTGTTTACTTATTGTTGTAAAAAATGTAAAAACTGTTTTTTTTGCATGAAGTTTCTGACTGTTTCTGACAGTATAATAATTACTAGTATGTGTTTCTGTGGCGAATTTTAATTAAAAATGTGTTTTCATGAACTGCAATTTGTTTACGATCAAAAATACAATACCTTGATTATAGCATGATATTATTAATATATGTTAAATGTGTAGATAATATGTATAGATTCCTCGCTTATACGTCTGAAATATTACATTTGCGCTTTGTCTTGAATTATGTTTTGATTTGTGTGTTTAACTGTTATATCAAATAATTGTATGAATTAATAGTTGTTATTATTTTAAGGTAATGCTGCGGGACATACAGATTACAAGTTAAATATTCCTCTGGCGTCATCGCCTCAAGCAAATCAAATGAATCAGTTTGATCAATCTCTTGTTAAAACTGAACCAAGAGGTATGTATATAATTTTATTTAGAAACTTGATATGTAGGTTCTTTTATAAATATAAATTTTATAGTAAATAACAATGATAGTGGTCAATAGCTTCAGGATACTTTAAATACAGTTTTAAGAATTTATATTGATAATAATCGGGCACAATATAGCTTACGAACTATATCATATAATATCACTGAAAGTGTCGTAAAATATGCTTTTAACTGTTGTAATAAAGCGCTCATAAGTGAGCTCAGTTTTTATATCCAAAATATATTGCACAAATATTTATATACATATGTATGTATAAAATCTTCGAGGCAATGTCTCGAATAAAAATCACAAACTTCATGAAAATTTTATATGTTAATTTATCAAGAAGCAGATACAATGTACAGCTTATATATATATATATATATATATATTATAACTGACCTGATCAAACATATCAGGTCGCAGAGAATCATATAAGAAGAAAAGACAAAATTTTAAAAATAATTGAAATTAAAAAAGTTAAAAAAATTTTAACGCAATTCATATGCATATCAATATTTCATTTTCAATTAACATCTAAATGATTTTTGACGGATATGTGATATGTATTTGTGATTTTAATTATGTTGTACTTTTTTGAATCAATTAACGCTCCGAAGGAAAAGGTTATGTTGATTTCAAAAATTTAAAAGCCCTTTGATGTAGTTCAATAAATACTTACGGTTTTGTAATTAGCAGAAAACTGCAAAAAAAATTACCATGTTTTAGACAAATATCTTGAACCAGATTTAAAAATTCAAAAATTATTCGAAAGATACGATTTAAAACTCGTGATAATTGTACATTTTGGCAAAGATCGTTATTGATTATTTAATTTTTTTTGGCAATGAAACTTTGTATGTCAATAGAGTTCCTTATGATCTTAATGAACATAATAAAGTATTAAAACCTATGTGAAATAGTTTAATTATATAAATTAATTAATTTATTAAATAAATTATTATTATTATTATTATATTAATTAATTATATAAATTAATTTAATTATATAATTGAATTAATGCGCTATTCCGTGTATATATTAGGCGTATGTTCGTTTCCCAATAATATCTAACAAAACATTTGCCGAAAATAATGAACATGTTTGAAACATTTTTCCAAATTGAATAATCAGCAATAGTTCTTATTTTAGCTTTCTTATTGGTTCAGTCGATTATCTACACATAGATCACAATGCCACTTACGTCTAGATTTTAGAGTTTTTTTTGCGTTTGTTTACCATTCATTGACGAATCGAAGATTGACGGATAGTAGAATCAGTTGGAGACTTAACCAGTTAACTGTGGCGGGCTTATGGAACTGTGCGCACAGTTTTTTACATCAGAGTTGAGGTAAAATAACGTTTTAAAATATAATGCTTCATACAATATACAATCATTTATTTTATACCGGCTAAGCTCAAAATAATCCTCAAAATAATAATCTTGTAAATTAGCACTAACTTCTTTAAGACGAGTGTCTCGTGAATTACAGTTAACTGGTTAGTTGATATTCCTCCAGCTGATTTATATTGATTTGAAAACGTTGAATTAACAGAATAATGTTATTTAAGCAAAACGTTGGATTTTAAATGAAATTTATCACAATACATAATTTGTTTGCAGATGCCTCACCGTTGCCGTACATGTTTACTGGCGGATCGTATAGGTGTGCCCAGGACAGTCCATCACCTCAGCCTTTCAACATGCCACATCCTTTCAACAATCCTTCGCCTTTGGGGGGAGATCAAGCATCTCAGTATAATTTGCCCCATTACGAGCAGATGAACAATTTTCAGAGTCAGCAACCCATCGATTGGAATGCAGGACTACCTGTAATGAACGATTTAAATCGAGTTATGAATATAGATCCACAGAATGCAATGCAAGGTAAGTTTCAAATAATAAAAATATTTTGATTTCACATGATCTAAACAAATATACCTGGGCTTTATTTATTTGCTTCTAATTTAATTCTATTCATGAATAATTATAAGATAAAATCTTATAATATAAAGATATTAAGTTGCATTTGAAACAAATCGACAATTCAAATATAGTTGGATTGTTTCGAAAATTACTTTGTTTTTATAAATCAATGAATATCTTCAATTATTTTTATAAATCAATGAATATCAATGTAATTAAAAAAACAGTTAAAATGATCACAAATAGTTGAATTGATTAATTTGTTTAAGAATTTAGCTGTTTCAATCAATCTTCTCAAACATGATATTTTTACATCAACATTTCTGGCTTGTAATTGAGCAAATGATGTTTATATTTTTTGTCAAACAGTTAATTTACTGAAATTGCTGCTTGTTGATTTTCAAATTTGAAAGCGCACTTCAATCGCTAAATAATATCACATAAGCATTTCCGCACTCAAGTCTTCCTACATCAATTTTCAAACTGTACAATGTTTATTAATTTGGAGATAATCTTTAGTGTTAAAAATACCATAAAATGCATATTAAGTATAATAATAAATGTAAAGTGCTTTTGATGAACATGTAAACATAACATAAATTATTGTAATGATTTAAACATATAATATTAAATCTTTTATTTTCCTTATTAGGTGGTCCTACTAGCAGTATGTTGGATATGGACAGTCAACAATTAGTTCAACTTAATTCTGGAGATTTATCAGGTACAGTTTAAAATTTTAGTTTTATTCCTGCAAATATCTCTTGGCTCATGCATAATGTTCTAAGATTATTCTTTCTTCATATTATTTAGGAATTTTAGAACACTTAGACCGAGCACAGGCTGTAAGGGTGTCCGCTGAGCATGAAAGCATGACTGATAGTTTATCAAAACTTGAAATGACAGCCTTAAATAATATGTGATAAAACAAAAACTTTATTTTATTACTTGGCAGTTGCTAAATTTATTAGCACAAAAATATTGCAGATGTTTGGTGTAAATATTTATAAAATAGGAGTACTTATTATTAGTTTATTTACAAAGTTAATTAGTATTAATTATTAAGTATTATATATATATATATATATATATATATATTATCCGATAGTGCAATAATCTATATGTATATAATTAATTTGTAGTGATATTTTTTCAGTAAAAACAAAAGCCTAATAAACATTCTGAAACTGTTGATTCAATATTTATTTTTATTTTTTACTCATTTTGGATTAAGATCTGAATTCTTCATTATTGTCTACTAATATTTGATAATCAATATGCCAATTGAAATTCTAGCATAACATAACAACTTTACTAAGCATAAAGAGCAATATTAGGAAATGAAATGAAGTGATCAGTAATATTTTTATTTAAATATTGTTAGTTGGAGAAACAGTGATAAAATGTTTTAATCGAAGTGTGTTAGCACTAATTTTATGAGATTAATTTTAAGGCCATCACATTTTCAAACATACTTATTCTAATGTTTTTTTAAAATGCCTAGTGAAACGTTCTGAAACAGTCGATTGAATATTTATTTTGTGGTTTTACTCATTTTGAATTAAATCTGAAATCTTCGTTATTGTCTACTAATATTTGATTTTTTTGAAATTCTTCCATAACGCCTATGCCAATTGAAATTCTAGTAACAACGTTACAGCAAAAATGTGAAACAAAATAAAGTGATCAGCAATATTTCTATTTATATATTCTTAATTGGAGAAACAGTGAAAAAATGTTTTAATGTGTTAGCGCTAATTTTATGAGATTAATTTTAAGGCCATCACATTTTCAAACATACTTATTCTAATGTTTTTTTAAAATTTACCAAAATTGTTAAAATCGTTGGGAATAATTTTTGTAAGAAAATTTAAACTTTTATTAAATTTATTTGAAACATTAAAAGTTATAGTTCTTTTGAGTCTTGAGTATTTTGTTGTCAGCATGATGTGAAATTTTGAAATGCAATACTTATTTTATAAAAAATATATACTTAGCATTGAAATAAATTATTGATGACAATTGTCATCAATAACAAAAATGACATTGTCTGGATACATAATTCAATGTTTTGACACGGCCCCGCGATTTTTATTGGCAAGATGACTGAACTTTTAGTATCATTTTTTTCAAAGATATATTTATATAACATTTGTTTTGCACTTTAATTAAATAATATTTGTTACGAACCTTTCGTTATTAGGTTTATCTAGTAGTGTCAACGTAATATAAATTAACAAATTTAATTAAACAAAACCACATATAATCCATCAACAAATCTGTTACCACCATTATGAACACTATTATTATATTGTCTAGGTTACCACAATGACAGTTTGAAAAAAGTATGTATACCAACAATATAAGAAAGAATAATTCAACATTTATTCTTAAGGGAAAAGGTGGCACTAGTATCTGAAACGCAGTTTAAGTCAAAGGTAAAAATATTTGAAGGATTTATTCTGAAAATTATGTGAAATGTGTGATTTTTTTAGTAATTTAAGCATCATGACCCATCGACATAAATACTTTTCATACATACTTATATATATTGATATTTACATATTATTGAGTCTGTTGCGTATGTAGTGTTTACAAAGTGTTTTCATTTTACGAAAAATTCGCAAGAAAAAGTTGCAGGAATTTAGAATATGGTGAGTGCTATTTCAATATTAAAAGTGCTATTTATGACAAAAAGTTTTCAAGCAAAATAATTATGAACAGATGTAACTAGTACAAACTACTTTTACAAACCGCTTTTACCTAAATTACGTCTATAAATCACTCGGTTTATAATTCCTATTTGTTATTATAAATATATATTTACGTATATGTAGTTATTTTGCTTTAAATAGTGATAAATTATATCTATTAATTGATAAATAATTTCAATAAATAATATTATTCATGTAATAAATATTCAATGTCATAAAAGTATAGGATATGACGCGGTATCCTAACTGTGAACAAATCCTGATATTTTACATAATATTTAAAACTTATATATGCAGCCTATCAACTATTTTTTTTATCATAATATTTAAATATTTTCTATTCGCGATTGTATCTTATTCCTTAGATAGTGTGATAATTATGAGTTTATTATATAAATTTCGTAATTATCGTAAGTAAATAAAATTTTGAATATATTATAGCAGATACATGTAAGTGTTAATTGTGACGTATTACAAAAATTAGAAGAGGACATGTTCAAAATATCTTTATTGCACCCCACTAAAAATAAGTTCTGTCAAAATTTCATCAATGTTGACATATTGTATGTAAACAGTTGCGAAGGTAGGGTTGAGGGTAAGGTTGCTCAAGTTGAATCATTGTCTTAATCGTATTCCGATTATATTAACTTCCCGTAGGGTAAGTTATAGTCATAGATAAAAGAAGGGTATAAATATTTGGTTATAGCAATCGTCAAAAAATCAAAACTTTATGCATATCTTTACGTTTCAGAGGTTTCTGAACAATTTGGTATATCTTATATTGAATGGATGAGTCCATTTGTATAGCAAAGGAAATGGATTTCGATTTTTTTATTTCATATTTTCAAAGTTTAACTATCTAAGAATATGAGTACGAGAAGGTTTTTGTAAATTTGAATTATTTTCGGAGATATAGGCATTTTACTGACTCGGTCTCCATACTGGTTTGGCTTCACGCAAAACTTTAAATGCGTTTTTCTCAGAACTTACTTATTCAGTACTCTTGTCACGATTTTTGGAGTTCTACTCGACCAATTTATTTTCAGAGAGTCTTGTTTATAGATCTATCTATAGTCTGAACTAGAATCATCCCGAAATTCCTATTTTTACTATTTTTAAAAAATTCGAGAAACTCAAAAAAACAGTAAAAAAAACCTTTTTTTTTCAAACAGTCGCCAATTTGTGAAAAAAAATTTTTTTTACTCATCGCTAGTTCAGCCGATTGCGACAACATTGTCGATTAATAATAATCTTTTTATTTTTTGCATTTCCGATGGCTAGGAAGGATGAAATCATGTCAAGACTGAGGTGCCAATTTTTTTGAGACCACCCACTTCATCAGCTGCCAGTTTTTACAATTTCCAACTTTTTTATTTTTTAATTTTTGTTTTGTATTTTAATAATATTAATAAACAAGTGGTAAAAAAATGGATAGTAAAAACATTTATTGCTTTCTTTTACGACACTTTAAAAATGACCTAAAATTCATCGCTCTACACTAAAATATCCCCTTTATAGACTGGTTTTTTGTATGGGTATGTCGGACTCAATAACGCCTGGGTACAATACTTGCCTCTGCAGATTTGGAACCGTGGTTCCCACTGAAACCGCCGTTAGGCGCTTCTTCCGGGGGGAGGATCTAGAATGCTATAATTCTTCCTCTGAAATTATACTTATCGAAAGATTATTCCCATTCGCTCTTCTTCTTTCCGAAAATCGCAAGTCTGTTAGCACTTCGGTAGCAAATGTGTCTATTATGTTCCACGCAGCTTCAGTTGCCATCATCACTTTTACAACAATATCTGGAGTAATTCTTCGGCTCTATATCTCTTTCTAGATATAGCTCTATATCCCGTATGTAGAGTGGTGTTGCGAGTCGTAATGAGCTTTGGCGTTCTGGCCTAAAAATGATTAGCCAGAATGACGTACCGGCAAAAAAAATTAAACTAATGGTGTTTATGGCATCGTGCCTTAAGGCAAATTGCTGGAACTTCCCGTACCAAATTTTTTTTCTTTTTTTAAGGATTAACATTTTTGAGAAACTATAAATTTTTGACAAAAATTTACTTTGTCTTGAAAAAAAAAGACATTTTGAAGAAAAATTTATTTTGAAATATTTTGGAAATTCTGAACTTTTTTCAAAGCAATCGTACTGCTTTAACTGCATAGAGAAGAAATATCGAAGCGCGTAAGCGCCGCGTCGCCGTCTAACAAATAAACATTGGAACCCATAGGAATGTAAACAAAATTTATACTTATTGTTAAAATCTCTATAAAATATCTGATAATTTGATGTGCATATGTCTAATGATTTTTGACCGCCTTTTTTTACTTTTTTTACTAGGTCTCCGAATCTTGCCCCATATCTTTGGAACGGCTAGACATACCTTTGCCAAAAACTAATCAGCACGTCTCCTTATCAATATAAATCGAATATTTTTTTAATTATTCAAATCGCTTCATCCGTGTTCCCGAAATCGTCGACGAAAATTTGTATCCACACACACACATACACGTACATACACACACATCCATTTTTTTTAAGATATGCCAAAATGTTCTGAAGGTTTTGAAACATAAAGATATATAAAAATGCTCATTTTCGATTTTTTTGCGATTACTATAACTTGCCCTACTGGAAGTTAAATAAAAAAAAACGCTTCACGCAGAAAATGATTTGATAAGTGAATTTCAAGAACTAGATTCAACGGAGTAGCCAGCAGAAATAGAAATCGGTTATGGAAAAAATGAAATTGAGCCATTATGCACCAGATTTAATTCAACAGTACTGATGCGATCTCTCAATGCGTTAGAAGATTATTTTGATACTGGAGGCTAAGTAAATTCCTAAAAAAATATTGTACCTTGCAGTTCGGCAGAGGTGTGAGCGCGGATTCAGTAATATGAATATTATTTTAAATAAACAAAGAAATAAAATATTAATTGGAAATCTAGCGCTTACTAGGAAAAGCGCCAATGAGTGGCTCACCACAAAAATTATTTAATCCAGATAATTATGTAAAAACTTGAGAGAACCGATTTTTGAATTATTTTTTAAACTGGGTTTTTAATTTCAGCGTTCCGGTAAAAAAGATATTAGCACAACACCACTGGGTGTAGTATATGTTTTGTACGGATACAATTTTTCGTCCACGATTTCGGGCGCACGGATCAACTGATTTGAATTATTTTAAAAAAATTCGATTCCTACTGATGGGGTGGTTGATTAGTTTTTGACAAAGACAGATGCAGCCGTTTTGGAGACAACGAACAAAATTTGCAAAAAGTAGCAGTTATTGAGATAACGGATCGTCTGATTAGAATGACTCAAAAAACATTTGGCTTTTGTTGGCAGTGTTAAGAACTTATTAGATTTTGGGGAAGACAAATAAAAATTACGTAATTTTGATTTTTAAATTTCAAAAAATATTTATTTTAAATGTTGAAAATGATTCGAATTTCAATTTCAATTTTGCACGAATAGTTTAGTCTGGTAATTATAAATTACATCATCTAGTATCGATAAATAAAACTATATATACTTAGTTGAAGATGTAACCGATAAGAATAGGAAAGCAGCCCGACTTTGTGAAATCGAAATAGTAAAGAAGTAAGCTTTTTGTGAGGTTTCTATAAATATTTTTGTCTCAGCTGTAATTATTTGATAATCAATCAATCAATCAGATTATTTAATTGACAATCGTTCAAGCATAATATACTAATAGAATTTGTTCAGGTGAATTCAGTAGTTTCACTTTCGAACTTCGAAGATGTTGGAAATAAAGGGGTCAATGAATGTATTCTCATATGGTCCCCGGTGAAATAGACCACAACATAGCGTTGTTAAGGCTCCTTTCTTGCTGCTAAAAACTATCAAAATGCTATGTATTTGCTGTGTAATAAGGCGTTTTAGATATTAAACCTGTCCTAGTAACGCACGATGTTATCATTAGTGCATCTTTGTAATGCGCACCTATAAGATATACCTGAAGTTAGTTTTTATATATGTTTTAATGTATGTACGCCTGATCACACAGCAAATATATAGCATTTTGACAGTTTTTAGTACCAAGAAATAAGCGTAACATAACGTTTCCAATTATGGTGAGGATCACTGTGATATAAATATTCTTTCACCATAAGATATGTGAATAAAACGACTATTTAGTTTATGATATATATTGAACTTCACTCTACAAACTTCTTCTCTCATTACATTTGCTAGCCCCATATTTTTGATACGGCTGATACGGCGGTAGTTACGCCTCTGAATATAACAAAAGTTGCAAAATATTTGATATTCGGTTCCAGTTAATGATCACATCGAATGATTAAAAACTGTTCAAAATATTTTGAATGTACTTTACGATTCTAGTTTCATAGATTTGTCGTATTAATAGTTTGTTTGAAAATAAATAGTATGTTTTTTTTATTTGATCAAATTATTGGTGTATCCATATCAAAGTATATATATCAAAGAAATAAAGTTCAAATACATTTGTTTTCAAAATATATAATTTTTTCTTTTATATCGCACAATATATACATTTAAAGCTATTTACAATCCGTACTATATTTACAATCTATTAAATTTACAATATAGAGTAGATGATACTTATGTTTAGATATCAGGTACATCTTAATTCAAAATTTTTGTATTTACACTACATTAAAACTTACTCAATAAATTTAAATATTATTTACAAGTACGATTCAATCAATCGATTGGATCTATAGAATATTATATTTACAAAGTATACAAAATAATTTAGCAGTCTTTGGTCAACATGTGGCACACTAAATATGTATTTGTTAACTATGAACTCTTTCTTTGTGATATCCCGAAATTTGTTATATTAGCCATCACATACAAGCGTGTCATATTTTCTTTCGAAAGAAATTTGTCCTAATCACATATTGTTAAAATTATTCACATTGGCAACGGTTAAATCTTCAATTTCATTAGTAGACATTTTAGTGAAGCTGTCCGTCATGCTTTCATGTTCCTCAGCTAATTTTTCTGCAGCAGTCTTTTCATTTGGCAGACAATAAGGTTCTAAAAGACCTGTAATATGTAATTATATTAAAAATCTATGTTTACTTATATTATGATAATATAATATACAGGCAGATATTTTACTCTTTGAAAAAAAATTATGTATTTATGTGGAACTTTACTTAATTGTAAAAAATGATTTTTTTTAAATTGAATTGCATTTGTGTATTTACTGGTTTCAGATTATAACAATATCGTAGCCATTAAAAATTTAACATTTTTATTAACTACTTTTTCTCTTTAAATATAATGTTTATGGACCAATTCTGTGGTAACATAGACGATAACAGCGTTGTTATGGCAACGCTATCATATCTTTCTTTCTTGACAGTATGGAAAAACTGTGAAAATACTATATATTTGATATACAATTAGCGATGTACTCATAAAATCGTATGTTATGAATGCGCATCACATACGATAAGCAGTTAAGATAACATTCTTTATAAGTTTGTCTATATGTAAAATACGCCTGATCGCACAGCAAATAAATAGCATTTTTACAGTTTTTAGTATCAAGAAATAAGGATAAGATAGCGTTACCAGAACTAAACTATGTTATTGTCTATATTACTGCAGAATTGGCCCCTCATTCACCTTACTTAAAATGAGGATTAATTAGAGTTTTAATTTTTAAAATTTTATGAACTGCATACATAGTATTTATGTAGTATAAGTACTAATACTAATTCATATTTTTGTCAAACATTTACGTATTTCTTTGCAGATTTGCAAATATTTATTGAATTTTGTTGAAAGTTGGATAAACTTTTAAAGAAATTCAAATCTTTTATAGAAATGAAGTGTCTTCTTAATGAATTGTAAATTATTTTTTAGTTATTATATATATATATATATATATATATATATATATATATATATATACATTAGGGTGATCATTATCGAATTTTCTTGCTCCCAGGGGCTCAAATGGTTCCAAATTGATAAAATACAATTCTCTGAAAGTTTTAGCTCTTAATATTAACGTTTAGATAGAGCGCAATTCAATCAATCTTCGTATGGAAAGAGCATGGAATTTTGAAAATTAAAAAAAATGTTTTAGGTATAACTTAGCGACAAATGAATGAATTTTATTCATTCATTTGTTCGCTAAATTACATCTAAAAACATTTATAAAATTTTTGATAATTTGTCCATGCTATTTCCATACAAAACTTTGATTGAATTGCGCTCTATCTAAATGTTAATATTAAGAGCTAAAACTTTCAGAGACTTTAGAGCCCCTGGGAGCAAGGAAATTCGAAAATGACCATTTTAAGGACCACCCTAATATACATATATATATATATATATATATATATATATATATTTATAATAAAAGAAATTACGAACCTGATAATCCTGTTAAGTCTGTTGAATTCAGTTGAGCCAATTGCTGACTATCCATATTCATCAGACTATTAAAACTGGGACCATCACTGTTTTGAACTGCATTCAATAGGGGTGCAGGCATTGCTTTGGACTCGTTTTGTTTTCTTGCAGTTGGCTTATGCACTGTTGACGGTTGATCATTTAACAATTTTGATATTTTAGGAACATCCTTTTCGCTGAAATACGTAGCATGCTGTTGATATTTAGAGACATCCGGACATTGAGCCTCACTTTTAACTATATATTCTTGATAATGGTTAACGGCAGGAAGATCTTTAGGTTGGCTATTATTAGGAATTGTTTCCTTCTTCATCATATCATAATGATATCTATTCGCTAAGTATTTATACTCGTCATTGTGCTGGTAGTAGTAGTTCGACTGTTGTTGTTGATGGTACTGCGACATATTTTGGTTTTGTAGGGAGTACATGTCTGCAGCTTTCTCCGACGCCTGGTGCTGATTGGCAACCGGTGTTTGGCGATCCTTAAGAATGTCTAGGCGGTCCGTAGTGCGCGGCCATTGATACTGGCTGCCGTGGTAGATAGATTGGGTATAAGGCGCAGCAGGAGCATGGTATCGGGGGCAGGGGGTAATGTCGTAGGGCGTAGGATAGCGGTAGTGCGACGTCGGCCCGAGCGTGCGCCAATCCTGGTAGAAAGAACTCGGGGCCGGGGCTTCTGCAACAGGAGGAGGCATCTATGAAAATATTACAGCCCGAACTTTCGTAACGATTAAGTCAATGCGCAACAGTGTCGTAGCCATTACTTATTTAACGATATGTATAAACAATAGATTAAGTAAAAAGGTATAAAATTATAGATACAGAAGATTGTGAATAAAAATCAATGTTTTTTTCAATAATTATAAGTTGCAGTAAAAATTATTTGTACAATTTCTATTTTTTAAAACAGTTCGATATACAATATTATTGTTTTTTTTTTGTGCAAATGTATTAGTTGATTGTATAATTTGTCATATAATTTATGAAAAAAGCGTATTTTTGAGTACTTTTTGACTCCCGAGTTTCTGTAGAGTTTTCGAATGTTTGGCATACTTTATCAAGAAATCCAGTTGTTGTAGGGCCTAATGTTGTTAGACAATATTATTAATCATTTAATTTTGAACAAATTTCCCAAATATACTATATAGATTCTATTAATATTTCAAAAGTTATAAATCAAATTTGTGCAAAAATTTATCCCTTTTTATTCGATGTACCGGCCTATAAATAATATCCTTCGTACTTTTGATATACCCTAGATGATTTCGACCCTTCTATAAAAATGAAACAATTATTTATTTCGTGCTTAGTTCTCTGGGATACAAGATTAAACTAGTTGGTATTATGGTATACTTGCCTTGAGGCAAGTTACATGAACTTCCCGATATGTGTAAATAATCGACTTAATCAATAATAAACAAATTAATTTATAAGTGATTAGAAGTATTCCGAGTGAATTTATTACACATAATTGAAAACGAACGAACACGTTAACTCGGAGTATTTTCTAGAAGCAAATTTTCGATTTTTATATTTGATCCAGTTTCCGTAGGACTTTATAATGGTTTATTAATACTAAATACTCTAACGTTATGCCAAGTAAATCGTCTAATTTTAATTTTAACAAACATCAACAAAACTACTCATTTTCTCAAACTATGATGATTTTTTTAAATTAAACTACTTGTCGTAAGGCCGTAATATTTCAGTAAGTTCTATAAGACCATGATATACATCGCCGAATAAAGTTTCATAAAAATCGGCTTCAATTTTTTTTCAGCAGTTAATTACAAGAAGACAGCTCGGTAGATTTTCACCTAAAACTAATCAGTATCATTCCCAACTAATATCTTTCGAAAAGTTTTTGATTTTTTAAAATCGATTGGGTAGAATGAGCTTAAATGTGGACGAAAAGTTTAACACTCTTTTTCAAATTACAAAAAAACTGTTCGGCAGATCGTCTCTCACAATTGACAAACTATTGGGCTCATTGTCGTAGGGCGGTAATATTTTAGTATGATCTAGAAGACTATGATATTTACCGTCAAAAAAACATAAAAATCGTCGAAATTTTTTTAAAAAAACTTTATTACAAGAAAACGGCCCGGCCAATCGGGGCGATACATGTAACAAGAAAAAAAAAATCGATTTTTTTTTCTTTCATAAATCGTTACAATAACATCTCAAAAATATGCCTGTAAATATTCAAAACAAAATTATCATTATTTATACAATAAAAACTCATTTAAGTGCCACGCCTCAACTCGACGCTTGAGTGCTATTGTACTCTTATCTGTTTCTGTGTCAAAACTTTAAACGCGTTTTTCTCAAAACGACATTTTTGAAATTTGCGGGCGGGATAACTCAAAAAGTTCTCAACCGATTCCAATGAAATTTTGCACACATCTACTTTACAGTAATACCTTCTAGTTAAAATTCAAACATTCCAAAATTTTTTTCAAAAATTAACCCTTTTACCAAAAAAACCATTGAAAAAAAGGTGAAAAATCGAACTTTTTTTTTCTAAGGTGTGCCAATTTACGATTTTGTGACTTTTTTAATTTTTTTTTGGTTTAACTAGAAGATATATGTTTCATGAACACGTACAAACTAATTTTTTTAAATTCAGATCACCGTACGAAAAGTGAGAACGCCCGCAAATTGATGGCGTTTTCCGAGAGGGTCTTGGCAGATTTATTTTTACGGCAGCCATTTAAAAAAAAAAAATTAAAAAAAAATTTTTTTTGTGTATTTTAATATATAATAAATAACCCTAAAAAAGTTCAAAAAGATTCAATCATTCCTTCCAAGTTTAAAAAGTCCTCAAAAAATGGTAAAAATTAAGGCGATTACATGTATCGCCCCCCTTAACCAAAAACTAATCAGCACGATTCCCAACCAATATCTTTCGAACGGTTTTTGAATTTTCAAAATCGATTCAGAATTGCGAGCTAAAACGTGGACGAAAATTTTTTCACTTTTCTGCGATTTACAAAGAAACGGCTTGGATGATCGTCGCGCAAAGTTGATAAACGCTAGTCCTTAACGAGATACATCGAATGGCTTTTAAATTTTTGAAATCGGTTTTTGAGAAAACTTCGATTTACGGCAAAAAATCTGTGCGTGCATACGCACACACACATACTTTTTCCGAAATTTTGTCTCATTCGATTTAGAATGGCTTGAAACGTCGAGAAAACAAAATTAGCGATTCGAATTTTTTGATGAAAACATAAACTTTTCCTTCGGGAAGTTAATATAATTACCACATGATTATATTATTAACGTCATTATAAACATACTATACGAATTTGTCATGCAAGAAGAGAAATTCAGCGTAGAGATTATCTAGGTTTTACGCAAGTCTGATACAGTTACAAGATTCATTCGCTGTCGTGTGACTTCAATTATATTAATTTTGGGTGTAGATAAATTTATGAGCCGCGTGAATAGGAAACACAAATTATTCATAAAGCAATTCAATTATCATAATATTATATAATTTGTACTAAGTTTACGTAGACAGATTTAACAATCAGATGTACCTACTATAAAATAAATCAATTCCAACTATGGAATTAAATTAGATTTTCACAAAAGCTTTCAAAATTAATTGTTCTCAGGCATCTGATTTTAAGTTATAGACAATTTTATGGTTTTCAAAAAAAGCTAAAACAGCAATTGAAAACGAATAATGTATAAACTTTTTTTTAACTATTTGTGTATATTTATACATAATTATATTTTTAATCGAATTCAAACCAAATTTCGTTGATCGCGTTCTAAATATAATGGCAATTCGTATTTTTTCCTTTTATTTATTTCATATTACCCATTTTCTAATTTGGCTTCACTCTCAGCACCTACGCATGTAGGTTTTGCGTAGATTATTAATATGCTGCAAGTCGTAGCAATGCCGTTTCATTATTTTTAAATGTTATTTTATTAAATTTAACGATTATCCGATTTGACGCGTTATGAGTTAAAAATACGCAATCCACTTTGCTTGACTATGACTAGTAAAAACCTCAATGTTTGTCCACAAAAAATGATACATTTTAGTTGAAACTATCTTAGTTGAAACTATCAAAATGTATGTATATATATATATATATATATATATATATATATATGTGTGTATATATAAATATAATAAACTAATAATATAATGCATTGCATTAATGCTCACCATTTCGACCAAGATTCAGGGGCTCTTGCATCATATGCATTGGATGATGACCATGCTGATTTTCTTCAACGGGTATGTTCATCATGTTTTCTTCCTTCTTGGTTTGAACATCTGCAAATGATACAATAAAATTAATACCCACTAGTAATTTTTTATTGTTTTTCAACATGACTCGTGTGCAATTTATAATTATTAAGGAAAACATCGCTTTTTATCCACAATTTTTTTGTCTCTATAAATTTATACGCTTGCAAAAACAATAAAATATGGAGATTAGTATAATTCAATTTAAAATATTATTTTTCCTGTTATAGGACGTTAACAATTTAATGCAATATTTCAGAAAAATACATGAAGATTTAATAAAATATGCATTAATCTGATAAAATTTTATATAAAATTGAATTATATTGCCTAATAGATCGTTCAACTATTCAAACTTTCTCTCCAGTATGGTATTTTTTTCTTTTTACGTCAATGTGTTACATTTAACATAAAAAATGAAACATGAATAAATTATGATTATTTGAGTAGACATTATTGCATCAAATGTACGCATCTATTTATAAATTTAAATCGTAAAACATTCAAAACTGACCTAACTTGTTTTAATGACGCATTCATTTGGGTAAAAGACGCAATCTGAGTAACATTTATGCGATTGTCTTGCGTGCCGATGAATAAATTAGAGTTCCACAATAAATTAAATTGATAGATACGTTGTAAAAATTAATTCAATAAATCATCAATGATTTTTTTTTTGTTCTTAATGTAATATGAAATATACACTTATGTTAAAAATAACTTACGCACTTTCGTTTGTTATTTAACTTTAATTCATGTAACTTATTATTAATTATTAAGACATCCTGTAGGAAATGACAAATTTCCATTTTATATTTAACTGAATATACGGAAGAGGTGGCTGCCCTTCTTTATTTTATGGACGTTCTAAAAGAAATTCAATTTCATCAATGATTTCATTTTAGTAGAGTTTATTTCGGTCAATTAGGGGGCGTCCATTAATCACGTGAGCGATTTCTAAGGATTTTTGGACCCCCCTCTTCCTTGGTAATATGTGGTGATATTTAAAATGATCCCGCCTTCTCTACACAACATCACGTTTAGTTTTATTACACAGAAAAAAATTCTGTAAAATTTTTGAATAATTTTTGAAAAACTTTAGATTTTTTTAAATTGAGGTAAAAAATACATACACGTGATATCTTACTAGACCTCCCTCCCCTACATGATATTTTGTGATTTTTTGTAATCCCACTTTAAGGCTCACGTGATTCATGGACGCCTTCTTATGCGATTTTGCTCGAGACAACGAGAAATAACTAATACATTTTTAGATTTGATTATGAAATATACCTGATTAAATTTTCTAAAGAGATAAAAAAAAACTTACTTAAATTATTTTCGTCGCCATGTTTTTGAAGCTGTTTGAGCAGATGTCCTGCGTCAGTGGTCATTCGTGCTTTTTTCGAGGCAGGTTGGCTGGAATCTATTTTTAAAAAAATATTAAAAATTTACATAAAATACTTACAAATTATGATAATAAATTGTTTTTAATTTATCAAAGTGTATTGATAAAACTAATTCTTATCTTTCTTACCAATATTAGTGGGGGCAAACTGGAATGCTAAAGGCTCACTAACCGCACCGTCTGATGGTCTTCTTAGTTGGATAAATGCCTTAAATCAAAATAATCAATCAATAAACTTTTTCTAATAAAAATTGCAAGGAAAAATCTTGAATATATTTTGAAATCTTACCTTTACTGGTTTTTCAATATCTTGATTTTTGTAAGATGGCGTTCTGAAAGAAATGGCAGTTTGTTTGTGCACGTTGCTAAATTTAAAATAGCCATAGTCTTCCCAGCAAACTAAACCATCCTGCTCTTCAAAAAATCTCACGGTAATATCATCTTTGTTCACCTAAAATCCCAAATTAGTATTAAATACTGTACATTATATAATTCAACGCTTTTCTAATGATATTAGTTGACACAAAACTAATCAATTAATTATTATAATTATTTTTAATTATCACAAAAAATTATTACAAAAATATCTTTGATGTAGGTACCTAATTTTAAATAATCTAAGTTCATAAGTTTTTAAGTATTTATTATTTGCGTAATTTGAATTTATTTATTAATGCCGTTAAATTTGCAAAAGGTTGAAAACCCTATAAAAAGATTGACTATTACTTCATAAGCTAACTCAAATGAAGGTAATTATTTAAGAATAACCATTTGAAATAAATATTTAATTAATTAGTAATAATGAAATACTATTAGGTTTTAACTACTAGGAACATTAATTCCATACCCATACCGCGATGATTCTCAATATGTTACCTTTTCGCATAATAGAATTATTTTCTGGCCTCCCGCCGCGGACGCCGTGCATTGGCTGAGTTCACATATAACTAAATCTGATGTTGATTTCTTGTCATAAATAGGCTCAGAGACAACTGGACGTAAAGGGATCGTAAATTTACCATGGGCATCGCCCTCGAGGATGACTTGGAAACATAAACGCACGGCGTTCAAATCTATACTGCTAGGTTCGGAAGCGTGAGAAAACCCAGCTGAAAAATATTACTATTAATTTACATAATGATAAATTTAAATAAAAAATAATATAAAAAAATTGCTTACTTCTAAACGGATCTACGTTGATGTCTTCTCGTAGTTTGAGAGATTGTTTGATGTCTTTCTTTTTGACGCATTGCACACCTAAGTTGTTGAAAGTGATTGTCATGTCGTTAGCTTCTTCAATTTTTGCTGTGCACACACCTTTTGTACACCAATCTTTTCCGACTAAATTGTGGGGGTGAGGTCTGAAATTCATTTTAGATATTATTGAACGTGGCGAAAGAAGCGTATACAGTAGACCAGTTCGTCTTAAAAAAAAACTTGCGAATGATCTAATAAACACCAGTTTGTATTACATATCAATATCATTGAATTAAATTTACAAGCGTATATGAATAAAAAAAATGGTTAGGTGTGTGTATACAGTATATGTCTTATGCGTAACTGGATGCAAACTAGAATCTTTTAACAGACCTGTACGGTTTATCTTTAGAAACGCACGAAACTACAACCAGCGCTCGTCCTTTATAGCCCACAACCTGGATCGAAGGAAACGTCCTGTATTCTGGCGTACTGCTTATGCCAGGGATTGAGCCAGCTGATCTACCTTCGCACTCATAACGGAATCTATAAAAACAATACAATGATATTAATCTTTAAATAACCATATTTTCTGTAAATAAACTCATATGCAAATCGATCAAGATTTTCCAAATTTGTGATAAACTACAAAGATTGTGACAAAAACTTAAAATTCGTAACCGATTAGAAAATGTTGAAATTCATGCGAGATTCATCGTTTCAATTTAATCGCTACTGATGGGGAGACGTGATGATTTTGGCTAATTGTAAGATAAGTGGTTTGAGAGATACGGAGCTAAGTGATTCAAACTAGTGGTGTATGGCATCGTGTCGGGCAAATTGCTGGAACTTCCCGTACCAAAAATTAAATTAAATATATATATATATATATATATATATATTGAGAAAATTAGATTTTTGAGAAATTTTAAATTTTTGAAATAAATTGGCTTTATTAGGAAAAAAAACTTAATAAGAATGTTTTTTTCTATTTTGAAATATTTAGGAAAGTTTGAACTTTTTTTCAAAGCAATCGCACTGCTTTAGCTGCATAGAGACGAAATATCGAAGCGCGTAAGCGCCGCGCTGCTATCTAACGGCAAACGATGTTACGGAACCCATAGAAATGTAAACAAAATTGATACACATTATTAAAATCTCCATAAAATATCTGATAATTTGATATGCATATATCTAATGATCATTTTTGTCCGCCAAATTGCATTTTTTTACTTTTTTCACTAGATCTTCGAAACTGCTAAAACTGCCTTACCTTAATCAGTACTTCATCTTGTCAATACAAGTAAAATGTTTTTTGAATTATTAAAATCGGACGCCCCGTTCTCTTAAAAACTGAGATACCGTTTTTGGCACTTTTGCCCTGTATCTGCGGAACGGCTTGACCTAATATAACCACTAATTTTTATTTGCATGCTCATTATTTTAATATGCTTCATAATCAAACAAAAATTTGCGAAGTCAGTTTGACGTCATAAATATGCACGTCTATTTTTTTTAAAAAAATTTGATTAGAAATTAATAAATTAATTTCAAACAAGTACGAAATAGATTCAATGAGTAGTTATTAGATAAAATATAGTAGATTCTTCACACGATAAAATAAATATGTGTTAGGTTGAAGAGCAACTTCCGAAAAACCATTGGAAATAATCGTTTGTGATCACCAAACAAATTCCGAAACATACAAATATTTAATAACATAAAAAAAATAAAAAGTAGTCTATGAAGAAAATAATTTTAGACTTAACTAGTGAGGCGCATGGCATCGTGCCTCAAGGCAAATTGCTGGAACCTCCCGTACCAAACATTTTTTTTAAAACGATTAACATTTTAAAAAAAAATACTCTAAAAAAATTTGATTTTTGAGAAACTATAAATTATTTACAAAAATTTACTTTTTTTTTAAAAAAAACGACTTTTTGAAGAAAAATTTATTTTGAAATATTTTGGATATTCTGAACTTTTTTTCAAAGCAATCGTACTGCTTTAACTGCAAAGAGACCAAATATCGAAGCGCGTAAGCGCCGCGATGCCGTCTAATGTTTAACATTGGTACGGAACCCATAGGAATGTAAACAAAATGGGTACTTATTGTTGATATATCTATAAAATATCTGATAATTTGATGTGCATATGTCTAATGATCATTTTTGACCGCCAAATGGCATTTTTTTACTTTTTTTACTAGATCTCCGAAACCGCTAGACCTCTTGTTAATACCAGTAAAATGTTATTTGAATTATTCAAATCGCTTCATCCGTGTTCTCGAATTTGTTGACGAAAATTTGTATCCGCACACACACACATACACACGCACACACACATACACGCACGCACACACACACACGCACACACACACATACATCCATTTTTTCTAAGATATGCCAAAATGTTCAGAAAGTTTTGAAACGCAAAGATATATAAAAATTTTAATTTTCGATTTTTTTGCAATTACTATAACTTGCCCTAGGGGAAGTTAAAAATTTAATAATTAAGTTACAATTAAAATAAAATTGATAAGAAATGAAACATAAAATTCCTAAAATAATAAACCCTTCCCTTAGTAAACTAAGTATTTCTTATCAATATTAAAACTAATATATAATTTTTATTACCTTAAAGCTTTCGGGGCAGGTTGTTCTATTATTCTAACATAAGCGTTCTTTTTAATTTGCGCGGGCGTTGCTGTGTTTTGGGTGGGCGTAACAGGCGAAGGCACCGTAGCTCCTTCTGGTAATTCCGCGTTCCTGAAAGGCTGATTTATGTAACCTGGTTCTGCACTCTGTGCCTGACCTAGAAATATAATTATGTAGTTGGTGCATAAGTTTATCAATAATAAAATACCTATTTCATCTTGAAAAATAAACATTTATATTTAAAATAGATTTTCCATATTTATCTATATTCATAATATAGAAAATTATAATATAGATAGTCATATATTGTTATCAATATTTTATGAATTTTCCCTTATTATTATAATTAAAAATTAAATTAAAGTTTAAGTACAACAAAAAATATAAGTCAAAATTAAAAGTTTAGTTTTTTTTAGATTTCTGGGTGCTTTGATAAATTATATACAAAAAGTACTTATTTATACTAAATAAAGCATAGTAAGTTTTCACAAATTTATGAAGTTAAGAAATTTTACGCTTTTTTCAATTCCAAACACTATTTTAATGTAAATTAAATTAAATAAGTTATAATGTAATATTTAATTTTGATTAGATATTACTAGTTATTTCTTATTTAAATAATTTTTGCAGAAATTATAACCATATTAATTAATTGTTGCTAAAATAATATAATAACTCATTTTAATAAATCTTACATTTTCTGCAACATTTTATTAACTTAATGATACAAAATAATTGTATCAGTAGCAGTACAGAATATTTATTTAATTTTAATAAAAACGTATTAATGTAATATGATTATATCAAACTGCACATGCCTAATGCTTTAACAGAAGTTAATATAAATAACGATTTATTAAAACAACAAACAGATTTCTATAAAAAAAAGTGTACATATTAAGCTGATTCGAGGTTATACTGCATTTACAACTAAATTCGACAGATGTTTCCTTCATTCGCATTATTAAGACTTTATTTAGGAGAAGAATTACTTTTTTGATACTTTTGAGTTATTTTTTACCACAGCTTAGATTTATTTTATGCGATTCCTATCACACTATAAACAATTGTTATTGCAATACGGATAATGGTTGCATGCATAATATTATGTATTTTTATGAATTAAGAAAATAGCTTTCACCGTTTCAAATATAAAGGGGTAATATTTTTTTTTTTTTAAATTAAACTAAAATATTAATATAGTACTTACTCATTCTATATTTCTTCATATCCATTGCGACTTCTACCCTAAATTTCACCACTAATATCACAGAAAACACTTAAATATTATCTATAATTGTTTCAAAATATTATAAAAAAACTAATTTATTATCACAACATCGTATTCATATTTTTATTTTTGGCATATCAAAATCCCAGTGCCGAGGAAAGTCCAAAATAAATTTTGAAATTTCCGAAAAAACTCCCGACAATACACCTTGCACACGATCATTTAAACTGGAAATTCCGAAACCGACTGTTCGATCTTGGTGACCGCACGGGAGTGAGAAGAGTTTCGTTCGGGCACATCGGGAATTTTGGAAAAGTGGGTAACACTCATAAAAATTTAAATCTTCAAATTACGGATCAAGCACACCTACCAGTGTACTTAACCAGTTTGCTGATTGGGTTATAACGGGTACTTAAGGTACCTCTCCACTTTGGATTTCACCTCACAATAAAAATGTTAGGTACCTGTCGGAATACCCTATTGTAGTTTTTGATATTATAATCGCATAGATTATCTGTTGCCTCGAATTTATTACTGCCAACGAATTGGTCTTTGCAAGCAATACACCAGGGCCGTAATAAGTAATATCATTAATTTATCAGGTATGGTATAATTTTATAAATTTTCTTGGCAATGTATAGTATACAGTATAAAAATATATATATACGATCGGTAAGACTTTGATTTGTTTTAATTTGTTTTGTGTTTCTAATTAAGAACTAGTAATCTAATTAAGAACAAGAATCTTTCTTAATATATAATAAGTAATAAGTAATATCATTAATTTATCAGGTATGGTATAATTTTATAAATTTTCTTGGCAATGTATAGTATACAGTATAAATATATATATATATATACGATCGATAAGACTTTGATTTGTTTTAATTTGTTTTGTGTTTCTAATTAAGAACTAATAATCTAATTAAGAACAAGAATCTTTCTTTAAAATACAATGTTCGTTTTTCGCTTTCCGAATGAAGTGCTTATTTTGGTTTTATAGCAAGTTATAGTAATCGCAAAAAATTGATAATGAAAATTTTTATATATCTTTACATTGCAAAGGTATCCGAACGATTTGGCATATCTTAGAAAAAATTGATGTATGTGTGTGGGTGTAGGTGTGTATGTATGTCCGGATACAATTATTTGTCGACAATTTCGAGAACACGGATCAACCGATTTGAATAATTCAAAAAACTCGATTCGATTTCTATCGATAAGTTTTTGACAAAGGCAGGTTCAGCCGTTTCGAAGATACGGGGCAAAAAATGCCAAAAATGGTGATTCACTTTTTGATAGAACGGAGCGTCCGAGTTGTATATTCAAAAAACATTTTATTTGTTTGACGAAATGAGGAACTGATAAATATTTTTGGAAAAGCAGGTTTAGCAGTTCCGGAGATCCAATAAAAAAGTGAAATAAAATGACATTTGGCAGACAAAAATGATCATTAGACATATGCACATAAAATTATGAGATATTTTATAGATATTTTAATTATAAGAACAAATTTTGTTTACATTTCTATGAGCCTCGTACCAATGCTTATCCGTTAGACTGCGACGCGGCGAACACGCGCTTCGATATTTCGTTTCTACGCAGCAAATGTATCGCGATTGCTTTGAAAAAAAAGTTCAAAATATCCAAAATATTTCAAAGTATAAAAAAAAATCAAATTTTTCAAAATGGTCAACTTATTTCAATTCTTAAAAATGTATTTTTTTCAAAGTTTAAAAAAAAATTGAATCATGTTTAACAATTAAAATTTTTGGTACGGGAAGTTCCAAAAGCTGAAGGCTTTGCTTTAAGTTGGTTCAGCCTTTGTTTCATTGGGTTCCATATAACGCAGTACAAATTTTGGGTTTTTTTTGGCAGTACAAAACGATAGCCGGTTTCCACACAACGCGCGTTACGAATTAAGAGCTTGGTTTGTACGTTATTTAAAGCCGTTGTCAATTTAGGACTCAAAACTAAATAATTCTAGAGCCCTAATTTAGTCTTCTTCGTATTATGTGTATGGACAACTATTTTAAAAAGTTGTAACAGTATTTCATTTTATTAATAGTATATATTACAAATGAGAACGGAAATAACTTACATTGATAATCGTAAATACACAGCACATTCTGTATTCAATACAAACCTTAATTGCTGATACTGTTATTGTTATGTAGTTTGCAACTATTACTAATACACTTAATATTCCTGTTTATTAGTATTTGTTGATGGAGATCGTCATTTATAACCATAGAACATACTTTGAAGAATAGTAAGGTTTTAACAACAATAGTGTTCTATTCGTATTTAAAAGATATTAGCAAGTAGCAAGTTCATGAAATAAAATATATGTACTCTGAAGAAATATATTGCTTCAATAAGTTATAATTTTATTTACATTCTATAAAATAGAAACTTGTATTATAATTTCCAGTTCGACTCTGGCATCACCTGCAAATGCCGACCTATGTACAATTTTCAAATGTACAGCTTATAGCATCGCACACCTGTTACTAATTGAAAGGCTTTATTAGTTCTGTGCATAATAAAATTCTCTGAAATTCCAAAATCCGTAATTGTAAATTTTATAATAAAATAGTTGGTATTGGTATTCTGCCTTAAGGCAAGTTACATGAACTTCCCGATATGTGTAAATAATCGACTTTCAATAATAAATAAATTAATTTATGAGTGATTAAAAGTATTCCGAATGCATTTATTACACATAATTGAAAACGAACAAACACGTTTACTTGGTAATTTCTTAAAGCAAATTTTCATAATCAATAATTTTTATAATTGAACCAGTTTCCGTAGGACTTTAATGGTTTAGTATGTTCATTAAGGCCAAGTACTCTCGTACAAACGTCAAAAAAACACTATTTTTTTCAAACTTTGATGAATTTTTAAAATTAAACTAACTATTGTCGTAAGGCCGTAATATTTGAGTAAATTCTATAAGTAACAAAAGTAACTAGTGGTGCATGGCATTGTATCTTAAGGCAAATTGCTGGAACTTTCAGTACCAAAAATTTAAATTGTTACATAAGATTCAATTTTTTTTGAACTTTGAAAAATTTTATATTTCAATAATTTTATTTATATATCAATAATTTTAATTTTTTGATATTTTAAAATATTTTGAAAAATTTAATTTTTTTTAAATATCGCGAAAAAAAGTTACATAAAAATTGGGTTAAATTTTTTTCAACAGTTAATTACAAGAAAACGGTTTGGTAGATTTTCACCGAAAACTAATCAGTATCATTCCCAACTAATATCTTTCGAAAAGTTGTTGATATTTTAAAATCGATTTGGTAGTATGAGCTTAAGGTGTTACACTCTAGCAGTAAAAAAACACGTATGTTTTTGCCATTTTTTTCGGATGGAAGAAAAAGTATTAAAATCATGATATTAAAGATAGTTATTTATTGTACTTCCGAAAAAAAATGGCAAAAACATACGTTTTTTTTACTGCTAGAGTGGTCAGTGGCGTAACTATAGGGTGGCGTGGGTGGCAAAAGGCCACGGGCCCCCGACCCAAGGGAGCTTTTTATCTTTTGTTTTTTGTTTTATGCGATAAAGAGCTGCGATGGATCTGCATTCGAAAATCTTTAGTTTGTATATATGATATGATATGAATAAATGAATTTATTATTGTATATATAATTAAACTATATCGACTTTTGAGATAATAACCGAACACGCGAAGAACTCTTTTCTCAATATTTAAAGAATACAGTATTGTTATATTTTTGTGTTATTTAATATAAATCATTTAACTCATCATTTGCCAGAGAAATTTAGTTAATAAATCAAAATAAAAGTATTGAAACTTTTCAATCAGGGGTATTGATTAAAACATGAATTTTTATAAAGATCGAACGTTACTACTCAATAACTCAATCAATAAACAGTAATTAACAGTAAAAAAGAAATGGTAAATGGAAGGATATGTAATAATTACGTTTAAGAAAGTTGTATGTCCTTTTTATTTTCATTAAAAAATACGTTTTATTTTAATTTCCATTTATTTTAACGTTGAAAATATTCACCAATATTTCATGTTTGATTATCAAGAAAATTCAGTTTTATGTATTTTTTGTTATTTTTCTATAATCACAACTAAATTAAGAAAAAAATTTACCTCTAAACCAATACTTCACTTTTTTACCTTTTATATAATTTCATAATTTAAAGCCATAAAATATAAATTAGTCGAAGTTGGTTTGCTAATTTGTGATAAAGTTGAATAAAAGTCGTTTTAGCCATTAGTAAAACAGCATGTAAATAACTACTTAACGTTTATTATTGCTTAGCCGATCGTGGCACAAAACCGACAAACGTGCTCAAATAGTCCTCATGGAGATACATCGAACGGCTTTTAAATTTTTGAAATCGGTCCAGCCGTTTTTGAGAAAATGTCGATTTACGGCAAAAAATCTGTTCACATACACGCGCGCATACAGCACACATACTTTTTCCACATTTGGTCTCATTCGATTCAGAATGGCTTGAAACGTCGAGAAAACATAAACTTCTTCTTCGGGACGTTAATAATTATGCATTTTAGTATGTTCAAAACAGCTTTCACTTTAATATGCCAACGATTTTACTACACTAATATTAATTAACTTCCCTTAGAGTAAGTTATTGTAATAGTCCAAAAAACGTAATCGAAAATGTTTGCATTTCTTCACGTTTTGAAGGTTTCTGAACATTTTGGCATACTGCATAAAAAATGGATGTGATGTGTATGTGTGTGTGTGTGGGTGTATGTAAGGTTTTCAAACTTCATTGTAGAGCAGTCGTGGCCGAGTGGTTGAGGCGTCTTGAAATCAGATTCCCTCTGGGAGCGTAGGTTCGAATCCTACCGACTGCGGTTGGTTATATTTTACCAAACTATATTTTTAAGTGATTTTGCTTGGCTCGCCCGTAGGTAAGCGGTTAAGAGCGGCGGGACTTGTTTCAGAGGTCCCGGGTTCGATACCCACTTCGAGTAGCCTGTTGTCAGGCAACATTGACAACGATTTTCACTTGGAAATATAGATAGCAATATGTTTCCAAGTGAAAATAGCCCTCACCCGGCATTGTTGCACCATTCTTGCCCTATTACAGAGATTGTAATAAAAATTTATCATACAGAGATGTGACAACTGTTTGGGTTGCCATCTGTAATAAAAACAAACGTAGTTTGTAAGATATTGATCGCAACAGCTCATAGAACCCATAAGTTCTGGTCGCTGTTCAAATAAAATTATAAAAAAAAGTGATTTTGCTAATGCAGTATCAACAGCATTCAAATTTATTTTGTAGAACAGTCATGATTCAGTGGTTGTTCTCTCTGACTCGAAGTCGGATTTTCTCTGGCAGCAAGGTTTCGAATGTTATATCAAATATTTTTTTTTTTTTTTTTTAATGCAGTACAGTAATACCAAAAGATTTCAGGGTTTTTCGTAGAGCAGTCGTGGCCGAGTGGCCGAATCGAAATCAGATTCTCTGTGGCAGCGTAGGTTCTAATCCTGACGATTGCGATTGGTTACGTTTTAACGAACTATATTTTTAAGTGATTTTTCAAATGCAGTGGAGCAATACTAACATTCAAATTTCTTTCGTAGAACTGTCATGGTTGAGTCGCTGTGGCCTGTGACTCGAAGTCAGATTTCTTCTGGGAGCGCGGGTTCGAATGTTGTATGAAATTATATTTTTAACTTCCCGAAGGAGAAGTTTATGTTTTCATAAAAAAATCCGAATTGCTAATTTTATGTTTTCTCGACGTTTCAAGCAATTCTGAATCGAATGAGACCAAACTTGGAAAAAGTTTATGTGTGTGTGTGTGTGAACACATTTTTTGCCGTAAATCGACGTTTTCTCTAAAACGGTTGGACCGATTTCAAAAATTTAAAAGCCATTAGATGTATCTCGGTGAGGACTAGCGTTTCTAAGTTTTGTGCGACGATCGGCCGAGCCGTTTCTTTGTAAATCGCAGAAAAGTGAAAAAAATTTCGTCCACGTTTTAGCCCGCAATTCTGAATCGATTTTGAAAATTCAAAAACTGTTCGAAACATATTGGTTGGGAATCGACCTGATTAGTTCTTGGTGAAGATCGGCCGGGCCGTTTTCTTGTAATAAAGTGTTAAAAAAATTTTTTTCGACGATTTTCACGATTTTTTTTTTGACGGTAGATACCATAGTCTTATAGATCATACTAAAATATTACGGTCCTACGACAAGTCGTTTTCTTTTAAAAAAAACCGTTAAAGTTTGCAAAAATTAGTGTCTTTTTTTTGGCGTTTGTCAAAATTACAACTTTCATCGACGTTTGCTCAAAAACGTCTGAACCGATTTGAAAAATTTAAAAGCCAATCGATGTATTTTGATGTGGATTATTTTTTGTCAGTTTTGTGCAGCGATCGGCCGAGTCATTTCTTTGTAAATTGGAAAAAGATGTTAAACTTTTCGTGCACATTTAAGCTCATACTACCGAATCGATTTTCAAAAATGAAAAACCGTTCGAAAGATATCATTTGGGATTGATACTGATTAGTTTTAGTTGAAAATCTATCGAGCCGTTTTCTTGTAATTCACTGTTGAAAAAAAAATTTAAGCCGATTTTTATGGAACTTTTTTTGGCGATATATATCATGGTCTTATAGAACTTACTAAAATATTACGGCCTTACGACAAGTAGTTTAATTCTAAAAATTCATCAAAGTTTGGGAAAATGAGTAGTTTTTTTGACTCTCTGAGTGGTCTCTGCTTCGAAGTCAGATTTCCTTTGACAGCACGGGTTCGAATGTTATATCAATTAATATTTTTCCAGAGTTCTTTTACTAATACCACATAGTAATACTAAGGGTTTTCAGATTTGGTTGTAGAGCAGTCGTGGCCGAGTGGTTAAGGCGTCTGACTAGAAATCAGATTCCATCTGGGAGCGTAGGTTCGAATCCTACCGACTGCGGTTGGTTATATTTGAACAAACTATATTTTTAAGTGATTTTTCTAATGCAGTCATGGTTCTGTGGTTGTGGTCCCTGGCTCGAAGTCAGATTTTCTCTCGTAGCACGGGTTGTCAAATCAAATATTTTTTAGAGTTCTTTTCCTAATCCAGTATGGTAATATTAAAGGTTTTTAGAATTAATTGTGGAGCAGTCGTGGCCGAGTGGTTAAGGCGTCTGACTCGAAATCAGATTCCCTCTGGGAGCGTAGGTTCGAATCCTGCCGACTGCGCTTGGTAAAATTTTTATACAAAATATATTTTTAAGTGGTCTCTGCTTCGAAGTCAGATTTCCTCTGGCAGCACGGGTTCGACTGTTATATCAATTAATATTTTTCTAGAGTTCTTTTACTAATACCACATAGTAATACTAAAGGTTTTCAGATTTGGTTGTAGAACAGTCGTGGCCGAGTGGTTAAGGCGTCTGACTAGAAATCAGATTCCCTCTGGGAGCGTAGGTTCGAATCCTACCGACTGCGGTTGGTTATATTTGAACAAACTATATTTTTAAGTGGTCTCTGCTTCGAAGTCAGATTTCCTCTGGCAGCACGGGTTCGACTGTTATATCAATTAATATTTTTCCAGAGTTCTTTTACTAATACCACATAGTAATACTAAAGGTTTTCAGATTTGATTGTAGAGCAGTCGTGGCCGAGTGGTTAAGGCGTCTGACTAGAAATCAGATTCCCTCTGGGAGCGTGGGCTCGAATCCTACCGACTGCGGTTGGGTATATTCAAACTTATTTCGTAAACGAGTCATGATTGAGTGGTTGTGGTCTCTGATTCGAAGGTAGATTTTCTCGTAAAAATTATATTTTTTTAATTACTATTCTAAAGCAGTGCAGTAATACCAAAAGTTTTTAGAGACTTTTGCAGAGCAGTCGTGGCCGAGTGGTTAAGGCGTCTGACTTGAAATCAGATTCCCTCTGGGAGCGTAGGTTCGAATCCTGCCGACTGCGCTTGGTTGAATTTTTATACAAACTATATTTTTAAGTGGTCTCTGCTTCGAAGTCAGATTTCCTCTGGCAGCACGGGTTCGACTGTTATATCAATTAATATTTTTCCAGAGTTCTTTTACTAATACCACATAGTAATACTAAAGGTTTTCAGATTTGGTAGAACAGTCGTGGCCGAGTGGTTAAGGCGTCTGACTAGAAATCAGATTCCCTCTGGGAGCGTAGGCTCGAATCCTACCGACTGCGGTTGGTTATATTTGAACAAATTACTGTGTAAGTGATTTTTCTAATGCAGTAGAGCAATACTAACGGCATTCAAACTTATTTGGTAAAAGAGCCGTGATTGAGATGTTGTGGTCTCTGATTCGAAGGTAGATTTTCTCGTAGAAATTATATTTTTTTAGTTACTTTTCTAAAGCGGTGCAGTAATACAAAATGGTTTTAGAGACTTTTGCAGAGCAGTCGTGGCCGAGTGGTTAAGCGTAGGTTCGAATCCTGCCGACTGCGCTTGGTAAAATTTTTATACAAACTATATTTTTAATTGGTCTCTGCTTCGAAGTCAGATTTCCTTTGGCAGCACGGGTTCGAATGTTATATCAATTAATATTTTTCCAGAGTTCTTTTACTAATACCACATAGTAATACTAAAGGTTTTCAGATTTGATTGTAGAGCAGTCGTGGCCGAGTGGTTAAGGCGTCTGACTAGAATTCAGATTCCCTCTGGGAGCGTAGGTTGGAATCCTACCGACTGCGGTTGGTTATATTTGAACAAACTATATTTTTAAGTGATTTTTCTAATGCAGTCATGGTTCTGTGGTTGTGGTCCCTGGCTCGAAGTCAGATTTTCTCTGGTAGCACGGGTTGTCAAATCAAATATTTTTTAGAGTTCTTTTCCTAATCCAGTATGGTAATATTAAAGGTTTTTAGAATTAATTGTGGAGCAGTCGTGGCCGAGTGGTTAAGGCGTCTGACTCGAAATCAGATTCCCTCTGGGAGCGTAGGTTCGAATCCTATTCGAAAACTATATTTCTATATTTTTAAGTGGTCTCTGCTTCGAAGTCAGCTTTCCTCTGGCAGCACGGGTTCGAATGTTATATCAGTTAATATTTTTCCAGAGTTCTTTTACTAATACCACATAGTAATACTAAAGGTTTTCAGATTTGATTGTAGAGCAGTCGTGGCCGAGTGGTTAAGGCGTCTGACTAGAAATCAGATTCCCTCTGGGAGCGTGGGCTCGAATCCTACCGACTGCGGTTGGGTATATTATATTTGAACAAATTACTATGTAAGTGATTTTTCTAATGCAGTACAGCAATACTAACTGCATTCAAACTTATTTGGTAAAAGAGTCGTAATTGAGATGTTGTGGTCTCTGATTCGAAGGTAGATTTTCTCGTAGAAATTACATTTTTTTAGTTACTTTTCTAAAGCAGCGCAGTAATACAAAATGGTTTTAGAGACTTTTGCAGAGCAGTCGTGGCCGAGTGGTTAAGGCGTCTGACTAGAAATCAGATTCCCTCTGGGAGCGTAGGTTCGAATCCTACCGACTGCGTTTGGTTATATTTGAACAAACTATATTTTTAAGTGATTTTTCTAATGCAGTCATGGTTCTGTGGTTGTGGTCCCTGGCTCGAAGTCAGATTTTCTCTGGTAGCACGGGTTGTCAAATCAAATATTTTTTAGAGTTCTTTTCCTAATCCAGTATGGTAATATTAAAGGTTTTTAGATTTAATTGTGGAGCAGTCGTGGCCGAGTGGTTAAGGCGTCTGACTCGAAATCAGATTCCCTCTGGGAGCGTAGGTTCGAATCCTGCCGACTGCGCTTGGTAAAATTTTTATATAAACTATATTTTTAAGTGGTCTCTGCTTCGAAGTCAGCTTTCCTCTGGCAGCACGGGTTCGAATGTTATATCAATTAATATTTTTCCAGAGTTCTTTTACTAATACCACATAGTAATACTAAAGGTTTTCAGATTTGATTGTAGAGCAGTCGTGGCCGAGTGGTTAAGGCGTCTAACTAGAAATCAGATTCCCTCTGGGAGCGTGGGCTCGAATCCTACCGACTGCGGTTGGGTATATTCAAACTTATTTCGTAAACGAGTCATGATTGAGTGGTTGTGGTCTCTGATTCGAAGGTAGATTTTCTCGTAAAAATTATATTTTTTTAATTACTATTCTAAAGCAGTGCAGTAATACCAAAAGTTTTTAGAGACTTTTGCAGAGCAGTCGTGGCCGAGTGGTTAAGGCGTCTGACTTGAAATCAGATTCCCTCTGGGAGCGTGGGTTCGAATCCTGCCGACTGCGCTTGGTTGAATTTTTATACAAACTATATTTTTAAGTGGTCTCTGCTTCGAAGTCAGATTTCCTCTGGCAGCACGGGTTCGACTGTTATATCAATTAATATTTTTCCAGAGTTCTTTTACTAATACCACATAGTAATACTAAAGGTTTTCAGATTTGGCTGTAGAACAGTCGTGGCCGAGTGGTTAAGGCGTCTGACTAGCAATCAGATTCCCTCTGGGAGCGTAGGCTCGAATCCTACCGACTGCGGTTGGTTATATTTGAACAAATTACTATGTAAGTCATTTTTCTAATGCAGTAGAGCAATACTAACGGCATTCAAACTTATTTGGTAAAAGAGTCGTGATTGAGATGTTGTGGTCTCTGATTCGAAGGTAGATTTTCTCGTAGAAATTATATTTTTTTAGTTACTTTTCTAAAGCAGTGCAGTAATACAAAATGGTTTTAGAGACTTTTGCAGAGCAGTCGTGGCCGAGTGGTTAAGCGTAGGTTCGAATCCTGCCGACTGCGCTTGGTAAAATTTTTATACAAACTATATTTTTAAGTGGTCTCTGCTTCGAAGTCAGATTTCCTTTGGCAGCACGGTTCGAATGTTATATCAATTAATATTTTTCCAGAGTTCTTTTACTAATACCACATAGTAATACTAAAGGTTTTCAGATTTGATTGTAGAGCAGTCGTGGCCGAGTGGTTAAGGCGTCTGACTAGAATTCAGATTCCCTCTGGGAGCGTAGGTTGGAATCCTACCGACTGCGGTTGGTTATATTTGAACAAACTATATTTTTAAGTGATTTTTCTAATGCAGTCATGGTTCTGTGGTTGTGGTCCCTGGCTCGAAGTCAGATTTTCTCTGGTAGCACGGGTTGTCAAATCAAATATTTTTTAGAGTTCTTTTCCTAATCCAGTATGGTAATATTAAAGGTTTTTAGAATTAATTGTGGAGCAGTCGTGGCCGAGTGGTTAAGGCGTCTGACTCGAAATCAGATTCCCTCTGGGAGCGTAGGTTCGAATCCTGCCGACTGCGCTTGGTTGAATTTTTATACAAACTATATTTTTAAGTGGACTGCGATTGGTTGAATTTTTATACAAACTATATTTTTAAGTGGTCTCTGCTTCGAAGTCAGATTTCCACTGGCAGCACGGGTTCGACTGTTATATCAATTAATATTTTTCCAGAGTTATTTTACTAATACCACATAGTAATACTGAAAAATTTAGGATGTTGTGATTGCTTGCCTTATGAAGGACCAATTGTAAATACTTTGATTATAACTGTATATATTTATTTTATATTAATAACAAGTTATAAGTATATTTACAATAATTTTAATACTTTTGATTACGTTCTGACTGATTGATTGATTTGTATGATTTTCTATTGATGATTTTTTGTTTATATATCAATATAGCCGCATGCTTTGATTGGCGCGAACATTCTCCCGGCCTTGAAATATAGATTTCAAAATGATTGATAATCTTCATTAATGTGAATTAATTAGATGTTTGTGGTTCTGGTAACACACAAATTTCTAAACTGCATTTCTTGATTGTTATTGGAAATCATAGTTTATAGATTCATTTTTTTTTGAGTGTTTTCAGACTGATCAGCAATAATCAGTTCAATATTTTCTGCTTCTAAATTGTCTTATTGGAGCACTCTAACATTCTCACCTTGAACTGGTTATGGTTGTTGTATCTGCAAACGAGAAAAGTCTGCAATTGACTCCGTATTCCACACGCTCTTATTGCACATTTTTTGAAGTTGCTAATGTTGGGCAAGCTTGTTTTCGAAGATATCAAGCATTGACACATAGCAAGTTGAGGTTTAAGATTTTTGAATATGGAAGTGATCAGTATCTTTTGTATTAGAGCTTAAGCAATATTTAACTATGTTCCGATCTGTGTCTGAATTCTTCCGAAGTGTGAATAATTTGAGGTTTGAAATATAAGCCATGATTGAATATGATTCCACGATATAGTTTCTTTTTCCATGTTATTCGTAATGTTGTTTTAGTTCGATTTATTTGCAAAAGTTTATAACATTTCTAGCAAATCTTATCGTTTTGTTATATGAATATATTTTGTAAAATTTATGCATTGCATCATAAATTCTGTTGAAATTGCTATCAACCATTAATCGTTAAATCAGATATTAGTTCGAATATAATCCTATATTCATTATATCTTGTGTTTAAGAGACATGCGATAAAATAACATGGAAAAGCCTCCATTTTTCATTTAATCTTGTTAACAAATATAAGTAGTAAAGATGTAATTTTAAATACACATGTGTAGGTATGGTATCGATAATTGATAGATGAATGGATTTTTGGGCAGCGCTATGGGGTGACATTTGTAATAAGTTAAAGTTTTAGGTTTGAGTTTTGATTTGAACCCCAACGTGCAAAATTCCATTTCACCTAAGAATGATGTTAATGTCTTTAGTTTTAAATATTTGTTAATGCGTACTTAAGTTAGGTATGTCTTGCTTGATTGTTAGGACCAATGTTTTTTGCAATGGTTTGTTAATGCGTACTTAAGTTAAGGATGTTTTGCTTGATTGTCATGACTTGTTTTGATTTTATCAATTTATTAAGTGATTTATTCATTTTGTTAATCATTAATAAACTCTGTGATGTTCTGTTCTTTGTCATTTTAGTATTTGAACAAAGTTGAGATTCATAATACGTACCAGTTTAATGAGTACATGCTAAACTTGCAATTCAGATTCATATTTCAATCGCAAAAATTGCAAAATTGTTAATCGTGCGATGCAGTCTTTAGTTAGAAGTCAAGGTGGACCTTGGCGCATTGCAAAGCTTTAGAACACTACAATGATTTTAATAAATTGTACGTAACCAGTAGTTTGCATACATTTCTGTTTTGAATAAATAAAATATATTCGCAAAAGCGATTTTATATTTATAAAAATAGAGATTTTAATCATATTAGAGTGATAGTAAGATCGCTCCAATATAATTTTTTATCAAACGCGATACTTAATGCCCGTTTCATTTTTCGCGCAAGAATTTTTAATAATTGTACCTCACTTAGTTTGAGGTATAAGAATGCTATGTGTTTTGATAGTGCTATTCTAGACTTTTCCACTATCAATTTTATTTTATAGCTAGAATTTGAAGTGAAAAACACATTCATTCGCGCGCTATATGTATAGATATGTAATTTCATGCTTAGACGGTTTGGAGTTGGAAAGAAAAGTTTTGAATTCAATTCATAAAGATTGAGTTTAGCTTGCGTTAAAATGTTAGTGAGGTTGTTAATAAAAAATTTCATTATTGTATCAGCTGTAGTTAATGAACTATTAACGTTAAAATAATTTCTGGGAATTTCGAATATTTTTAGATGTTCAGTTATGCTTTGTTTAGGTGATTGTTCTGAACATCGTATTGATAAGAACGTATGTTGTTGATTCATGTTTATTTTGTTATTCGAAGTTTTTTCCCGAATTGTTTGATGAATCATTCTGTCGTTTATCTGAACTAAAACTTGTTCGATCACTCTCTTTATATAATCGACCGTTAGTATTGAAGTATGAATTTTAACATTCGGTATAATGAAACAGATTTCGTTTCGGATATTCGGTCTAACTAGTTGTAGCTCAGTTAACAGCAGACTTGTATCGGATTTACAAGGTGCTTCCAAAATTACGCGAAAATTAGTTGTTAAATGGATTGACTTTAACACGTCTGGATGAGGTGAATATAAACTTATTTTAGGTATGCTTGCTTTTATAAAGTTATCATATTCGGTGAATTGGTTTCTGTTTGCAAATGAAATATGACGTTTCAATGTTACTTGTCTACTATATTCTATGTCTTTGATATTTTTTGCAAATTGAATTATAGTACCAAAACTTCCGTCAATAGTCTTAGTTGTATTAGTAATAGAATGTTCTTCGCGTTGTTTTTCCGTTTCAGTAAAGTATTGTTTATCGTCGTATGGTTTGCGTATTTCTGAAGATGTATCTACTTGAGCTTGCGCTTGGTAAATTTTTATATAAACTATATTTTTAAGTGGTCTCTGCTTCGAAGTCAGATTTCCTCTGGCAGCACGGGTTCGAATGTTATATCAATTAATATTTTTCCAGAGTTCTTTTACTAATACCACATAGTAATACTAAAGGTTTTCAGACTTGGTTGTAGAACAGTGGCCGAGTGGTTAAGGCGTCTGACTAGAAATCAGATTCCCTCTGGGAGCGTAGGCTCGAATCCTACCGACTGCGGTTGGGTATATTCAAACTTATTTCGTAAACGAGTCATGATTGTGTGCTTGTGGTCCCTGACTCGAATTCAAATTCCGTGGGATCGCGGTTTCGAATGTTATATCAAATTATATTTTTTAGTTGCTTTTCTAATGCGTACAGTAATTCCAAAGGTTTTTATAATTAATTGCAGAGCAGTCGTGGCCGAGTGGTTAAGGCGTCTGACTAGAAATCAGATTCCCTCTGGGAGCGTAGGGTCGAATCTTACCGACTGCGGTTGGTTATATTATATTTGAACAAATTACTATGTAAGTGATTTTTCTAATGCAGTACAGCAATACTAACTGCATTCAAACTTATTTGGTAAAAGAGTCGTAATTGAGATGTTGTGGTCTCTGATTCGAAGATAGATTTTCTCGTAGAAATTACATTTTTTTAGTAACTTTTCTAAAGCAGCGCAGTAATACAAAATGGTTTTAGAGACTTTTGCAGAGCAGTCGTGGCCGAGTGGTTAAGGCGTCTGACTAGAAATCAGATTCCCTCTGGGAGCGTAGGTTCGAATCCTGCCGACTGCGTTTGGTTATATTTGAACAAACTATATTTTTAAGTGATTTTTCTAATGCAGTCATGGTTCTGTGGTTGTGGTCCCTGGCTCGAAGTCAGATTTTCTCTGGTAGCACGGGTTGTCAAATCAAATATTTTTTAGAGTTCTTTTCCTAATCCAGTATGGTAATATTAAAGGTTTTTAGATTTAATTGTGGAGCAGTCGTGGCCGAGTGGTTAAGGCGTCTGACTCGAAATCAGATTCCCTCTGGGAGCGTAGGTTCGAATCCTGCCGACTGCGCTTGGTAAATTTTTTATACAAACTATATTTTTTAGTGGTCTCTGCTTCGAAGTCAGCTTTCCTCTGGCAGCACGGGTTCGAATGTTATATCAATTAATATTTTTCCAGAGTTCTTTTACTAATACCACATAGTAATACTAAAGGTTTTCAGATTTGATTGTAGAGCAGTCGTGGCCGAGTGGTTAAGGCGTCTAACTAGAAATCAGATTCCCTCTGGGAGCGTGGGCTCGAATCCTACCGACTGCGGTTGGGTATATTCAAACTTATTTCGTAAACGAGTCATGGTTGAGTGGTTGTGGTCTCTGATTCGAAGGTAGATTTTCTCGTAAAAATTATATTTTTTTAATTACTATTCTAAAGCAGTGCAGTAATACCAAAAGTTTTTAGAGACTTTTGCAGAGCAGTCGTGGCCGAGTGGTTAAGGCGTCTGACTTGAAATCAGATTCCCTCTGGGAGCGTAGGTTCGAATCCTGCCGACTGCGCTTGGTTGAATTTTTATACAAACTATATTTTTAAGTGGTCTCTGCTTCGAAGTCAGATTTCCTCTGGCAGCACGGGTTCGACTGTTATATCAATTAATATTTTTCCAGAGTTCTTTTACTAATACCACATAGTAATACTAAAGGTTTTCAGATTTGGTTGTAGAACAGTCGTGGCCGAGTGGTTAAGGCGTCTGACTAGCAATCAGATTCCCTCTGGGAGCGTAGGCTCGAATCCTACCGACTGCGGTTGGTTATATTTGAACAAATTACTATGTAAGTGATTTTTCTAATGCAGTAGAGCAATACTAACGGCATTCAAACTTATTTGGTAAAAGAGTCGTGATTGAGATGTTGTGGTCTCTGATTCGAAGGTAGATTTTCTCGTAGAAATTATATTTTTTTAGTTACTTTTCTAAAGCAGTGCAGTAATACAAAATGGTTTTAGAGACTTTTGCAGAGCAGTCGTGGCCGAGTGGTTAAGCGTAGGTTCGAATCCTGCCGACTGCGCTTGGTAAAATTTTTATACAAACTATATTTTTAAGTGGTCTCTGCTTCGAAGTCAGATTTCCTTTGGCAGCACGGGTTCGAATGTTATATCAATTAATATTTTTCCAGAGTTCTTTTACTAATACCACATAGTAATACTAAAGGTTTTCAGATTTGATTGTAGAGCAGTCGTGGCCGAGTGGTTAAGGCGTCTGACTAGAATTCAGATTCCCTCTGGGAGCGTAGGTTGGAATCCTACCGACTGCGGTTGGTTATATTTGAACAAACTATATTTTTAAGTGATTTTTCTAATGCAGTCATGGTTCTGTGGTTGTGGTCCCTGGCTCGAAGTCAGATTTTCTCTGGTAGCACGGGTTGTCAAATCAAATATTTTTTAGAGTTCTTTTCCTAATCCAGTATAGTAATATTAAAGGTTTTTAGAATTAATTGTGGAGCAGTCGTGGCCGAGTGGTTAAGGCGTCTGACTCGAAATCAGATTCCCTCTGGGAGCGTAGGTTCGAATCCTGCCGACTGCGCTTGGTTGAATTTTTATACAAACTATATTTTTAAGTGGACTGCGATTGGTTGAATTTTTATACAAACTATATTTTTAAGTGGTCTCTGCTTCGAAGTCAGATTTCCACTGGCAGCACGGGTTCGACTGTTATATCAATTAATATTTTTCCAGAGTTATTTTACTAATACCACATAGTAATACTGAAAAATTTAGGATGTTGTGATTGCTTGCCTTATGAAGGACCAATTGTAAATACTTTGATTATAACTGTATATATTTATTTTATATTAATAACAAGTTATAAGTATATTTACAATAATTTTAATACAGTTTGTGTTTGACCTCGGAGCAGGTAACATCGACAAGTGTTCAGTGAATATATATTAAAAAAGTGACGTAATGGAATCCGGACAATACGGACAAGAAGGCGGACGGCCGCCCGATTGTTCAACAAAGTGTTCGGTAATCGGTGAAACAATTGCAACGGCAATGAATACGATAAATGATAGTTTTGATAATGAAATGTTAATGAGTGAAATTAGTGAAGAAGAATTAGAAGTACATTATAATTCAAACAAAAATCCTAGTAGCATCATGAGTGAGGTAGATGTAATTAAGAACAGATTATTACATAAGTATAAAAAACATACCAGAATTTCTGCAATATCAGATAGTAAAGATAAAAAGAACAGTAACAAAAATAAAACAATTAAGGAAGATAATAAATTAAAAATTATGAATAAAGTAATTGGCAAAAGTGCAACCAAACTTAGAAGAACCGAAAATATTATACATACTGTTGGAAATAATAACAATGACACGGCGTCTAAGATAACAAATAATAGTGATATTTCAAATTATAATAATAGTAATGGAACAAGTAATGAAAGAAATACTATGGTATCGAATATTGTAAATATCAATCAGAATACTGAAGCAAATCGGAACAGTCAAGAATTAAGTAGCGTTATGCAATTTGATGAGTGCGATAAGGATTTAAGTGAAACAACAACTTATGCAAACAACGAAGAAATGACCAATGAAAATATTAGTGCGGGGTCGAGTAATACCGAAATAAATGATCAGAATGATAAAATGTTGCATGACTTTCATGAGTTAGATAACGTAATGCAATTTGATAATTGTGGTGAGGACTCGAGTAAAATAACAAAACATAATGACAAAGAAAACGAAATGATGCCCGACAATTACGAACAGGATAAAGTACGATATGACAGTTACGATAAAGGACCATATATAATATACGTAGAATCTTATAATAAAAACATAGGACGCCTGCATCCTATGGCACTTGGAAAAAAAATTCATGATGCATGGCCAAATATGAAAACAAATTTGGAAGAAATTGGAGTAATTGGTAAAAACAAAGTAAAATTGATTTTAAGTAATGGTGTGACAGCTAATAGACTATTAGATGGTGATTTTTTCAAATCGAATAATCTAAGAGCGTATATCCCCAAATATTTAACGGTGCGGACCGGAATCATTTTTGACGTAGATAGCGAATTATCTGAGGAAGAAATTGTGGATGTCATCGAATCCGAGTATCCGATAGTGGGAGTTAAATGTATAAGATCGAAAAAAGAAAATCATAAGACATACAAATCACAGTGTGTTAAACTCACTTTTAAAGGGACAAAATTACCAGAAAAAGTAGCGATCCACTCTGTTAAATGCCCAGTAACACCATTCGTGAAAAAAGTAATACAATGCCACAAATGTTGGAGATTCGGCCACGTTCGTGATCAGTGTCGAGGAGAGGTAAGATGTCCAAAATGCGCAGAAAATCACGCCTTACAAGATTGCATAAATACGGACGATTTAAGATGCTGCTTGTGTTTTGGTAAACATGCAGCATATAATAGGGAATGCCCAATATTTATGAAATATAAGAAAATATATGAAATAATGGCAACACAAAACTTAGCTTTTCACGAAGCAAGGTCAGTTGTAGAAAACAACAAGTATGCCAGAATAACCAGAGGTAGTCTAACCAATTTAGACAAAGAAAAGAATTTCCCAGTGATAAGCACAGAAAGCAGGAAAAGTTTACAAATTAACAACAACATTCTTAGAAATAAATTTGAAATTTTATCTGACCTGGAAGATAACAATGATGAACCGGTATCGGCCAGCACATCAATATTGTACAGTACATCTACAAGACCCTTCAAGAGAAACATTGCCAAAAAACAAGAAAGAACCAAATATAATAATATAATTAATAGAAAAGAAGATAAATCAAAAGGGGAATCAAGTGAAAGGAACAGGGTGCATACAGATAGGGAAGGTTTTAGAGAAAAATATCGAGTATCCACTAGGAATGAAGTTGATAACAAAGACAAAGAGAAAGAAGTAGATACCATAAAGAACGTCAATGAAGAACATACCGATGAATTTTTGAATTTATTTATCAAACTAGTTAAAAAACACTACAAACCTAATAATAAAGACATCAACAAAATGTTAAGAGAGGTAATGAATAGAATAGGTAGTGAAGGAGATGTGGACAACAATAAGAGAAATTAAGGTTAATGAGCGCATGGAAAATGTGCAAAAGAAAATTATACAATCACAATTACAATTTATTTTATGGTAACAAATATTCTACAATTCAACTGTAGGTCTTTGATACATAACAAAAGTAGTATTGAGCATTTCTTATTTGAAAACAAAGTACATATTGCTACATTTTCAGAAACATGGTTGAAGAGTGATAGGAAATTTTCGCTCAGGGGATATAAGACTGTGCGCAGTGACAGAAAAGATGGGTATGGTGGTACTGCAATTCTAGTTAAGAATGAAATAATTATAAACAAAGTATTAGCTTTTAATACGGGAACAATTGATATAAATAAATTCCAAATATCTGGTATAGAATTTTGTGCAGGAAAACATCAACTATCTATAATTTCGGTATATATTGTACCTAACTATAATATTTCTGTTAGTCAATGGAATGATTTATTAAGTCAGATATCCAAACCTTACATAATTTGTGGTGACTTTAATGCACATCATATGGCATGGGGGTGTAATTGGAATGATAAGATTGGCAATAACTTATTGGAAGTTATTAATGACAACAATTTAATTATATTAAATGACGGGAATCCGACTTTGAATTTTAAGAATAGTTCGACAGTGGTAGACATTACATTGTGTACTCACGAGGTGGCACATAAAATTGTATGGAATGTCAGGAAACATTCTCTTGGATCTGATCATTATCCAATAATGATGCAACTAAGAGAATCACCTATTATAAATAGAACTAGGGAATATTGGAATTGCAAAGCTGCCGACTGGACAAAATATCAAAAAGTAATTGAGTATTACTCAAATGATTTTGAAGTAAATGACCCGGTTGTTGCTTATACAGAATTTATGAACATAATCAATATTGCAGCGGAGAAAAGTATACCAAAAAAGAGAATATGCTCCAATATCAAACACTTTAAACCTATTTGGTGGGATAATGAGTGCGACGAACTTATTAGGAAAAGAAGAGACGCAGAAAAAAATTATAGGCAGAAATCTAACTACCATAATTATTTAATATGTAAAAACATTAATGCTGAAATCAGAACGATATTCAGAAGAAAGAAGAGAGATAGTTGGCATGAATATACAAATAATATCAAACCAAATACGTCTACCAGGGAAGTATTTAGAACAATTAAATGTTTGAAAAAATATATAGAACCTGAAAATTTACAAGAAAACGTTAACCCAATGATGATTGATAATATTATTGATACTTATGCTCCATCTAGTGTTAGAAATGATTATTTCAATGTGGATAAAAAGGTTTTTGGACGCGAAACATTCCTATTAGTGAAACCTTTTACATTGTGGGAATTAGAAATTGCTTTAATTCAAGGTACTGATACCGCACCAGGTATGGATGGAATATTTTATTCTATGCTCATAAACTTGCCAATGGTGGCAAAAGAGATTTTACTAAAATTGTTGAATAAAGTATGGACAAATCCGGAAGTAATTGGGGCCTGGAATAAGTATATTACAATTTTAATCAAAAAACCTAATAAAGATGCGAATGAGATCTCCACGTATAGACCGATTTCTCTTGCATCCTGTGTTTCAAAGGTTAAGGACAGAATGATTAAAAGAAGACTGGAGTGGTGGAGTGAAAAATATGGAATACTACCAAAAAGTCAATTTGGCTTTAGGAAGGGTATGGGAACACAGGATAGTTTAAGTAATTTTATTAGTGACTTACATATATCCTTTACGAAAAATAAGTATGTTGTGGCACTTTTTAGTGACATCAAGGGTGCATACGATAATGTTTTACCTAAAACATTATCAGAAACTATGTCAAAGATCGGATTACCATGTAATTTTATTAGGGCAGTTACTAATAATATCTTTGAAAGGGAAGTATATTTTAGGATAAATGGTAAAATAATTGGACCAAGAAAAATATATAAAGGATTACCACAAGGAGGTATTTTAAGCCCTTTATTATATGCGATATACGTAAGAGATATAGAAGGGATCTTGGAGCCAGAAACAAAAATTTTGCAGTATGCGGACGATGTGGTTATTTACGTAGAAAAAGCAAGCCTGCAAGAAGCTTGTGAGGTAATGAGTAAGAATATTGATCGCTTTCATGTGTGGCTGGAAGAGAAAGGTCTGGAATTATCAGATAATAAAAGTTCAATTGGTATTTATACAAGACACAGAAATATTAATCATGTGGATAAGATAAATAGTAAATATCACATCATTAAAGTACAAAAATATAACAAATTCTTAGGGGTTATATTTGATCAAAAGTTATCTTTCAAACAACACATGGATTATGTGCTTAAAAGAGTAGAAAAAAGAATAAATATTTTGAGAATGACGAATGGTACATGGTGGGGATCACACCCTATTGCGTCCTTGAATCTTTATAAAACACTAATAAGACCCATTTTTGATTATGGATGTATTGTATTTAATAATTCGATTTACTGTAGGGTATTGGACAAAGCTCAATATAACTGTTTGAGAATTTGTATGGGGGCTATGCGATCCACTCCCACTAATGCCCTTTTGGTGGAAAGTGGGGAGATGCCTTTATACCTAAGACGACAGTTCATTTGTGACAAATTTATACTTAAAAAAATAATAATACAGGATAATCAAATTATAGAAAAAGTAGGTAAAATTTCAATAGACACTACAATATATAAGTATTGGAAAAAGCGAAAAAAACCATGCCTAGTTAATAGCTATTTGTATGTAAATAAAATAAGAGAGGAAGGTATCAATTATACAAAACACCCATATTATAATACACTTTATCTGGATATATATAGCATTTCTGATGATATTTTTAATATAAACATGACAAAAATAAGAGATTACAATGTAATTTACACGGATGGATCTAAGCTTGATCAGAAAGTGGGTTGTGCAATATATTTGGAAAATTTGAACATTAAGTTGGGATATAAACTGCCTGATTTTGCTTCAATTTTTACTGCGGAAATTTTTGCTATTAAAAAGGCAATAGAGTTAATTCAAAGGCACAAAATAATGAAGACAGTTATATTCACCGACAGTAAAAGTAGTATAGAAACTCTACAAAATTTATACAACAAAACTCAGACATCAGATATATTGTTATATGAAGTGTGGTACGATATTAATAGGCTGATAAGAATAGGGTATACCATTAAAATAATATGGATTAAGGCTCACTCAGGAATCAAAGGAAATGAAATAGCTGATAAATTAGCAAAACAAGCAACAAAAAATGGATCTATTATGCACGTAGCAACATACAAGGATTATGTGAAACGGTGTAAAAATAGAAATTTTAAAGAGTGGCAAAAAGTATGGATCGATCCAAATGAGACTAGAGGGGCATATTATAGAATATGCAATCCAGCAGTGGGAAGCAGAATGTGGCAAGAAAGTTTCAAATTCGAGGATAGAAGAACCTTAGTAACATTAACGAGGTTAAGATTAAACCATGGAAGCTTTCCATCACACCTGCATCGGATAGGTGTTGCAGCTTCGAATGCATGTAGGTGTGGTAAAGCAGTTGGAAGTGGTGAACATTTAATATTGGAGTGTGGCCTATTTGAAAAAAGCAGACAAGATATGTTGAATAAGCTGCATGAGTGCAATTGCATAGACAAACCAGTTAATTTACTTACAATATTAAGAAGTGTAAAGTGCTATAGTATTTTGGTTAATTTTATTAGATTAAGTGGTATAAATATATAAATTATGTTAATATAATATTGTATGTGGCTGTATTGTTATTAGAGGCCAAATAAAGAAAAGAAAAAAAAAAAAAAATAATTTTAATACTTTTGATTACGTTCTGACTGATTGATTGATTTGTATGATTTTCTATTGATGATTTTTTGTTTATATATCAATATAGCCGCATGCTTTGATTGGCGCGAACATTCTCCCGGCCTTGAAATATAGATTTCAAAATGATTGATAATCTTCATTAATGTGAATTAATTAGATGTTTGTGGTTCTGGTAACACACAAATTTCTAAACTGCATTTCTTGATTGTTATTGGAAATCATAGTTTATAGATTCATTTTTTTTTTTGAGTGTTTTCAGACTAATCAGCAATAATCAGTTCAATATTTTCTGCTTCTAAATTGTCTTATTGGAGCACTCTAACATTCTCACCTTGAACTGGTTATGGTGGTTGTATCTGCAAACGAGAAAAGTCTGCAATTGACTCCGTATTCCACACGCTCTTATTGCACATTTTTTGAAGTTGCTAATGTTGGGCAAGCTTGTTTTCGAAGATATCAAGCATTGACACATAGCAAGTTGAGGTTTAAGATTTTTGAATATGGAAGTGATCAGTATCTTTTGTATTAGAGCTTAAGCAATATTTAACTATGTTCCGATCTGTGTCTGAATTCTTCCGAAGTGTGAATAATTTGAGGTTTGAAATATAAGCCATGATTGAATATGATTCCACGATATAGTTTCTTTTTCCATGTTATTCGTAATCTTGTTTTAGTTCGATTTATTTGCAAAAGTTTATAACATTTCTAGCAAATCTTATCGTTTTGTTATATGAATATATTTTGTAAAATTTATGCGTTGCATCATAAATTCTGTTGAAATTGCTATCAACCATTAATCGTTAAATCAGATATTAGTTCGAATATAATCCTATATTCATTATATCTTGTGTTTAAGAGACATGCGATAAAATAACATGGAAAAGCCTCCATTTTTCATTTAATCTTGTTAACAAATATAAGTAGTAAAGATGTAATATTTAAATACACATGTGTAGGTATGGTATCGATAATTGATAGATGAATGGATTTTTGGGCAGCGCTATGGGGTGACATTTGTAATAAGTTAAAGTTTTAGGTTTGAGTTTTGATTTGAACCCCAACGTGCAAAATTCCATTTCACCTAAGAATGATGTTAATGTCTTTAGTTTTAAATATTTGTTAATGCGTACTTAAGTTAGGTATGTCTTGCTTGATTGTTAGGACCAATGTTTTTTGCAATGGTTTGTTAATGCGTACTTAAGTTAAGGATGTTTTGCTTGATTGTCATGACTTGTTTTGATTTTATCAATTTATTAAGTGATTTATTCATTTTGTTAATCATTAATAAACTCTGTGATGTTCTGTTCTTTGTCATTTTAGTATTTGAACAAAGTTGAGATTCATAATACGTACCAGTTTAATGAGTACATGCTAAACTTGCAATTCAGATTCATATTTCAATCGCAAAAATTGCAAAATTGTTAATCGTGCGATGCAGTCTTTAGTTAGAAGTCAAGGTGGACCTTGGCGCATTGCAAAGCTTTAGTACACTACAATGATTTTAATAAATTGTACGTAACCAGTAGTTTGCATACATTTCTGTTTTGAATAAATAAAATATATTCGCAAAAGCGATTTTATATTTATAAAAATAGAGATTTTAATCATATTAGAGTGATAGTAAGATCGCTCCAATATAATTTTTTATCAAACGCGATACTTAATGCCCGTTTCATTTTTCGCGCAAGAATTTTTAATAATTGTACCTCACTTAGTTTGAGGTATAAGAATGCTATGTGTTTTGATAGTGCTATTCTAGACTTTTCCACTATCAATTTTATTTTATAGCTAGAATTTGAAGTGAAAAACACATTCATTCGCGCGCTATATGTATAGATATGTAATTTCATGCTTAGACGATTTGGAGTTGGAAAGAAAAGTTTTGAATTCAATTCATAAAGATTGAGTTTAGCTTGCGTTAAAATATTAGTGAGGTTGTTAATAAAAAATTTCATTATTGTATCAGCTGTAGTTAATGAACTATTAACGTTAAAATAATTTCTGGGAATTTCGAATATTTTTAGATGTTCAGTTATGCTTTGTTTAGGTGATTGTTCTGAACATCGTATTGATAAGAACGTATGTTGTTGATTCATGTTTATTTTGTTATTCGAAGTTTTTTCCCGAATTGTTTGATGAATCATTCTGTCGTTTATCTGAACTAAAACTTGTTCGATCACTCTCTTTATATAATCGACCGTTAGTATTGAAGTATGAATTTTAACATTCGGTATAATGAAACAGATTTCGTTTCGGATATTCGGTCTAACTAGTTGTAGCTCAGTTAACAGCAGACTTGTATCGGATTTACAAGGTGCTTCCAAAATTACGCTAAAATTAGTTGTTAAATGGATTGACTTTAACACGTCTGGATGAGGTGAATATAAACTTATTTTAGGTATGCTTGCTTTTATGAAGTTATCATATTCGGTGAATTGGTTTCTGTTTGCAAATGAAATATGACGTTTCAATGTTACTTGTCTACTATATTCTATGTCTTTGATATTTTTTGCAAATTGAATTATAGTACCAAAACTTCCGTCAATAGTCTTAGTTGTATTAGTAATAGAATGTTCTTCGCGTTGTTTTTCCGTTTCAGTAAAGTATTGTTTATCGTCGTATGGTTTGCGTATTTCTGAAGATGTATCTACTTGAGCTTCAAAGTTAGATTCATGATTTGATACCGAAATTGATTTAGAAATATTTAATTGAGGTAAATAAAATTAAGGCTGTTTTATGTTACCTGCATTATTTGTTGTTTTGGTATAATTTAAATTGAGTTCCGAACTAGTATCTGATTTATTCAATGCTGCTAGACTAAGCTTTGATAATGTTGTCAAGCATTTTTGGTATTTATCAAAAAACTCTTCTAATTCGTTATCAAATAAATTATCAATTTCTTCTTCATCATAAAGTAAAGTTGCTATTTTGATAACCGTATCTTCAAACAAGTCAAAAATAGGTCTTACATATTCTTTAAAACGGCTTATTTCAGAAATATTCAATTCACACACAGGCATGTGTGACCATTGATTGCAAATCTTTTCGCAATATGCTAATTGCGATTTAATTTCTAGTTGCTTTGTTTTGAGTGATTTTAAAGTTATTAACGATTCCATCTTGTCACAGATCGTACTAAACTTTATTAATTAAATAAGGAAAGATTGATAAGAAGGAAATGTAATTGAATAACCTGGTTTCTTGCTTTGCTTGTGCTTGTAGCTGTAGCTTCAAATTTGAACTTCTTATCTTGATTTTGAACTTCCTCTTTATTTAATCTTGATTTACTTGGTTTATGCCTGTTTTGCTTGATTTCTCCTTCGATTGCTGGACGTCACATCCGGCTCGAAGGACCAATGAAAAATTTAGGATGTTGTGATTGCTTGCCTTATGAAGGACCAATTGTAAATACTTTGATTATAACTGTATATATTTATTTTATATTAATAACAAGTTATAAGTATATTTACAATAATTTTAATACTTTTGATTACGTTCTGACTGATTGATTGATTTGTATGATTTTCTATTGATGATTTTTTGTTTATATATCAATATAGCCGCATGCTTTGATTGGCGCGAACAAATACTAAAGGTTTTCAGATTTGATTGTAGAGCAGTCGTGGCCGAGTAGTTAAGGCGTCTGACTAGAAATCAGATTCCCTCTGGGAGCGTAGGCTCGAATCCTACCGACTGCGGTTGGGTATATTCAAACTTATTTCGTAAACGAGTCATGATTGTGTGCTTGTGGTCCCAGACTCGAATTCAAATTCCGTGGGATCGCTGTTTCGAATGTAATATCAAATTATATTTTTTAGTTACTTTTCTAATGCGTACAGTGATACCAAAGGTTTTTAGAATTAATTGCAGAGCAGTCGTGGCCGAGTGGTTAAGGCGTCTGACTAGAAATCAGATTCCCTCTGGGAGCGTAGGTTCGAATCCTACCGACTGCGGTTGGTTATATTTGAACAAATTACTATGTAAGTGATTTTTCTAATGCAGTAGAGCAATACTAACTGCATTCAAACTTATTTGGTAAAAGAGTCGTGATTGAGATGTTGTGGTCTCTGATTTGAAGGTAGATTTTCTCGTAGAAATTATATTTTTTTAGTTACTTTTCTAAAGCAGTGCAGTAATACAAAATGGTTTTAGAGACTTTTGCAGAGCAGTCGTGACCGAGTGGTTAAGGCGTCTGACTTGAAATCAGATTCCCTCTGGGAGCGTAGGCTCAAATGCTACCGACTGCGGTTGGGTATATTCAAACTTATGTCGTAAACGAGTCATGATTGAGTGGTTGTGGTCTCTGATTCGAAGGTAGATTTTCTCGTAGAAATTATATTTTTTTAGTTACTATTCTAAAGCAGTGCAGTAATACCAAAAGTTTTTAGAGACTTTTGCAGAGCAGTCGTGGCCGAGCGGTTAAGGCGTCTGACTTGAAATCATATTCCCTCTGGGAGCGTAGGTTCAAATCCTGCCGACTGCGCTTGGTAAAATTTTTATACAAACTATATTTTTAAGTGGTCTCTGCTTCGAAGTCAGATTTCCTTTGCCAGCACGGGTTCGAATGTTATATCAATTAATATTTTTCCAGAGTTCTTTTACTAATACCACATAGTAATACTAAAGGTTTTCATATTTGATTGTAGAGCAGTTGTGGCCGAGTGGTTAAGGCGTCTGACTAGAAATCAGATTCCCTCTGGGAGCGTAGGTTCGAATCCTACCGACTGCGGTTGGTTATATTTGAACAAACTATATTTTTAAGTGATTTTTCTAATGCAGTCATGGTTCTGTGGTTGTGGTCTCTGGCTCGAAGTCAGATTTTCTCTGGTAGCACGGGTTGTCAAATCAAATATTTTTGAGTTCTTTTCCTAATCCAGTATAGTAATATTAAAGGTTTTTAGAATTAATTGTGGAGCAGTCGTGGCCGTCTGACTCGAAATCAGACAAAGTCTCTGCTTCGAAGTCAGATTTCCTTTGGCAGCACGGGTTCGAATGTTATATCAATTAATATTTTTCCAGAGTTCTTTTACTAATACCACATAGTAATACAAAAGGTTTTCAGATTTCATTGTAGAGCAGTCGTGGCCGAGTGGTTGAGGCGTCTGACTAGAAATCATATTCCCTCTGGGAACGTAGGTTCGAATCCTACCGACTGCGGTTGGTTATATTTGAACAAACTATATTTTTAAGTGATTTTTCTAATGCAGTCATGGTTCTGTGGTTGTGGTCCCTGGCTCGAAGTCAGATTTTCTCTGGTAGCACGGGTTGTCAAATCAAATATTTTTTAGAGTTCTTTTCCTAATCCAGTATAGTAATATTAAAGGTTTTTAGAATTAATTGTGGAGCAGTCGTGGCCGAGTGGTTAAGTCGTATGACTCGAAATCAGATTCCCTCTGGGAGCGTAGGTTCGAATCCTACCGACTGCGGTTGGTTATACTTGAACAAACTATATTTTTAAGTGGTCTCTGCTTCGAAGTCAGATTTCCTCTGGCAGCACGGGTTCGAATGTTATATCAATTAATATTTTTCCAGAGTTCTTTTACTAATACCACATAGTAATACTAAAGGTTTTCAGATTTGATTGTAGAGCAGTTGTGGCCGAGTGGTTAAGGCGTCTGACTAGAAATCAGATTCCCTCTGGGAGCGTAGGTTCGAATCCTACCGACTGCGGTTGGTTATATTTGAACAAATTACTATGTAAGTGATTTTTCTAATGCAGTAGAGCAATACTAACGGCATTCAAACTTATTTGGTAAAAGAGTCGTGATTGAGATGTTGTGGTCTCTGATTCGAAGGTAGATTTTCTCGTAGAAATTATATTTTTTTAGTTACTTTTCTAAAGCAGTGCAGTAATACAAAATGGTTTAATAGACTTTTGCAGAGCAGTCGTGGCCGAGTGGTTAAGCGTAGGTTCGAATCCTGCCGACTGCGATTGTTTGAATTTTTATACAAACTCTATTTTTAAGTGGTCTCTGCTTCGAAGTCAGATTTCCTCTGGCAGCACGGGTTTGACTGTTATATCAATTAATATTTTTCCAGAGTTATTTTACTAATACCACATAGTAATACTAAAGGTTTTCAGATTTGATTGTAGAGCAGTCGTGGCCGAGTGGTTAAGGCGTCTGACTAGAAATCAGATTCCCTCTGGGAGCGTAGGCTCAAATCCTGCCGACTGCGGTTGGGTATATTCAAACTTATGTCGTAAACGAGTCATGATTGAGTGGTTGTGGTCTCTGATCCGAAGGTAGAGTTTCTCGTAGAAATTATATTTTTTTAGTTACTATTCTAAAGCAGTGCAGTAATACCAAAAGTTTTTAGAGACTTTTGCAGGGCAGTCGTGGCCGAGTGGTTAAGGCGTCTGACTTGAAATCAGATTCCCTCTGGGAGCGTAGGTTCGAATCCTACCGACTGCGGTTGGTTATATTTGAACAAACTATATTTTTAAGTGATTTTTCTAATGCAGTCATGGTTCTGTGGTTGTGGTCCCTGGCTCGAAGTCAGATTTTCTCTGGTAGCACGGGTTGTCAAATCAAATATTTTTTAGAGTTCTTTTCTTAATCCAGCATAGTAATATTAAAGATTTTTAGAATTAATTGTGGAGCAGTCGTGGCCGAGTGGTTAAGGCGTCTGACTAGAAATCAGATTCCCTCTGGGAGCGTAGGTTCGAATCCTACCGACTGCGGTTGGTTATATTTGAACAAACTATATTTTTAAGTGATTTTTCTAATGCAGTCATGGTTCTGTGGTTTTGGTCTCTGGCTCGAAGTCAGATTTTCTCTGGTAGCACGGGTTGTCAAATCAAATATTTTTTAGAGTTATTTTCCTAATCCAGTATAGTAATATTAAAGGTTTTTAGAATTGATTGTGGAGCAGTCGTGGCCGAGTGGTTAAGGCGTATGACTCGAAATCAGATTCCCTCTGGGAGCGTAGTTTCCAATCCTGCCGACTGCGCTTGGTTGAATTTTTATACAAACTATATTTTTAAGAGGTCTCTGCTTTGAAGTCAGATTTCCTCTGGCAGCACGGGTTCGACTGTTATATCAATTAATATTTTTCCAGAGTTCTTTTACTAATACCACATAGTAATACTAAAGGTTTTCAGATTTGGTTGTAGAACAGTCGTGGCCGAGTGTTTAAGGCGTCTGACTAGAAATCAGATTCCCTCTGGGAGCGTAGGCTCGAATCCTACCGACTGCGGTTGGGTATATTCAAACTTATTTCGTAAACGAGTCATGATTGTGTGCTTGTGGTCCCTGACTCGAATTCAAATTCCGTGGGATCGCTGTTTCGAATGTTATATCAATTAATATTTTTCCAGAGTTCTTTTACTAATACCACATAGTAATACTAAAGGTTTTCAGATTTGATTGTAGAGCAGTCGTGGCCGAGTGGTTAAGGCGTCTGACTAGAAATCAGATTCCCTCTGGGAGCGTAGGTTCGAATCCTACCGACTGCGGTTGGTTATATTTGAACAAATTACTATGTAAGTGATTTTTCTAATGCAGTAGAGCAATACTAACTGCATTCAAACTTATTTGGTAAAAGAGTCGTGATTGAGATATTGTGGTCTCTGATTCGAAGGTAGATTTTCTCGTAGAAATTATATTTTTTTAGTTACTTTTCTAAAGCAGTGCAGTAATACAAAATGGTTTTAGAGACTTTTGCAGAGCAGTCGTGGCCGAGTGGTTAAGGCGTCTGACTTGAAATCAGATTCCCTCTGGGAGCGTAGGTTCGAATCCTGCCGACTGCGATTGGTTGAATTTTTATACAAACTATATTTTTAAGTGGTCTCTGCTTCGAAGTCAGATTTCCTCTGGCAGCACGGGTTTGACTGTTATATCAATTAATATTTTTCCAGAGTTATTTTACTAATACCACATAGTAATACTAAAGGTTTTCAGATTTGATTGTAGAGCAGTCGTGGCCGAGTGGTTAAGGCGTCTGACTAGAAATCAGATTCCCTCTGGGAGCGTAGGCTCAAATCCTACCGACTGCGGTTGGGTATATTCAAACTTATGTCGTGAACGAGTCTTGATTGAGTAGTTGTGGTCTCTGATTCGAAGGTAAATTTTCTCGTAGAAATTATATTTTTTAGTTACTATTCTAAAGCAGTGCAGTAATACCAAAAGTTTTTAGAGACTTTTGCAGAGCAGTCGTGGCCGAGTGGTTAAGGCGTCTGACTTGAAATCAGATTCCCTCTGGGAGCGTAGGTTTGAATCCTGCCGACTGCGCTTGGAAAAATTTTTATACAAACTATATTTTTAAGTGGTCTCTGCTTCGAAGTCAGATTTCCTCTGGCAGCACGGGTTCGAATGTTATATCAATTAATATTTTTCCAGAGTTCTTTTACTAATACCACATAGTAATACTAAAGGTTTTCAGATTTGATTGTAGAGCAGTCGTGGCCGAGTGGTTAAGGCGTCTGACTAGAAATCAGATCCCATCTGGGAGCGTAGGTTCGAATCCTACCGACTGCGGTTGGGTATATTCAAACTTATTTCGTAAACGAGTCATGATTGTGTGCTTGTGGTCCCTGACTCGAATTCAAATTCCGTGGGATCGCTGTTTCGAATGTTATATCAAATTATATTTTTTAGTTACTTTTCTAATGCGTACAGTAATACCAAAGGTTTTTAGAATTAATTGCAGAGCAGTCGTGGCCGAGTGGTTAAGGCGTCTGACTAGAAATCAGATTCCCTCTGGGAGCGTAGGTTCGAATCCTACCGACTGCGGTTGGTTATATTTGAACAAATTACTATGTAAGTGATTTTTCTAATGCAGTAGAGCAATACTAACTGCATTCAAACTTATTTGGTAAAAGAGTCGTGATTGAGATATTGTGGTCTCTGATTCGAAGGTAGATTTTCTCGTAGAAATTATATTTTTTTAGTTACTTTTCTAAAGCAGTGCAGTAATACAAAATGGTTTTAGAGACTTTTGCAGAGCAGTCGTGGCCGAGTGGTTAAGGCGTCTGACTTGAAATCAGATTCCCTCTGGGAGCGTAGGTTCGAATCCTGCCGACTGCGATTGGTTGAATTTTTATACAAACTATATTTTTAAGTGGTCTCTGCTTCGAAGTCAGATTTCCTCTGGCAACACGGGTTCGAATGTTATATCAATTAATATTTTTCCAGAGTTCTTTTACTAATACCACATAGTAATACTAAAGGTTTTCAGATTTGATTGTAGAGCAGTCGTGGCCGAGTGGTTAAGGCGTCTGACTAGAAATCAGATTCCCTCTGGGAGCGTAGGTTCGAATCCTGCCGACTGCGCTTGGTTGAATTTTTATACAAACTATATTTTTAAGTGGACTGCGACTGGTTGAATTTTTATACAAACTATATTTTTAAGTGGTCTCTGCTTCGAAGTCAGATTTCCTCTGGCAGCACGGGTTCGACTGTTATATCAATTAATATTTTTCCAGAGTTATTTTACTAATACCACATAGTAATACTAAAGCTTTTCAGATTTGGTTGTAGAGCAGTCGTGGCCGAGTGGTTAAGGCGTCTGACTAGAAATCAGATTCCCTCTGGGAGCGTAGGTTCAAATCCTACCGACTGCGGTTGGGTATATTCAAACTTATGTCGTAAACGAGTCATGATTGAGTGGTTGTGGTCTCTGATTTGAAGGTAGCTTTTCTCGTAGAAATTATATTTTTTTAGTTACTATTCTAAAGCAGTGCAGTAATACCAAAAGTTTTTAGAGACTTTTGCAGAGCAGTCGTGGCCGAGTGGTTAAGGCGTCTGACTAGAAATCAGATTCCCTCTGGGAGCGTAGGTTCGAATCCTACCGACTGCGGTTGGTTATATTTGAACAAACTATATTTTTAAGTGATTTTTCTAATGCAGTCATGGTTCTGTGGTTGTGGTCTCTGGCTCGAAGTCAGATTTTCTCTGGTAGCACGGGTTGTCAAATCAAATATTTTTTAGAGTTCTTTTCCTAATCCAGTATAGTAATATTAAAGGTTTTTAGAATTAATTGTGGAGCAGTCGTGGCCGAGTGGTTAAGGCGTATGACTCGAAATCAGATTCCCTCTGGGAGCGTAGGTTCCAATCCTGCCGACTGCGCTTGGTTGAATTTTTATACAAACTATATTTTTAAGTGGTCTCTGCTTCGAAGTCAGATTTCCTCTGGCAGCACGGGTTCGACTGTTATATCAATTAATATTTTTCCAGAGTTCTTTTACTAATACCACATAGTAATACTAAAGGTTTTCAGATTTGGTTGTAGAACAGTCGTGGCCGAGTGGTTAAGGCGTCTGACTAGAAATCAGATTCCCTCTGGGAGCGTAGGCTCGAATCCTACCGACTGCGGTTGGGTATATTCAAACTTATTTCGTAAACGAGTCATGATTGTGTGCTTGTGGTCCCTGACTCGAATTCAAATTCCGTGGGATCGCTGTTTCGAATGTTATATCAAATTATATTTTTTAGTTACTTTTCTAATGCGTACAGTAATACCAAAGGTTTTTAGAATTAATTGCAGAGCAGTCGTGGCCGAGTGGTTAAGGCGTCTGACTAGAATCAGATTCCTTCTGGGAGCGTAGGTTCGAATCCTACCGACTGCGGTTGGTTATATTTGAACAAATCACTATGTAAGTGATTTTTCTAATGCAGTAGAGCAATACTAACTGCATTCAAACTTATTTGGTAAAAGAGTCGTGATTGAGATATTGTGGTCTCTGATTCGAAGGTAGATTTTCTCGTAGAAATTATATTTTTTTAGTTACTTTTCTAAAGCAGTGCAGTAATACAAAATGGTTTTAGAGACTTTTGCAGAGCAGTCATGGCCGAGTGGTTAAGGCGTCTGACTTGAAATCAGATTCCCTCTGGGAGCGTAGGTTCGAATCCTACCGACTACGGTTGGTTATATTTGAACAAACTATATTTTTAAGTGATTTTTCTAATGCAGTCATGGTTCTGTGGTTGTGGTCTCTGGCTCGAAGTCAGATTTTCTCTGGTAGCACGGGTTGTCAAATCAAATATTTTTTAGAGTTCTTTTCCTAATCCAGTATAGTAATATTAAAGGTTTTTAGAATTAATTGTGGAGCAGTCGTGGCCGAGTGGTTAAGGGGTCTGACTAGAAATCAGATTCCCTCTGGGAACGTAGGTTCGAATCCTACCGACTGCGGTTGGTTATATTTGAACAAATTACTATGTAAGTGATTTTTCTAATGCGGTAGAGCAATACTAACTGCATTCAAACTTATTTGGTAAAAGAGTCGTGATTGAGATGTTGTGGTCTCTGATTCGAAGATAGATTTTCTCGTAGAAATTATATTTTTTTAGTTACTTTTCTAAAGCAGTGCAGTAATACAAAATGGTTTTAAAGACTTTTGCAGAGCAGTCGTGGCCGAGTGGTTAAGGCGTCTGACTAGAAATCAGATTCCCTCTGGGAGCGTAGGTTCGAATCCTACCGACTGCGGTTGGTTATATTTGAACAAACTATATTTTTAAGTGATTTTTCTAATGCAGTCATGGTTCTGTGGTTGTGGTCTCTGGCTCGAAGTCAGATTTTCTCTGGTAGCACGGGTTGTCAAATCTAGTCCAGTATAGTAATATTAAATCTAATCCAGTATAGTAATATTAAAGGTTTTTAGAATTAATTGTGGAGCAGTCGTGGCCGAGTGGTTAAGGCGTCTGACTCGAAATCAGATTCCCTCTGGGAGCGTAGGTTCGAATCCTGCCGACTGCGCTTGGTTGAATTTTTATACAAACTATATTTTTAAGTGGACTGCGATTGGTTGAATTTTTATACAAACTATATTTTTAAGTGGTCTCTGCTTCGAAGTCAGATTTCCTCTGGCAGCACGGGTTCGACTGTTATATCAATTAATATATTTCCAGAGTTATTTTACTAATACCACATAGTAATACTAAAGCTTTTCAGATTTGGTTGTAGAGCAGTCGTGGCCGAGTGGTTAAGGCGTCTGACTAGAAATCAGATTCCCTCTGGGAGCGTAGGTTCAAATCCTACAGACTGCGGTTGGGTATATTCAAACTTATGTCGTAAACGAGTCATGATTGAGTGGTTGTGGTCTCTGATTTGAAGGTAGCTTTTCTCGTAGAAATTATATTTTTTAGTTACTATTTTAAAGCAGTGCAGTAATACCAAAAGTTTTTAGAGACTTTTGCAGAGCAGTCGTGGCCGAGTGGTTAAGGCGTCTGACTTGAAATCAGATTCCTTCTGGGAGCGTAGGTTCGAATCCTGCCGACTGCGCTTCGTAAAATTTTTATACAAACTATATTTTTAAGTGGTCTCTGCTTCGAAGTCAGATTTCCTCTGGCAGCACGGGTTCGAATGTTATATCAATTAATATTTTTCCAGAGTTCTTTTACTAATACCACATAGTAATACTAAAGGTTTTTAGATTTGGTTGTAGAGCAGTCGTGGCCGAGTGGTTAAGGCGTCTGACTAGAAATCAGATTCCCTCTGGGAGCGTAGGTTCAAATCCTACCGACTGCGCTTGGTTGAATTTTTATACAAACTATATTTTTAAGTGGACTGCGATTGGTTGAATTTTTATACAAACTATATTTTTAAGTGGTCTCTGCTTCGAAGTCAGATTTCCTCTGGCAGCACGGGTTTGAATGTTATATCAATTAATATTTTTCCAGAGTTCTTTTACTAATACCACATAGTAATACTAAAGGTTTTCAGATTTGATTGTAGAGCAGTCGTGGCCGAGTGGTTAAGGCGTCTGACTAGAAATCAGATTCCCTCTGGGAGCGTAGGTTCGAATCCTGACGACTGCGCTTGGTTGAATTTTTATACAAACTATATTTTTAAGTGGACTGCGATTGGTTGAATTTTTATACAAACTATATTTTTAAGAGGTCTCTGCTTCGAAGTCAGATTTCCTCTGGCAGCACGGGTTCGACTGTTATATCAATTAATATTTTTCCAGAGTTATTTTACTAATACCACATAGTAATACTAAAGCTTTTCAGATTTGGTTGTAGAGCAGTCGTGGCCGAGTGGTTAAGGCGTCTGACTAGAAATCAGATTCCCTCTGGGAGCGTAGGTTCAAATCCTACCGACTGCGGTTGGGTATATTCAAACTTATGTCGTAAACGAGTCATGATTGAGTGGTTGTGGTCTCTGATTTGAACGTAGCTTTTCTCGTAGAAATTATATTTTTTAGTTACTATTCTAAAGCAGTGCAGTAATACCAAAAGTTTTTAGAGACTTTTGCAGAGCAGTCGTGGCCGAGTGGTTAAGGCGTCTGACTTGAAATCAGATTCCCTCTGGGAGCGTAGGTTCGAATCCTGCCGACTGCGCTTGGTAAAATTTTTATACAAACTATATTTTTAAGTGGTCTCTGCTTCGAAGTCAGATTTCCTCTGGCAGCACGGGTTCGAATGTTATATCAATTAATATTTTTCCAGATTTCTTTTACTAATACCACATAGTAATACTAAAGGTTTTCAGATTTGATTGTAGAGCAGTCGTGGCCGAGTGGTTAAGGCGTCTGACTAGAAATCAGATTCCCTCTGGGAGCGTAGGTTCGAATCCTACCGACTGCGTTGGTTATATTTGAACAAACTATATTTTTAAGTGATTTTTCTAATGCAGTCATGGTTCTGTGGTTGTGGTCTCTGGCTCGAAGTCAGATTTTCTCTGGTAGCACGGGTTGTCAAATCAAATTTTTTTAGAGTTTCTTTTCCTAATCCAGTATAGTAATATTAAAGGTTTTTAGAGTTAATTGTGGAGCAGTCCGGGCCGAGTGGTTAAGGCGTATGACTCGAAATCAGATTCCCTCTGGGAGCGTAGGTTCCAATCTTGCCGACTGCGCTTGGTTTAATTTTTATACAAACTATATTTTTAAGTGGTCTCTGCTTCGAAGTCAGATTTTCCTCTGGCAGCACGGGTTCGACTGTTATATCAATTAATATTTTTCCAGAGTTCTTTTACTAATACCACATAGTAATACTAAGGTTTTTCAGATTTGGTTGTAGAACAGTTGTGGCCGAGTGGTTAAGGCGTCTGACTAGAAATCAGATTCCTCTGGGAGCGTAGGCTCGAATCCTACCGACTGCGGTTGGGTATATTCAAACTTATTTCGTAAACGAGTCATGATTGTGTGTTTGTGGTCCCTGACTCGAATTCAAATTCCGTGGGATCGCTGTTTCGAATGTTTATATCAAATTATATTTTTTTAGTTACTTTTCTAATGCGTACAGTAATACCACAGGTTTTAGAATTAATTGCAGAGCAGTCGTGGCCGAGTGTTAAGGCGTCTGACTAGAATCAGATTCCCTCTGGGAGCGTAGTTCGAATCCTACCGACTGCGGTTGGTTATATTTGAACAAATTACTATGTAAGGATTTTTTCTAATGCAGTAGAGCAATACTAACTGCATTCAAACTTATTTGGTAAAAGAGTCGTGATTGAGGTATTTGTGGTCTCTGATTCGAAGTAGATTTTCTCGTAGAATTATATTTTTTTAGTTACTTTTCTAAAGCAGTGCAGTAATACAAAATGGTTTTAGAGACTTTTGCAGAGCAGTCGTGGCCGAGTGGTTAAGGCGTCTGACTTGAAATCAGATTCCCTCTGGGAGCGTAGGTTCGAATCCTGCCGACTGCGATTGGTTAAATTTTTATACAAACTATATTTTTAAGTGGTCTCTGCTTCGAAGTCAGATTTCCTCTGGCAGCACGGGTTTGACTGTTATATCAATTAATATTTTTCCAGAGTTATTTTACTAATATCACATAGTAATACTAAAGGTTTTCAGATTTGATTGTAGAGCAGTCGTGGCCGAGTGGTTAAGGCGTCTGACTAGAAATCAGATTCCCTCTGGGAGCGTAGGCTCAAATCCTACCGACTGCGGTTGGGTATATTCAAACTTATGTCGTAAACGAGTCATGATTGAGTGGTTGTGGTCTCTGATTCGAAGGTAAATTTTCTCGTAGAAATTATATTTTTTAGTTACTATTCTAAAGCAGTGCAGTAATACCAAAAGTTTTTAGAGACTTTTGCAGAGCAGTCGTGGCCGAGTGGTTAAGGCGTCTGACTTGAAATCAGATTCCCTCTGGGAGCGTAGGTTCGAATCCTGCCGACTGCGCTTGGTAAAATTTTTATACAAACTATATTTTTAAGTGGTCTCTGCTTCGAAGTCAGATTTCCTCTGGCAGCACGGGTTCGAATGTTATATCAATTAATATTTTTCCAGAGTTCTTTTACTAATACCACATAGTAATACTAAAGGTTTTCAGATTTGATTGTAGAGCAGTCGTGGCCGAGTGGTTAAGGCGTCTGACTAGAAATCAGATTCCCTCTGGGAGCGTAGGTTCGAATCCTACCGACTGCGCTTGGTTGAATTTTTATACAAACTATATTTTTAAGTGGACTGCGATTGGTTGAATTTTTATACAAACTATATTTTTAAGTGGTCTCTGCTTCGAAGTCAGATTTCTTCTGGCAGCACGGGTTCGACTGTTATATCAATTAATATTTTTCCAGAGTTATTTTACTAATACCACATAGTAATACTAAAGCTTTTCAGATTTGGTTGTAGAGCAGTCGTGGCCAAGTGGTTAAGGCGTCTGACTAGAAATCAGATTCCCTCTGGGAGCGTAGGTTCAAATCCTACCGACTGCGGTTGGGTATATTCAAACTTATGTCGTAAACGAGTCATGATTGAGTGGTTGTGGTCTCTGATTTGAAGGTAGCTTTTCTCGTAGAAATTATATTTTTTTAGTTACTATTCTAAAGCAGTGCAGTAATACCAAAAGTTTTTAGAGACTTTTGCAGAGCAGTCGTGGCCGAGTGGTTAAGGCGTCTGACTTGAAATCAATTCCCTCTGGGAGCGTAGGTTCGAATCCTGCCGACTGCGCTTGGTAAAATTTTTATACAAACTATATTTTTAAGTGGTCTCTGCTTCGAAGTCAGATTTCCTCTGGCAGCACGGGTTCGAATGTTATATCAATTAATATTTTTCCAGAGTTCTTTTACTAATACCACATAGTAATACTAAAGGTTTTTAGATTTGGTTGTAGAGCAGTCGTGGCCGAGTGGTTAAGGCGTCTGACTAGAAATCAGATTCCCTCTGGGAGCGTAGGTTCAAATCCTACCGACTGCGGTTGGGTATATTCAAACTTATGTCGTAAACGAGTCATGATTGAGTGGTTCTAAATTAAACTATTCTAAAGCAGTGCAGTAATACCAAAAGTTTTTAGAGACTTTTGCAGAGCAGTCGTGGCCGAGTGGTTAAGGCGTCTGACTTGAAATCAGATTCCCTCTGGGAGCGTAGGTTCGAATCCTGCCGACTGCGCTTGGTAAAATTTTTATACAAACTATATTTTTAAGTGGTCTCTGCTTCGAAGTCAGATTTCCTCTGGCAGCACGGGTTCGAATGTTATATCAATTAATATTTTTCCAGAGTTCTTTTACTAATACCACATAGTAATACTAAAGGTTTTTAGATTTGGTTGTAGAGCAGTCGTGGCCGAGTGGTTAAGGCGTCTGACTTGAAATCAGATTCCCTCTGGGAGCGTAGGTTCGAATCCTGCCGACTGCGCTTGGTAAAATTTTTATACAAACTATATTTTTAAGTGGTCTCTGCTTCGAAGTCAGATTTCCTCTGGCAGCACGGGTTTGAATGTTATATCAATTAATATTTTTCCAGAGTTCTTTTACTAATACCACATAGTAATACTAAAGGTTTTCAGATTTGATTGTAGAGCAGTTGTGGCCGAGTGGTTAAGGCGTCTGACTAGAAATCAGATTCCCTCTGGGAGCGTAGGTTCGAATCCTACCGACTGCGGTTGGTTATATTTGAACAAACTATATTTTTAAGTGATTTTTCTAATGCAGTCATGGTTCTGTGGTTGTGGTCTCTGGCTCGAAGTCAGATTTTCTCTGGTAGCACGGGTTGTCAAATCAAATATTTTTTAGAGTTCTTTTCCTAATCCAGCATAGTAATATTAAAGATTTTTAGAATTAATTGTGGAGCAGTCGTGGCCGAGTGGTTAAGGCGTCTGACTCGAAATCAGATTCTCTCTGGGAGCGTAGGTTCGAATCCTGCCGACTGCGCTTGGTAAAATTTTTATACAAACTATATTTTTAAGTGGTCTCTGCTTAGAAGTCAGATTTCCTCTGGCAGCACGGGTTCGAATGTTATATCAATTAATATTTTTCCAGAGTTCTTTTACTAATACCACATAGTAATACTAAAGGTTTTCAGATTTGATTGTAGAGCAGTCGTGGCCGAGTGGTTAAGGCGTCTGACTAGAAATCAGATTCCCTCTGGGAGCGTAGGTTCGAATCCTACCGACTGCGCTTGGTTGAATTTTTATACAAACTATATTTTTAAGTGGACTGCGATTGGTTGAATTTTTATACAAACTATATTTTTAAGTGGTCTCTACTTCGAAGTCAGATTTCCTCTGGCAGCACGGGTTCGACTGTTATATCAATTAATATTTTTCCAGAGTTATTTTACTAATACCACATAGTAATACTAAAGCTTTTCAGGTTTGGTTGTAGAGCAGTCGTGGCCGAGTGGTTAAGGCGTCTGACTAGAAATCAGATTCCCTCTGGGAGCGTAGGTTCAAATCCTACCGACTGCGGTTGGGTATATTCAAACTTATGTCGTAAACGAGTCATGATTGAGTGGTTGTGGTCTCTGATTTGAAGGTAGCTTTTCTCGTAGAAATTATATTTTTTTAGTTACTATTCTAAAGCAGTGCAGTAATACCAAAAGTTTTTATACACTTTTGCAGAGCAGTCGTGGCCGAGTGGTTAAGGCGTCTGACTTGAAATCAGATTCCCTCTGGGAGCGTAGGTTCGAATCCTGCCGACTGCGCTTGGTAAAATTTTTATACAAACTATATTTTTAAGTGGTCTCTGCTTCGAAGTCAGATTTCCTCTGGCAGCACGGGTTCGAATGTTATATTAATTAATATTTTTCCAGAGTTCTTTTACTAATACCACATAGTAATACTAAAGGTTTTCAGATTTGATTGTAGAGCAGTCGTGGCCGAGTGGTTAAGGCGTCTGACTAGAAATCAGATTCCCTCTGGGAGCGTAGGTTCGAATCCTACCGACTGCGGTTGGTTATATTTGAACAAACTATATTTTTAAGTGATTTTTCTAATGCAGTCATGGTTCTGTGGTTGTGGTCTCTAGCTCGAAGTCAGATTTTCTCTGGTAGCACGGGTTGTCAAATCTAGTCCAGTATAGTAATATTAAATCTAATCCAGTATAGTAATATTAAAGGTTTTTAGAATTAATTGTGGAGCAGTCGTGGCCGAGTGGTTAAGGCGTCTGACTCGAAATCAGATTCCCTCTGGGAGCGTAGGTTCGAATCCTGCCGACTGCGCTTGGTTGAATTTTTATACAAACTATATTTTTAAGTGGACTGCGATTGGTTGAATTTTTATACAAACTATATTTTTAAGTGGTCTCTGCTTCGAAGTCAGATTTCCTCTGGCAGCACGGGTTCGACTGTTATATCAATTAATATATTTCCAGAGTTATTTTACTAATACCACATAGTAATACTAAAGCTTTTCAGATTTGGTTGTAGAGCAGTCGTGGCCGAGTGGTTAAGGCGTCTGACTAGAAATCAGATTCCCTCTGGGAGCGTAGGTTCAAATCCTACAGACTGCGGTTGGGTATTCAAACTTATGTCGTAAACGAGTCATGATTGAGTGGTTGTGGTCTCTGATTTGAAGGTAGCTTTTCTCGTAGAAATTATATTTTTTTAGTTACTATTTTAAAGCAGTGCAGTAATACCAAAAGTTTTTAGAGACTTTTGCAGAGCAGTCGTGGCCGAGTGGTTAAGGCGTCTGACTTGAAATCAGATTCCCTCTGGGAGCGTAGGTTCGAATCCTGCCGACTGCGCTTCGTAAAATTTTTATACAAACTATATTTTTAAGTGGTCTCTGCTTCGAAGTCAGATTTCCTCTGGCAGCACGGGTTCGAATGTTATATCAATTAATATTTTTCCAGAGTTCTTTTACTAATACCACATAGTAATACTTAAGGTTTTTGGATTTGGTTGTAGAGCAGTCGTGGCCGAGTGGTTAAGGCGTCTGACTAGAAATCAGATTCCCTCTGGGAGCGTAGGTTCAAATCCTACCGACTGCGCTTGGTTGAAATTTTATACAAACTATATTTTTAAGTGGACTGCGATTGGTTGAATTTTTATACAAACTATATTTTTAAGTGGTCTCTGCTTCGAAGTCAGATTTCCTCTGGCAGCACGGGTTTGAATGTTATATCAATTAATATTTTTCCAGAGTTTTTTTACTAATACCACATAGTAATACTAAAGGTTTTCAGATTTGGTTGTAGAGCAGTCGTGGCCGAGTGGTTAAGGCGTCTGACTAGAAATCAGATTCCCCCTGGGAGCGTAGGTTCGAATCCTGCCGACTGCGCTTGGTTGAATTTTTATACAAACTATATTTTTAAGTGGACTGCGATTGGTTGAATTTTTATACAAACTATATTTTTAAGTGGTCTCTGCTTCGAAGTCAGATTTCCTCTGGCAGCACGGGTTCGACTGTTATATCAATTAATATTTTTCCAGAGTTATTTTACTAATACCACATAGTAATACTAAAGCTTTTCAGATTTGGTTGTAGAGCAGTCGTGGCCGAGTGGTTAAGGCGTCAGACTAGAAATCAGATTCCCTCTGGGAGCGTAGGTTCAAATCCTACCGACTGCGGTTGGGTATATTCAAACTTATGTCGTAAACGAGTCATGATTGAGTGGTTGTGGTCTCTGATTCGAAGGTAGATTTTCTCATAGAAATTATATTTTTTAGTTACTATTCTAAAGCAGTGCAGTAATACCAAAAGTTTTTAGACACTTTTGCAGAGCAGTCGTGGCCGAGTGGTTAAGGCGTCTGACTTGAAATCAGATTCCCTCTGGGAGCGTAGGTTCGAATCCTGCCGACTGCGCTTGGTAAAATTTTTATACAAACTATATTTTTAAGTGGTCTCTGCTTCGAAGTCAGATTGCCTCTGGCAGCACGGGTTCAAATGTTATATCAATTAATATTTTTCCAGAGTTCTTTTACTAATACCACATAGTAATACTAAAGGTTTTTAGATTTGGTTGTAGAGCAGTCGTGGCCGAGTGGTTAAGGCGTCTGACTAGAAATCAGATTCCCTCTGGGAGCGTAGGTTCAAATCCTACCGACTGCGGTTGGGTATATTCAAACTTATGTCGTAAACGAGTCATGATTGAGTGGTTCTAAATTAAACTATTCTAAAGCAGTGCAGCAATACCAAAAGTTTTTAGAGACTTTTGCAGAGCAGTCGTGGCCGAGTGGTTAAGGCGTCTGACTTGAAATCAGATTCCCTCTGGGAGCGTAGGTTCGAATCCTGCCGACTGCGCTTGGTAAAATTTTTATACAAACTATATTTTTAAGTGGTCTCTGCTTCGAAGTCAGATTTCCTCTGGCAGCACGGGTTCGAATGTTATATCAATTAATATTTTTCCAGAGTTCTTTTACTAATACCACATAGTAATACTAAAGGTTTTCAGATTTGATTGTAGAGCAGTCGTGGCCGAGTGGTTAAGGCGTCTGACTAGAAATCAGATTCCCTCTGGGAGCGTAGGTTCGAATCCTACCGACTGCGGTTGGTTATATTTGAACAAACTATATTTTTAAGTGATTTTTCTAATGCAGTCATGGTTCTGTGGTTGTGGTCTCTGGCTCGAAGTCAGATTTTCTCTGGTAGCACGGGTTGTCAAATCAAATATTTTTTAGAGTTCTTTTCCTAATCCAGCATAGTAATATTAAAGATTTTTAGAATTAATTGTGGAGCAGTCGTGGCCGAGTGGTTAAGGCGTCTGACTCGAAATCAGATTCTCTCTGGGAGCGTAGGTTCGAATCCTGCCGACTGCGCTTGGTAAAATTTTTATACAAACTATATTTTTAAGTGGTCTCTGCTTAGAACTCAGATTTCCTCTGGCAGCACGGGTTCGAATGTTATATCAATTAATATTTTTCCAGAGTTCTTTTACTAATACCACATAGTAATACTAAAGGTTTTCAGATTTGATTGTAGAGCAGTCGTGGCCGAGTGGTTAAGGCGACTGACTAGAAATCAGATTCCCTCTGGGAGCGTAGGTTCGAATCCTACCGACTGCGCTTGGTTGAATTTTTATACAAACTATATTTTTAAGTGGACTGCGATTGGTTGAATTTTTATACAAACTATATTTTTAAGTGGTCTCTGCTTCGAAGTCAGATTTCCTCTGGCAGCACGGGTTCGACTGTTATATCAATTAATATTTTCCAGAGTATTTTACTAATACCACATAGTAATACTAAAGCTTTTCAGATTTGGTTGTAGAGCAGTCGTGGCCGAGTGGTTAAGGCGTCTGACTAGAAATCAGATTCCCTCTGGGAGCGTAGGTTCAAATCCTACCGACTGCGGTTGGGTATTTCAAACTTATGTCGTAAACGAGTCATGATTGAGTGGTTGTGGTCTCTGATTTGAAGGTAGCTTTTTGTAGAAATTATATTTTTTTAGTTACTATTCTAAAGCAGTGCAGTAATACCAAAAGTTTTTATACACTTTTGCAGAGCAGTCGTGGCCGAGTGGTTAAGGCGTCTGACTTGAAATCAGATTCCCTCTGGGAGCGTAGGTTCGAATCCTGCCGACTGCTTGGTAAAATTTTTATACAAACTATATTTTTAAGTGGTCTCTGCTTCGAAGTCAGATTTCCTCTGGCAGCACGGGTTCGAATGTTATATTAATTAATATTTTTCCAGAGTTCTTTTACTAATACCACATAGTAATACTAAAGGTTTTCAGATTTGATTGTAGAGCAGTCGTGGCCGAGTGGTTAAGGCGTCTGACTAGAAATCAGATTCCCTCTGGGAGCGTAGGTTCGAATCCTACCGACTGCGGTTGGTTATATTTGAACAAACTATATTTTTAAGTGATTTTTCTAATGCAGTCATGTTCTGTGGTTTTGGTCTCTAGCTCGAAGTCAGATTTTCTCTGGTAGCACGGGTTGTCAAATCTAGTCCAGTATAGTAATATTAAATCTAATCCAGTATAGTAATATTAAAGGTTTTTAGAATTAATTGTGGAGCAGTCGTGGCCGAGTGGTTAAGGCGTCTGACTCGAAATCAGATTCCCTCTGGGAGCGTAGGTTCGAATCCTGCCGACTGCGCTTGGTTCAATTTTTATACAAACTATATTTTTAAGTGGACTGCGATTGGTTGAATTTTTATACAAACTATTTTTAAGTGGTCTCTGCTTCGAAGTCAGATTTCCTCTGGCAGCACGGGTTCGACTGTTATATCAATTAATATATTTCCAGAGTTATTTTACTAATACCACATAGTAATACTAAAGCTTTTCAGATTTGGTTGTAGAGCAGTCGTGGCCGAGTGGTTAAGGCGTCTGACTAGAAATCAGATTCCCTCTGGGAGCGTAGGTTCAAATCCTACAGACTGCGGTTGGGTATATTCAAACTTATGTCGTAAACGAGTCATGATTGAGTGGTTGTGGTCTCTGATTTGAAGGTAGCTTTTCTCGTAGAAATTATATTTTTTTAGTTACTATTTTAAAGCAGTGCAGTAATACCAAAAGTTTTTAGAGACTTTTGCAGAGCAGTCGTGGCCGAGTGGTTAAGGCGTCTGACTTGAAATCAGATTCCCTCTGGGAGCGTAGGTTCGAATCCTGCCGACTGCGCTTCGTAAAAGTTTTATACAAACTATATTTTTAAGTGGTCTCTGCTTCGAAGTCAGATTTCCTCTGGCAGCACGGGTTCGAATGTTATATCAATTAATATTTTTCCAGAGTTCTTTTACTAATACCACATAGTAATACTTAAGGTTTTTGGGTTTGGTTGTAGAGCAGTCGTGGCCGAGTGGTTAAGGCGTCTGACTAGAAATCAGATTCCCTCTGGGAGCGTAGGTTCAAATCCTACCGACTGCGCTTGGTTGAAATTTTATACAAACTATATTTTTAAGTGGACTGCGATTGGTTGAATTTTTATACAA
>NW_020537324.1:35693061-35717331 GCF_003426905.1 Ctenocephalides felis | reverse complement strand
TTTTTCAGATAACGAAGCTCCCGATTTGGACGAAGAACTAATTAAAATTTTGAGAAGGCAGGTTTATTGATTTCGGAAAATCAATAACAAAAGTAAACAAAAATGTTATTTGGTGGTTAAAATGAATCGTTAGACATATTGCTGTCAAAAAGGTCAAATTTTTCAAAAATTTCAAAATTCTAATTTTAATTTTAGAAAAATGAGACATAAAACTATTTAAGTAAAATTTCAAGGATGGGGCGCATTATCGTCAGTGCCTCAGAGTGTGGAATTTTCCAGTCCTGTATTTGATATACATACAAATACATTCATGCACACACAAATCAGTTTTTTAACTTCCCGAAGGAGAAGTTTATGTTTTCATAAAAAAATCCGAATCGCTAATTTTATGTTTTCTCGACGTTTCAAGCCATTCTGAATCGAATGAGACCAAATTTGGTTTTAGAAAATACTCCGAGTTAACGTGTTCGTTCGTTTTCAATTATGTGTAATAAATCCTCTCGAAATACTTCTAATCACTCATAAATTAATTAAGTCGATTATTTACACATATCGGGAAGTTCATTTAACTTGCCTCAAGGCTAAATACCAATACCAATTAGTTTCTAATGTATGCCAAAATGTTCAAAAACCTAAAACACAGATAAATAAAAAATTTTATTTTCAATTTTTTTGCGATTACTATAACTACCCTACAGGCATCCTACAGGAAGTTAATAAATGAGAAGCCCCTCAGTGAGAAAACAAAAATTAAAGTAGCAATAATCGATTGCTTTGCTTTTAAATTTAGAAAATATGACTGAAAATGGAATTTATCCGAATATATTCGAAAAATCAATTTGAATTAAATATGATCAAATTAAATCAAATAAACTACTAAAATCATATGATCAAATTGCATAAATCGATATTTCATTGATTACAAAGCAATTAATGCTGCTTGATTAGCATTTTATTAAATTAGGATTTTTCACTAAATTACTAATGTGATATAAAAAATTATGAACATAAAATTTGATCAATGCTTTGTGTACATTAAGAAATATGTTCTGATAAAAGTTTTTGACTTATCGCATAACTCGAACTATTGATGTTTTAGGATACAGCAAATAACAATATCGATTAGAGCGGTGTGGAAACTTTCCGATACAAATTATAAATGTGAGATTTCAAACATCTGCTCTATTGTATGAAAAAATAATAACGGGTACATAACTGGGGTGTCCTCACATAATGTTTCCAAATAACTAACAAAATAGTACAACTTACATGACCAAACGCATAAACGCACACACATGCATATAAATGCATTTATATAATTATGTATGTTATTCATTATTTATGTCGGTAATTTTGTAAATTTTTTTACTGATGCTTTCAAATATATAAGTATTCCTTTTTTAAGATTAGCATTGCATTGTATAATAAAAAATAAAGCGCTAGATTAATCAATTAATCTAATAACAATAAACTAAAAATAAATTAAATAAAATATGATAAATTAATTAATTAATTAACTAATTAATTAACTAATATATATGTTAAATATATTATATACAATAAATCTATAGAACATAGTCATTTATAATATCCCATTAATATATGTTATGCATTATTTATGTTGATAATGTAAAGTAAAAAAAATTATAATTTTCGTAATTTTGTCAACTTGAATGGTAAGAATGATTGAATAGCAATCTCTCTTTGAAATTGATTAATTGATTAAATACATTATTATTACTATAATGATATAAATGTTAAATTATCCTGCGTTTCTAGTTTTAAAATTCTAGTAATAATATAGATTTAAAATCAGTAAATAAATCAGCAAATTTAGTTTCAAGATAATAATTTTTGTTGAAGACTGATCTTAACACTAAATTTTACTATATTGTAATAAAAAAATCAAAAGAAGTAACTAGATTTGGTAAATTTTTATAATTTTTATGTATCATTTAGGCATATATATTTATATATATATATATATAATATATATATATATATATTAACAAAGTCTAATAATCGGGCATAACATCAATAAAAAACTGTTTTTTATTGATGTTATGCCCGATTATTAGACTTTGTTAATACATATGTCAACATCAAATTCAGAATCATACAAAATATATATATATATATATATATATATATATAAATATATATATATATAAATTTTTATATATATATATATATATATATATATATATATTATTCTCGTATCATGATGTTCGTCGCAATACTCCTCGAAACGGAAATTTTAACGAAATTTCATAATCGCGATCAGCATGCCTGAGAGACGACTCTTAGGATTTTTTTTAGTTTTTAGAACAATTTCTTTATTTCATTATTGTATAATTTGTAGTTTAAAAACACATACACCCCTAAATTTTCACCCTCTTTCTTACCACCAACTTCTATTTCGTAAATGTCATTTCAGTAATCGAACAATTTTTGATCTCCAGTGCAGTCAATAAATGCTTTTAACTTGTATTTATTTTATATTTTTTTGGGTTTATGAAAAAGCTTAAATTTTACCTGAAAAATGATTTATTTTTATCAAGGGTTGTCCAACCCTAGTACTATTTTTTAAATTTTGATGTCAATTTCTTCATTTTCTTTTTTTTTAATGCGAAATTTGAATATTACATGCAACTCCAAATTTTCAGCGTCCTGCCACAAATCCCTATTTCATTTAGTCATTTTAGTAGACCAATCAGTAATAATCAAAGCTCAATAACTAATAAATTATTGTCTTTTTGTAAACGTCATTCATTGAATTTTGATCAAGATTTTTCTGAGCTTATGAAAAGCATAAATTTATTTGCTCTAGCCACTGAAACAGTTTCAAAACAATTCTTAGATCGATAAAACGAGATAGTCAAATTGTCGATTGATTCTTGCATAATTACAACAATTTTTGAGAAGAAAGGTACCATACAAATCTACGCCAAAAATGAATGTTCAGGTTCTGCTTCATAATCAAAAAATAAAAATTAATTAAAACCTTTTACTTATATACCATATTCTTTCTCTTTCACAATCAGTTAGTTATTTTTATACTGAAAATTTGATTGCCGGGTCAGGTAGTATATGTATTATATATAATACATACATATATATTACTATATAATATAATACGTTTATCAATTTAGTATTACGCAAGGATTATCAGAAAAGTAGTTCAATATCAAACTCCGTAATACCTATATTTCCTATGTCGTTATCTGCGATACGAATTTTATCAGTCTTTCCCGAAAAAGATAACTTTAATCAATCTTAATTCTCTAACAGCTTTATATACGTCTGACATTGTAAAAAATTCAAAATATCTTTTATAACAAATCTCATTTTTTCCTTGCATTAATTATTATTTTTAAAATTTGATATTCAATTTAATAATAATAATTATTAACCATTTAATTTTAATAAACAGTACATAATTATTTTATTTTTATTGAATTCACAAATGATCAAAAAATAGTTATCTTTTTATGTAATGGGCGTGGCGCACTAAAAGTGGTGCCTTAATTGAACCATTTTAATTTGCTGTATCAATGTGTTAAATAATCATGTTCAACAGAAAGTCCAATTTTTTAAATTATTACTATAGAAACTAGTGTAAGAATTATCACTATTTAGTTGTTTTATAAGATGCATTGGTAATTTTAAGTAAGATTCAATACTTCTTTATATATTACTTCTATAAAAGCTTACACGTGGATGGGGAAAAAGAACAAACTGGCCTTTTACCCTGGCAAAGAAGTCAACAGTAAAAAATAGTAAATAAAACAGTAAATTAAGTTAATAAAAGAAATTTTACAAGAGATAAGGTAAATAAATACCTATACTAACTGTGCTGATGATTATTTCTGACTAAATACTTGATCAAGGTTGTATACAGTGTTATCTCTGTCAAAAATGTATCCATGGAATTTATATTTTGCATTGGTTGAACAATTTAGCTATTATTTCGTGAAATCCCTTTAAAATTAAAAATGAGTCATTGGATCTGTTTGCCCAATTCCTGTCCCTTTTTACCCAACCTATAAGACTAGATGGCATATTTTTAAAAACAGCAAAAAAACATATTTCAACAATGATGAATTAGCTGGGAGTTTCACTGAACACAATAAGACAGTTGGTTTGGTTTTTACACTATAATTGCTCAAAGTCAAATTCGACCTTTGTGCCCCGCCCTCCTCTATAAAACTTACATTGTTCTGAATGTGATATAATTAAAAATGACAGGTAAATAAATTTAGGTAAAAAAGTAAAAAGACTTCGAAATTTAAGATCTTAAGACTTAATAATAACAAATTTTGAATTGTGAAGAAATACCTAACAAAAGCAAAATGTTCTTAAGTAAGTAAAAAGCAAACTTTTAGATATAATCTTATTTTGATTATTTAATAATAATATAAATAATATTTTATTAATTAACTAATATATCACTTTTTTGAAAGAAGAAGTTCATCTAATCGAAAGGTATTTATGTCAGGTGTCGTGCGAAAGTCTTGAGTTCAATTTTTGAATTTGTCTTTTATATATATATATATATATATATATATATTATATATATATACATATATATCAAAGCAGACGAAAGCAAATAACATTAATCCATACGAAAATCATTTAAAAACCATTAAACTTAGATTTAAAATAGGCACACCGGATAGTCATCATTAGAACGACCCTATTATCCTAATTGTAAGTGTCCCATAAATATATTAATTTACTTAAACCTACTAAAAATACTAACTTTACTGTTTAGTATACTAACACCATATAAAAATCATTATCTTAGTACGAATTTTCTGTTCTGTTAGGAATTTTACTTTTAGTTCAAATCAAAAGTTAAGTTTCTGAACTCTATTCTATGAATTTAGAATACAAATAGACTACAAAAAGAGCAAAAAACTATAACAATACATAGTTTTTCTAAAAATTAAAAGATCGCTTCTTTTAATAGAATTATTTGTAAAAAAAATCTATTCTATGAGTTTAGAACATAGAAAGTTGAAAAACAATAACAATAGATGTCCTAAAAATTATAAAATTACTTCTACTAATAATAAATATATTAGTAATAATATTTATTTGCAATTTTCCAATATAAAGCAATTTTCCAATATGAAGCAAACGCTCGATCGTTATTTTCAATTTTACCTATTAATAATTGAATAATAATCTCATTATGCTAAACGACTTATATATGATTTAAATGGTTTAAAGCACACACGTTTTCTAGGTAATCATATTAGCAGGTACTGATTTTATTTGTGCTTTTCCATTTATTAAATTTCCATGGTGGACGAGGGCTCAGCCGGGAAGTTTTTGCTTACTAGTTTAAATGATTAAATATTATCAAAGATTACGTATTTAGTGTCAGTATTTTCTTATAGCAGATATGCTTGATATTTTACAAAATGATTATTAAGTTTCTTGAGTAATTACAGATTTCAGTATTTGAGAAAAATCAATTGGAAACCGCAATATTTAAATTTAAGTGAAAGCAAAAACTATTTTCCAAATAAACAGTTAAAAATTTTATCCAAATATCTAAATCTGAATTCCGATTGATTAACTCAATTATTACACCTATCAGGAAGTTTTAGCAAAGAACTTAAAGCAAAATGCCACTGTCAACTTGTTGATAGTTAATTTATAGTTTATCCTGTGGAATTATTTCATAGTGTCAAAGTGTTGACTTGCGTATCTATTTTATATATCTGACGATATATAAAACGCGACGCATGATTTTTTCCAATTTACTTCTCGTTGGCATTTACAACAATCGACGACCTAAGCTGACCCCGTTTGATAAGAGGCAAAACACGCCACTTTGATGATCAGGATTTATTTCATACGTTTTTGTGCGTCTGATATGAACTTTTCCACAAAAATATTATTCGATGCATATTTGGTCAGAAATTGAATCAATTTAAGGTAACGCAGACAGAAAACAAATTCGTCAGTTTTAGCAAAAAACATCGGTTGCGTCAAATATAAATTACTTGTTGGCACTAAATTGTATTAGCTTATTCATATCCTAATTAACTTCCCGTAAATTTTGGCATACCTCAGAAAAATTGTATGTGCGTGTGTCTATGTGTGGAGACAATTTTTCGTCGACGATTTCGGGCGTATGGATGAACTGATTTAAAAAATTCCTATTGATAGAAAGATTAGTTTTTGGCAACGGCAGGTCCAGCCGTTACGGAGATACGAAGCAACGAGTGCAGAAAATAGAAAATAGAAATAAAGTTTTTGAGAGAACGAGGTATCCGGTTTGAATTATCAAAAAAATATTTTGCTTGCGTTGGCAAAACAATTGTTTTCGGAAATTCCAATTCCAAAAAAAAAATTGTATATCGAAAATAATTCCGATTTTAATTTTAACTCTGGCTTAAACTCTGAAGCTCACTTATATACTTCAAATAATTTTAACTTTGTAATTCTGTTTATATAATTTCTATAAGAAAATTTTACAGTATTTATAATAATCAATTTGAAAACATTTAATATTCCTCGATTTCATTACGGTCCGGAAAGTTCCAGCAATTTGCCTCAAGACACGATGCCATACAACACTAGTTTAGAAGTTAAAGAATTGTGAAAAACAAGTAGAACGGCAAGTAATGGTATTCACTTGTAAATTTGTATCAATACATATTTATTCGATTTGATGCCGAAAGTAAATTTCTGATGAATAAACAAATATATATGGCTACCTAATTTATAAATGTGTTATGCAATATCAGCGATTTCACATTTCGCTACCATTGCACATATTTTTGGAAGTGTTATCACAATTTTCAAAATATGTGGCGGATACAGCCATTGATCATTGAACTAATTAATTACACTATAAATGATAAATGTCATAATGCTCTAAAATTTTAATAAAAAACTACAGAAATATATATTTATTGCAAAAACGGTGTGGATGAAAATAATTTTGAAAAAAAAGATAATTTATTTAACAAGGGAAAAATTGGAAAAATATATTACTTCACTTTAATTAATTCATCCTAATATCCCAAATACTTCAGTAAAAGTGTGCTGATCAATACCTGAAAACTTTTTGATATTGAATAAAGACCATATCTCATACAAATTTTGTAAGTTACTCATAAGTGTGTATATGGTAATTGATAGTAATCAGAAAGACTAAATTTAATAATTAAACATCACTAAAAAAATATTCAATAATTACAAAATTTAATAATCCTGAACAAACACTTTGAGAATTATTAATATATTATATGAAATTTTTTTTTATTAATTTGTGCACTAATATAAGAATATAAAAAAACTGTTTTTCTTTTCGTCCTACAAAATTACTTCTTGGAATTTAATAAGAGTTAAATATTCATGAAATCAGTATGATCTGCACCCGCATTTTTCTTATCTGAATAAGATCTTTTGTCGTATTTTAATTATGCAGGATAGTCGAATTTAAGTCACACTAGACATCAAAATTTTAAAAGTTTCGCTAATAATTTAATACAATCTATATACAATCGGTATAAGATACAGTATTAATAAAGTATATACTTAACCGTATACACTGTTTACCGTTTATTTTATACGCTCACCGTAGGCAGAATATTGGCTCAATTAAAAAAAAACGAAAATAAAATTTGACATATCTACAATGCTACAGGATACAATGTTAAAGGTAAAGAAAATTAAGGCCCGAAAAATGCTCCGAACTGAGCTACCTTGTAAAAAATGGTTTCTAAAGTTGGGTTTGGGGTCCAGTAGATTCCTGGTTACGAGAAGGTTAAATACTCATATACTAATACTCCAATTTATTATATCTAAAGTTCTTTAGAATGCTATAATAAATGCTTTAAAACATTACACAGAAACAATGAGAAAATTTTACTTACTTTATACTTTTCAAAGCCCTTCAGGTGCTCCTCGCTTAAATATTTATACGACAACATTTTGATAAAGTTCGGCTAGTCTCCAGTAGAAATTATAAAAAAAAAATTAGGAATGTCACAAACTTTGAAACTCTCATTAAAATTTTGAATTTGAAACCACTTTTTACTGTGAACGTCATTATATAGACGTTATTTTCACTTCTCACTCATATTGTAGAAATTTTCTTCACATTTTGTTTCTTGGATTATATTTATATTGTAGATACAATTGTTCTATCTGTAAAAAATGAAAATACATGTACATTATTTTAGAAAATAAGTAACAATGAAAACGTACATCAGCAAAACAGACCTAAACTTGCGTATCATGATATAAATTACAGTAATTCGGTAATAAATACCACGTGGTTTATAATAGAAGAGGGGTTCACAAACGTTTGCTGGAGCTTTATGTATATATGTATATATATATATATATATATATACATATAGATATTAAAAAAAATTATTTGTAAGGGAATTTTTCAGCAAAGTATCTTATCTTGATCCCTAGAATCCGAAAATCATATGTGCCTAAGTGACCCCTAAATCGACCCGGCCTATAGTTTTAGTGTAATTACTTTAAAATAATTATTTAAATTATGTGCATAGAAACCACGCAAGTTTAAATTTATATTCTTCAAGTTTAATCTGCTAGTTTCAAGTTTTGATTAAAAAAATAGCTAAATGTGTTTTTGCATTTTATGATTCACTTCAACTGATGTTCTAATTTCTAATTATGTTAGTCTTATTTTCTCTAATTTTGATAATTTATATTCCTAATTATTCCAACTGGGTTAAAACAAATATTTCAAAACTCAAAGTTTTGTTTTTGCTGAATCAAAATAATGAAGGGACCGTTCATTAATCACGTGAAGCTTGAAGGTGGAGGTGAGGGTGGACAAAAAATCAAAAATCAACATGTGACGTGGGGGGAGGGTCTAGTAAGATATCACATATAATGTTTACCTGAATTAAAAAAAATTCAAAATTGAAAAAAAATAAATAAAAATGTTTATGAATTTTTCGAGGTACTAAAAATACACTTCATTTTTAATGAGGGAGGAGGGTAATTTTGAATATAACGTTCAATAAATAATTCGTTATAAAGTTTTGTTTATGCTGAATATAAATCAAAATAATCAAGGGACCGTTCATTAATCACGCGAGGCTTGAAGGCGGAGGTAAGGGTGGACAAAAAATCAAAAATCAAAATGTAACGTGGGGGGGGGTCTAGTAAGATATCACATGTAATGTTTACCTGAATTTTAAGAAAATTCAAAATAGGAAAAAATAGTCCAAAATTTTATGAATTTTTCGAGGTACTAAAAATACACACGTGGTGTTTGGTAGAGGAGAGGGGTAATTTTAAATACCACAACATATATTCAAGAGGGAGAGGAGGGGTCAAAAATCCTTAAAAATGGGTCAAGTGATTAATGGATTAATGCAATAAATATTGTATAACAAAACGTTTTATAAAAACACTGAAAGTTGCAAAACCTCAAAATGTAAAATCAACAAATAAAATATTCCCATCCACAAACATTGGCCCATACATAAAACATAATTGTGAATCGGAAACAATTGTCTAGTAATTAATCTGAATTATTTTAAACCAACTTTATACAAGAACTAAATGTCAAGAGTAAAACATACGCATGCTAATCAATATTGCGGCAGTACATAAAATAGTTTTTTCTACATAAATAAATATATAAAATATTTTTTTAAAATTGATTGAATATAATACAGCTAAATAAATTGTCACTAATATAAAATATCTATTACTAAAATTAAAGATTAAATAATATATATTAGTATCTTACATTATTTTGCTTTGTGTTATATATCCAAAATAACTTCACTACCACCTATCTTTTTTTGACTAAATTATATTATTAATTCACGTGTCAATATACTTTTATTAACTTTGTTGGATTTTTCACCTAACCGATTCACCGGTATGGTTCGAACGGCAATTGAATGTTAGCACGGACGCGGCGCCGTACCATATGACAGATTGCCGCGTTATTGATTTTGGATTTCCAGCCTACGGCAGCGCTTCGAATTAAATCGGCGGATGGAAATAGAACTCCTGTCTGCAAACGAATCGAAACGTATTGTTTTTGTTTCCGTCTTACGTACTAAAATTCCGAAAATAGAATACTAAATAGAACGAGCTATTTGTATTTAGTAAGCATATCAAATTGTCTATAAATTAATAATAAACATTATAATTAATAGAACGGTAATATTATTAACTTCCCGTAGGGCAAGTTATTGTAATCGACCAAAAATCGAAATTGAAAATTTTTGCATTTCTCGACGTTTTGATGGTTTCTGAACATTTTGGCATACCTCATAATCAGAAGATATGGATGTGTGTGTGTATGTATGTACATTAGGGTGGTCCTTAAAATGGTCATTTTCGAATTTCCTTGCTCCCAGGGGCTCAAATGGTTTCAAATTGATAAAAAACAATTCTCTGAAAGTTTTAGCTCTTAATATTAACGTTTAGATAGAGCGCAAATCAATCAAAATTTTGTATGGAAATAGTATGGAAAAATTTTCAAAAATTTTAAAAATGTTTTTTAGATGTAATTTAGCGAACAAATGAATGAATAATACTCATTCATTTGTCGCTAAGTTATATCTAAAACATTTTTTTTTTAATTTTCAAAATTTTTTTCATGCTCTTTCCATACAAACTTTGATTGAATTGCGCTCTATCTAAACGTTAATATTAAGAGCTAAAATTTTCAGAGAATTGTTTTTTTTCAATTTGGAACCATTTGAGCCCCTGGGAGCAAAGAAATTCGAAAATGAGCAGTTTAAGGACCACCCTAATGTACATATACAATTTTTCGTCCACGTTTTCGGGCGCACGGATCAACCGATTTGAATGGTTGAAAAAACATTCGATTCCCATTGATAGGGAGATGTGCTGATTAGGTTTTGGAAAGGCAGGTCCAACAGTTACGGAGATAAAGAGCAAAGAGAGCAAAAAATAGAAATCGAGTTTTTGAGTATCCGATTTGAATGATCTAAAAAACATTCAATTTGTAATGATTGGAAGAAGTGGTCATTAGTTTTTGGCAAAGGCAAGCCCAGGCACTTTGAAGACACCGAGCTAAATGTAGAAAAAATGACAGTTTTTGAGAGTAATAAGCATCTGATTTGAATCATTCAAAAAACTTTCTGCTTGTGTTGACGAAACAATTAATTGCTTTTGGGAAAAAAAAATTATTTCATTTTTTTTTCAGACAAAAAAATTTTTTTGTATATTGAAAATAATTCAGATTTCAATTTTAATTCTGGTTGAAGTTCTAAAACTCACTTATATATTTTAGGTGAATAATCTTAAATCTGTAATTCAGTTTATATATAATTCTTATAAATATTAGACGATATTATCGAATTTATAATAATCTATTTGATAACATTTAATATTCCTCGAACATTTTGTTACGGTACGGAAAGTTCCAGCAATTGATCTTAAGACACGATGCTATACACTACTATAGTTTTATTCAGAATTTACTTGTTAACTTCTCATAGGGCAAGTTAGCATAGTAATAGCAAAAAACATCGATAAGGAAAAATTCATTATCAATTTTAAGTTCATATCGATGTTTTTAGGACATTTATTTTGGCATACCTTAGAAAAAAAATGAATGTATGTGTGTGTGTTTGTAGTTTGTATGTTCGGATACAAATTTTCGTCCACGATTTCGAGAGCGCGGATCAACCGATTTCAAAAATCCAAATAACATTCGATTTCTATTCATGGGGTCTGGACATAGCAATGGCATGTGGGCCGTTAATCACTTTATATTCGTTTCTTCAGCATGAATTTTCTTCCCAAATTTGTGTTTCCATACTTCCTGATCCTCCGTGCTTCATCAGCTTTCAGTTCTCTGTATTTCCTCTTCTCACGTAAGTCGTCAACCGTCTGTAGGAACAATGACGTCGTGTAGGAGTCATTCTTTTTGCAGAAGGGGTCCGATCCAGTTTCCTTTTCTTTTCAGGATCATGCTCAGTAGAGTACTTTCTTCGCACACTCTACTCAGGACTTCTTCATTTGTTATCTTGTGAGTCCACTTATGTTCTCCATTCGCCTCCAGCTCCAGATTTCAAAATTCTCCAGATAGTTCTTGTCGGCTTTTCTTAGAGTCCATGTCTCTGATCTGTACAGAACTAAGCTCCAGTTATAACACTTTATCAATCTCTTCCGCAAGTCGAGACTAAGTTTGCTCGTCAGTAGCGTCGTCTTCTTCGTGAACGCCGCCTTGGGGCTTGCGATTTGCGATCCTTGTCCTGATCTTTCTCGTGCAATATCCGTCTCTGATCAGAAGGCTTCCTAAATATTTGAAATGATCAACGTCTTCCAATTCTCGATTTCCTACTATTATCTTCAGAGTATCATCTAGTTTTGATACTCTCATCACTTTAGATTTCGATTTGCCTATGTCGATTCCATAACATCATAGACAAGGAAAAATGAATGCAATATTATTTTAAGTTTTTTGGGTTCCTTATCAATATTGATATCAAAATTCAATTAAATGACCTCTCGTTATTTTCGACAGTATAGATTTTTTTAAATAAAAAAACTTAAAATTCTCCCTGAAATCTATTTTTTTTTCAAATTATTATAGCTTTAAGAAATTATAAATTACTGTGCAGAAAGCTCTAGCAACTAGTTGTAAATGGCACTTTGCTTAATAGTTACAAAAACTTTCAGATATGTGTAAATAATTGGCTTAATCAATAAAATTGAAAATTAGAAACTTTTAAAATTCTGACGATAAAATTCTCAACGGTTTATTTTAAAAATAAAGATTTCACGTGCCATTAAATAAATATGTAATGTAACTAATAAATATGCCGAACAAACATAAAATAATCAAATTGGTTTTTAGCGAAAATATAAATTCCTTTGGGAAGTATATATATTCTGAATAAACCTCACACAATATTAATAAAGCATCAAAATAATCATTTCAGTTGTTTGAAGCTTGCTCATCGCTTATTTTCGTATGTTTGTGCTAAACGCTAAATTTCTTAAAGGCTCTCTCTCTCTATAAATTTTCTAAATTTCTGAAAAAAAATTGAAAATTTATTTCACACATAATTCGTTAAATGTATGTAATGTGTAAATATGTATGTATGTGAATAAATTTAAATTATCCATTTCATATAGTTAGTTATTTACATAAGCTCTTTAAATTTGTGAATGCAATTAAGTAAAGAGATGAACATTTTTAATACACAAGTAAAGAGATGAAATTTTTTGTACATTTTCGTACAAAACCTTGAATTTAGTAGAAAAAAATTACACGTTGTTAAAATCTCATTGTTAAAAAAATGTTTAGTGTATAAATATATGTTCAGTGCATTTCTGTTATGCATCTCCAACATACCCGCATAAGCCATTCTTAAAATCTGAGCTCTTTTCACAATCAATATGACTCGAATCAGTTGCATCAATTATTGTATGTTAAATCGAATACAATTTTTAGACACATTTTTCGGAAGAAGGATCAACTGATTTAATTGGTTTAAAAACCATTCAAGCCCATTGATGCATTTAAATCCGGTTTATCGGTTATTTTGTTGTTATTTGCTCATTTCTAAATTGCTGAATTGTTTACTTCAATATGAGAAAAATTGCATACTGTATTAATAATAGTCAAATTATATACACGAGAGTAAACTTCAAATTTTGCTCAAGACTTATTTGCATCAGTTTTTTACCTTTCAAATTTTAGAAATAGACAAAAAAAATTGTAATATATTGAATAATCGATTTGAACTTATAGTTCAGAACTTTCAATTGAAAGTTTTTCAATTGAAATCAAAATTGAAATATTTTCAAAATAGAAATTTTAAATTATTAAAATCGATCAACAAAAATGCATACATTCGGGATCTTCAGGAATACTATTTAAAATAACCATAGTTTTGCAAAAATAATAATTAAAATAATACGAAATTTTATAACTTAGATTATTTTATTATCTTCTATATATATAAAAATATGTCGGGTTTTCCTTCCTGACGAAATAACTCCAAAACGCACGAACCGATTTCGACAATTTTGTTGGAAAGGTCTCGGGCTCCGCAAGGTTTATAGCTAAGAAAATTAGTGGTGCATGGCATCGTGCCCTAATGCAAATTGCTGGAACTTCACACACCGTAATTAAAAATTCGAGTAATGATATTAGTGAGAATTATCAGAATTATGCTTGGTTAAGGAGGTATTCTACTGTAGAAGCATGAATTTCGCCCGGTTTTTGAAGCGAAACAAATAATATTTTTACTATCGATTTTTTTATCATTTGTTTATTGATATTTTATTATTACATAAAAAAATATTAAAAAAAAAAATCAAAATTCCCAAAGTTATGAGCAGTCAAAGTGGGGGCTCAAAAAAAAGAGGGTGTCCTGGCGTGTATGATTCCAACCCTGCTGGTAATCCGAAACATAAAAAATAGATGGATTCTTAATTATTATAGATGCCGCTATCGTAGGACCCTTGGATAAGTTAAACAAAAATTTTTGTTTGAATGGCGGCAGTTTGAAAAAAAATATTTTTTTTTTCATGTTTTTTTTTTAACAATTCCAAATTTTTTAAAAATACTAAATGAAAAGTTATAGTTTTGGCCAAGGTCTATGCGATAAAGCGATATATAGAGAAGATCCTCTCCAAATTTGAAGTAAATCGGTTCATTAAAACTCGAGATATCCTTACCGCCAACTCGAAAAAAGTAGTTCCGAGAAAAAAGCGTTCAAAGTTTTGAGACTCGTTCGGACCCGAACCGAGATCACGTCACTAAAACGGATATAACTCAGGAAATAATAGTAATTTTGAAAAATCCTTTGAATGACATATTTTTGAATAACTAAACTTTGAAAATATGAAAAAAAAATTTTCGATTTTTTCAAAATTCTACAGTAGAATATCCCCTTAAGTCAACGAGCATTTCTTGCCGCCAAGAAATATGGTGTAAACGCACTGAATTTCACCGTTCTATCAAAAATTGCTGGCGATTTGGTGACATACCAATGATTGTGACTGGTCTTTCCGGTCAAACGATTGCAATTTCCAGTTCGCCGTGCGTTCGCAATAACAAGTCGCAAGGCCAATCGCTTAGTGTTTGCGGGATAAATTTCAAATAATTATTTAGAAAATCATTGTTTTTTATATGGGCAGTTATACGTTGCCTGTTCACGAGTTGGAAAACCATCCGCTTTGTTTGTGTTGACGTCAGACCAAAAAACAAAAAATGTGGTTTACCAAAGAGCACTTCAATGAAACGGATAATTTGCGGATTCACTTTCTTTTACTTAGAGAAGTTCAACTAAAAAACACTTCATTTTTGCAATCGAAATAAATTCATTACTGTTGTATAATAAAATCAAATTTTTCCTTTTCAAATATAAAACAAACAAAAAATTTCTTCATCTTTCTCACGAAACCATCTGGTGGCGAAACGGAGTTCGTCGGGTTTGCTAGTTATTTATAAATAATGGTATAATCGAGCAACAAAGAAACTAGCTGTAAGTGGAATTCTGTCTTAAGGCAATTAAGGCATCGTGCCTTAAGGCAAATTCCCGTACCAAAAATTATTATTTTTTTAAAAACGATTGACATTTTTAAAAAAATTTACTTCGAAAAAATAAGATTTTTGAAAAACTATAAATTGGACAAAAAATTACTTTTTTTTGAAAAAAAATTTTTTTTTTTTTTTAAATTTAATTTTTTTTTTTTTTTTTGAAAAAAATAATGTTTTCTTTATTTTGGCATATTTTGGAAGATCTGAACTTTTTTTCAAAGCGGCGTACTGCTTTAATTGCATAGAGACAAAATGTCAAAGCGCGTAAGCGCCGCGTCGCCGTCTAACGAATAAACATTGGTACGGAACCCATAGGAATGCAAACAAAATTTATACTTATTGTTAAAATCTCTATAAAATATCTGATAATTTGATGTGCATATGTCTAATGATCATTTTTGACCGCCAAATGGCATTTTTTTTTACTTTTTTCGTTAGATCTCAGAAACCGCTAGACCTGCCCTCATGAAAATTTGATCAATTCTTCATCTTGTCAATACAAGTCAAATGATTTTTGAATTATTAAAATCGGACGCTCCGTTCTCTTAAAAACTGAGTTACCATTTTCGGCACTTTTTGCCCCGTATCTTTGGAACGGCTCGACCTGCCTTCGCCAAAAACTAATCAGCACGTCTCCTTATCAATACGAATCGAATGCTTTTTGAATTATTCAAATCGGTTGATCCGTGTTCCCGAAATCGTCGACGAAAATTTGTGTCCGCACATACATACACACACGTACATACATACACACACACACATACATCCATTTTTTCTAAGGTATGCCAAAATGTTCAGAAACCTCTGAAACGTAAAAACATATAAAAATTTTCATTTTCGATTTTTTTGCGATTACTATAACTTGCCCTACGGGAAGTTAAAAAAAGATTATTAATTTAAAATACTATCCCATTCGCATAACTAGACAAGTAAACTTTTTTTTTTACAAAATACCGCCAGTCTGAATATTTTTTTTTTACTTTTTTATATTCTCGAAATTTTTAAAAACAGTATAAATCGGAAAGAAACAAGTAAATCAAGCTCAAACAAAATATTTTAGGTTTTAAAAAATCCGCCAAAGTTTATAGACGCTTTAAATGAGTTTCAGTTCAAAGTTTATGAATGCGATCTAGCTTTAACCGATTTCCACGTTTTTTTTTTTACTTACTCCATTTGGTTCTTCAATATAACTATTGAATATTAATATATTCAACAGTTTTACTCCAATGAAAATGAACAAAACATTTTACCTTAATTTTTCAAAGCAAAATATTCAGTTGTTTCGTACCTAGACAATATTAGAATACGATGTATTCATATGATGATTTCGTAACTGTCATACATTCGATATCCATCACGCTGGCACGCTCTTTCCTCAAAATGATGAAAAAAATAGTATGTATATTATTATCATTTGTATATACTTGATAGCGCTGATATACTTGATGACTTTAAATTCAGTCTCTGCATGAGGAGAACTAACTAGACTACTTATACTGGCCTGTTTCAAGATTTTACTGTCATTTGTGCTCACAATGGCAACTGAATAATCATTGATTCTAAAAATACTTTTAGGTGACTTTACTACATTCAACTCCTCTGGTACCACTTTAAAAGTTACTTTTGCAAGCTTTATAAAGTTTTGTATCTTTTGGCAATTGCATTCTTATGACCAATTGTAACACGCATTATAAAAAATAATTTAGCGGCATAGAGCTTCCGGCGGTTGTAGATCTTGATTTTTGAATCTTATGATATTTGCTCCAACCTGTTTTAATACATTCCTATCGGAACCGGTTAAATAGCCGTTTTTGAACTTTCGATTAGTATTTTTCATATCAAAAGAAATTGAATCGTCTTCAAACTTCATGCCTTTTCCTCATATGTAAGTATAATACATTTTTCAATATTTTTTTTGTTTTTTCCAATTTTTATTTTTAGAAAAAAATGTGTACACTGTTCAACCTACTGCAAACGGTCATTTGACCGGTAGTTCTGAAGACGATCTTAGGACGGCATTTTTGTAGTAAATGTTATGAATATAATCGGACTTATAAGTCTGAAAATGTAAATGCAAAGGCATTTTGAAGGTTGAAACTGAAAATTTATATGCATTTTTTTCAATTCTGTATGCAAATACTAAAATTCTTTTGCCTCACACAAATAAAGCAAATATTTGGTATTGTGGTCATAAGACTTTTTTTTGTCAAGTGCAACAAAATATGTCTTCTTAACATATTTTAAAACTTAGTTCTAAAATAAATTTTCATTTTATTTTATTCAACATTTTAATTTAATATTTAATTGACCTGAGTTTTATCAAAAACGATCATTTTTGTAAAGAAATTAAAAAAAGTAAATACAACAACGTCTTACATTACTTTCAGTATTTGATGTCAATTTTCAATTTCGAGTTCTATATGTACCTGTGGTAATTTTCAAAATGCTAAGATAATTGCTGGAACAATTTTTGCTGATTATTTTTCTTGCTGTATTGAATAAATGTGGTATGTAATTTCTACATAGATGAAATAACCAAGAACTACTATAAACTTTCTTAGATCTTCAATTTGCCTGAAATAAAATTGTAATTTCTTAAACTGGAAAAGAATATTCACAAAATCATAAATGTAATAATTTAAATATACTAACCTGTTGCCAAATGCACAATTATTGTAATTGCTTGATGGATTTATTAATTTTTAAATTTTATGTGCAATTTTTTATGAGATTTTGATAAAATATGAGCAAATGAAAGACTGTATTAATAAGAACTTATTTGTTTTACATAATTATACAATCTTTCATATACATTTTTATTAGATTTATATGCGCTAGATTCATATACCTAAATCTTCATCAATTAAAAATTGTTTCACACTACGACAATATTTTTCTGGCAACTCTTTATATAACTCTGTACGGTCCAACCATTTAGAAGATTTAACTTTATCATCAGCTAGAGATCCTTTCAAATATATTGCATTAAAAAAGAACACCTACAAAATATAAATATTATACTATTTTTAAACATAATCTTTTTATAATATCAGATGAAATAAATAATTGTAAACACTTTCAGCACTAAATATAATTAAAACTCATTGTCAAATAGACTAGACAAGAAAATGTTTTTCAGTGATCTAAATCAGGTTATTCTATATTTATTCATAATAATCATACTATTACTTTATATTTGACTATATATTTTTACCTTAACTCCAATAGCATCTTTCTGAGCATCCTGAGGATACTTATATTTATAAAAACCACATGGTGCATTACCTAAAATTCTATATTTAATATTACTACCACAGGCTTCTTTCAAAACTCTTTCCGCTGTCTAAAAACAAGTTAGTTCAAAATTATTAAATTTTCATATTATGCAACATATTCAGCAATTGTATTGATCTTACTTGCTTCATCGTTTCTCCCTCTGTTCTAATGCCTTGAGGCATCAAAAAATAATCTTTGGCTCCAAGTTTTTGCTTAACTAACAAAACTAAAGAAGAGGCTAATTTGCGATCAGTAGAAGTCAAATCATTTTTTTTATCGGCTTCTGCAAATTAATATTTATATGAAAACATGTAGTTCATTTTAACTTTTAACTAGTTTTAACTAGTTTAAAAATAAGTCATTCCTTCCAACAACACTACTGAAACTGGTAGAAAAGAATTTATCTAAAACTTAAGTACATTTTAAAACTTTTCAGAGTAGTTTCTCAACAAACATCAATTTACTTATTGTTAGTTTACAGAGTAAAAATAAAATTGTACAAATTATTATATACACAATTTTATCTAAACAAAATTCTTAGTGTTCTAATTAGAAGTAGCTTCCAAATCAAACCTGATAGAATTTAAATTTTAATTTGTTCCTGATTCTAATTAAATTAAACAAATTTTGAATGGCCCAAAGTATGCATCAAATTGGTTAATACATAAAGACATCGACATGAAGATTTTGTACTTTTAAATCCTACCATTTTATTTGTTAAACAGATGTAAAAATTACTACATAATAAAAAAAAGTTATAAGCTCTGTTCAGATCTTTCGTGTAGCTTGTATAAAACATAGCAATTAAGAAAATAATTTTACATCATCCATAATAAAACAATTAATTAAGAAATTAATTTTTCATATACACATTTTTAAAAACAAAATATACACAAATACTTACGTTCAAAAACTTACGATTATTACTACTAATAAATTTAACATTTAATTAATAAGCAAACCAATTAATAATTTAGAAATAACTAACCTGATACTCTTGGTGCTAATTTAAATTTACTGAGTTCTTCAACACAGGCATCTTTAAAATCTTGAGCTGTCTGCGATGATACTGCATCTAAATCAATATCGCTAGTATCACCCTTTTTCAACAATTCTGCTTGTTTCCTTAATAAATAAAGTAATATAAATAATAGATTTATGTTTCATGACAATGATAACTATTAATAGGACTCCACTCTTGAAAAAACTATATCTTATCTATTGAGTATCATAAGATAAAGATCTTTGAAATTCTTTTCCTTATTATATTATTATAAAATAACATACACCATCTCTTTCCCAAATTAACTATGGTCTTTCTGCACAAAGGTAAATTGTATATTACTAAATCTTTGTTGTTTCATTCTTAAAACATTGACTTTTGCAATTATCTAAAGTTTTGTTCATAACTTTCTCAATATATAGGAACAATACTTAATTAATAATTAAGATAAGATGGTATATATTGATAAAATGATTCACTGGCCTTATTTAAAAATTTGGTAATTCTAATAAAGTTCCAACGATTTTATAATATGAAGAAAGCTATAAAAATAATCCTGTCAGATGTCGAGCGTCATTGTCACAGTCTTGCCGGAGTAATCAGTACTAACGAGTTTCGCCCTTTCAAAAGTTTATTTTGAGGGTGCTTTTCATATGCTTTTTGGAGCCTTATTTACTGTTATTTGAAATTATTTCAATAAAATTCAACAAACTCATGCCTGTGCTAGTGATTTTGATCAATTTTATTGCAATAATAATTATTGCATATAAGGTTTTTTAATGGAATTTTTATAATATATTCATTTTTATGCACTTACGAACAAAATGACAAACAATGAACAACATGACATAGTTTCATAAACACTACATTGTAGTTCATTCAAGACCAAGAAAAAAAAATAGAAACCTGTCAAAGGCAACAGGTTACTTCCACTCCAACTACTTCTATAAACAGATCAAAAGATGCAGAGGTAAACAGAAGAGACTTGCATTTATTGCAAAGACCTCTTTTCCATTATGAACCCAACCAAGGTTGGAACTCGAAGAGGACTAAACGATTAATATATTTAAAACTAGCTGATCCGGCAAATGTTGTTTTGCTAAGTAAGGTATTTTCTAGATGAATAACTAATAATGAAAATAATATCTAGAGAATCAAAAAATCAATACTCTAAGTGTGTAATAATGAGGTGTTATAAGAACAATAAACCCCATTAGTTTGTCTATATTTTGTCAATACAATCAAACTGGAAGTTTTATACACTTTCTATAGAAAACATGGCATGATCCAATCCAAGTCTTTTTTGGTCTTTCGACTTATATAATCATTACAAATTCCATTCAATTGAATATTGATTATGTTTTAAGTTTTTCGGATTCTTTTTGAATTCTGGATATTGTGTATAATTATAATAATACTACTGAGCTTAGTCAAACATTTCAAATTTCTGCAAAGAAAGATAGAGAATGTATTTCTTCTTTGACCAGCTTTTTGAAAAATTTCAAGTAACATTCCATGAATTAAAGTAAACTTAATAAAAAGTATATATGTAGAGCAGGGCGGGGCACCAAGGTCTAATTTGACTTTGACATAAATTTCATAAATTATATTATGAACACCAAACCAATTATATCCCAACAAATAACACATTTCAAACAAACAATTATCTGACTACATTCAGTAAAACTGCCAGCTTCATTATTGTAGAAATGTGCTTCTTTTGCTGTATTTCAATCTAGATCATTTTACCCTATAGGCGAGGTAACTTGGAACGGCCAGGTGGCAAATTAGTTTAATGTCTTATTTTAATTTTAAAGGTATTTTACAAAATAATTACATTTTTAACTAATGCCAAAAAACTACCAACAGAAGAAAAGACTTTTAATATGGATTTTCAGATGCCAAAAACATTTGACATTTAAATTACGCTTCAACAAAAATGTTCAAATTTAAATAAATAATACCTCACCTTTTCCACAACCTACTGATTAGCACGAATTTTTCAAGACTAAGACTGGCCAAATCCATACAGCCATTTTAACGTTTTACCATCCCTAACATTTAGTCGAGCTCCACTATTATATATAAGAAGATTAGTATCTCAGCATATCCTTTACTTATGTCATTTTGTCCATATGATGTGAACAAAATGGTTTCATGCAATTAGATGATTTTTTTTAATAAATTCGTTATTATAGTTCCTACTCAATAAAAAAGAACATGCTACTGGTAGTCGAATCTAAGACAACAAAATCATTGATACTGATTATAATACCATTGAATAAATATATATCGATTGAACAAAACACCATGTCATTTTGTCCGTACTTTGCCTGTAACTATGTTGAAACATAGTTGAAACATAATATGTATATTAACAGTTATAAAAACAAGTTCATGTTATGCTTATATTCAAAGGATATATATATATATATATATATATATATTATTATTTAATGTGCGTACTTGTCATTTTCACGCCTGATTTCGAAATCTGATTTAAGACTGTTCTCAAATTCAACAGTAGAGAGATATTCTTGAAACTTGTTCTCTAAAGGGCCAAGCTCTCTTGTTACTATTGGAAGCCTTTCTAAGCAAATCGCACTTGCTAAATCCCAACGCAGTTTATTTTCAACTTGTGTACTAAATTCTAGAAAAGTCATGTATAAATTTATGAACCTTACTACTCAAATTATAACCTATAAGTTGCACAATACCTGTAATGAAAAGCTTGGTGCTTGTTTTAAAAATAAAAGGAGATAGTTTCAACATTATGTTACACTTAACTTCAAAAGTCAGATACAAGTTTTATTGAATATCTAGCATTATTTGAATGTATAAGCATATATTAATACTGTATTTTCTCTTGAATTATATATTTCAGAATTCAGACTTTTATTGGAACTGTCAATTTTAATTTAATACTTCACTCTATCGGCGATTTACGATACTAAGTCCAGACTGTTTGATTTAAAAGTGTGAATTTGAAATCAAAAACTTTAAATTTAACTGGTGGAGAAATGCAAATTGCTAGTACTTCCCGGACCCCAAATATACATTCAAGAAATAATATTAATAACTAATAAAAATTATTCAACAATTAATAACAATTGTTTCAAATATTTAAAATAGATTATTAAATACTGTAATAAATATTTATTATATATGCATATGCTTATTAAATGAAGTTTCTAAAATATGATTTTTTTAGAAATATTGAAATATTTTTAAATATTTGAACATTTTTGAAAAATAAGGATATTTTTTATTATTTGAAATTTTGGAAATTTCTGAAAATATCGATTTTGATTTTAGAAAGTGTATGGAAATAATTATGTATATAAAAATATAAATTCCATTTGTATACAAAATGTATACAATTTATTGATTATAAAATTTCATGATATAAAAATGACAATTGTCACTTAACAAATGACTTAACAAATGACTTAAGTCATTTTATTTTTTGTTTCTGTCTCAATTGCCAGCTTGATCCCCATAAATGTATATGTATATAAAAGTCGAATGATTCGTATGAGTCGCGTATGAAGTCTAATTATTGAGTTAAGTCGTATAAATGAAGTCTGAAAAAATCCATTTTGATTTTGATATTTTTGAAAATTTCGAAACATTCTAAAATTGTTGGGAAAAAATCGATTTTAAAAAATGTATATACATATATATATTTAAAAGACGAATGATTCGTATGAGTGGCGCATGTATGAGTGGCGTATGAGCGCATTAATGTCGTATAAATGAAGTCTGAAAAAAAATCGATTTTGACTTTTATATTTTTGAAAATTTCGAAACATGATTTTTTGAAAAAAAAAAAACGATTTTAAAAAAATGTATATATACTTGAAAGTCGAATAATTCGTATGAGTCGTATTAAGTCAAGTCGTTAGAAATGAAGTCGGATGATTCGGGTTGTGTGTTGTATTAGCTTTTGGTCGTATAAATCGAACGATTCGCATGAAAATCTACGAATACGGTTTATTTTAATTTGGATCAGAAGTCAGATGGCACAGATAAATTATAGTTTTTTTTAAATCTATTATATTAATAATTTTATATTTTAATATATCAAAATAAAAATATATATATTTATTAAAATATATTTTTATACATATATCAGACAGACAAATTGGCTGGTATAAAAAATCAGGGTAGTTATTTTTTTTATACGAGTTGATTCGAATCAAGTAAAATCTGATCTAGTTGTTAAGAACTTGATTCAAATAATTTGAATCACTTTATTCGACTTGGAACATATCACTATTAACTACTTTTATATAAAAAACAATGAATAACCATATATTTTGAGAAAAATATATATATTAAAAAATTTAGGCACTAAAAATAACTTCTAAATCATCTATAAGAAATTTTTCAAAATTTAGCATAGTAATCAAAATTAAGCATTTCAAAAAATGCA
>NW_020537324.1:35635228-35692061 GCF_003426905.1 Ctenocephalides felis | reverse complement strand
GCTAGGGAGGATGCAATAAAATGTGTCGTAGCAGCATTAGCCGATCCAATACATTTTTGCTCGATCCTTTACTTGCTTTAAAGCCTGTAAGGTTCTTAGAAGGAGATTTGATTCACGATTGCTACAATATTTGTTTCAGAAAATTGCAAAGCTATATTACTTCTATAAAAATCACAAAGAATTTGTGCATTCACAAGGTTTGAATCATGAGCAAAACATGCAAAAAAAAGATTTGTTATCATTCATGCAATTGGCTGAAACTCATTCAGAAATATCTTATGCAACTCTTCAAGACGAATTGCAAATTAAAGAAGAAGAGGTAGAACCATTTATCATCCAGTGTTGAAAACAAATTAAAGAAGAAGAGGTAGAACCATTTATCATCCAAGTGTTGAAACGAGTGCGCATAGATCAAACTTCAAAGAAAGTATTCATTTCTTCCACAATGCACAGGACATTTGGTAGAGCCCAATGGCAAAATCTTAGGGATATTCTTCTTTCTTGGAAACAAAATTTAAGTGTCACACAAGAGGCAATGAAAACTGTTGCGCAAGCTCAAGTTGAAATTATGAACCAACAAAAAAACATTTAATAATTTATATTATTAATTCAATTTGGAAAGTGAAAGTAAATATATTCTGTATTAAATGTATATAGAATTTGTTTTCTTATATTTTTGGTTTATGTATCTTAATTGATAATTAATAAAGATATTAAATTTTAATATAGGTCATAGATATGGTGTATCTAATTCAACATTTTATAAAAATACATTATGAACTATGTACATTACATTTGTTTTTTTTAGATATTAAAGGTTGAAATATTCAAAAACAATACATGAGAAAAAATATTAAGTAAAATTAATTGGTAAAAACTTACAATTTTTATTAAGCGTAATTGTGCTGTTTAGTTTTCGAAAACTAATTTTGAATCATTTTGCACCCTTTTTGATTTAATTATTTCACAAATAATTTATAATGTTGCAGTTGATCTCTTTTTTGCTATAATTCAGAAAAATAACTAAATTTTAATTTCATTTGACATAGGAAAATAATAAACAGGAGCATAATAAATTACAAAAATTATTATTCATTTTTTTAAAATTGAAAGTTTTTCAATATCCTTTAGGAAATTAAAAAAATTGCATTTTTTGAAATGCTTAATTTTGATTACTATGCTAAATTTTGAAAATTTCTTATAGATTGATTTAGAAATTATTTTTAGTTGCCTAAATTTTTTAATATATATATATTTTTCTCAAAATATATGGTTATTCATTGTTTTTTATATAAAAGTAGTTAATAGTGATATGTTCCAAGTCGAATAAAGTGATTCAAATTATTTGAATCAAGTTCTTAACAACTAGATCAGATTTTACTTGATTCGAATCAACTCGTATAAAAAAAATAACTACCCTGATTTTTTATACCAGCCAATTTGTCTGTCTGATATATGTATAAAAATATATTTTAATAATATATATATTTTTATTTTGATACATTAAAATATAAAATTATTAATATAATAGATTTAAAAAAAACTATAATTTATCTGTGCCATCTGACTTCTGATCCAAATTAAAATAAACCGTATTCGTAGATTTTCATGCGAATCGTTCGATTTATACGACCAAAAGCTAATACAACACACAACCGAATCATCCGACTTCATTTCTACGACTTGACTTAATACGACTCATACGAATTATTCGACTTTCAAGTATATATACATTTTTTAAAATCGTTTTTTTTCAAAAAATCATGTTTCGAAATTTTCAAAAATATAAAAGTCAAAATCGATTTTTTTTCAGACTTCATTTATACGACATTAATGCGCTCATACGCCACTCATACATGCGCCACTCATACGAATCATTCGTCTTTTAAATATATATATGTATATACATTTTTTAAAATCGATTTTTTCCAACAATTTTAGAATGTTTCGAAATTTTCAAAAATATCAAAATCAAAATCGATTTTTTCAGACTTCATTTATACGACTCAACCCAATCGTTAGACTTGATACGACTAATACGAATCATTCGACTTTTATATACATATACATTTATGGGGATCAAGCTTGGCAATTGAGACAGAAACAAAATAAAATAAAATGACTTAAGTCATTTGTTAAGTCATTTGTTAAGTGACAATTGTCATTTTTATATCATGAAATTTTATAATCAATAAATTGTATACATTTTGTATACAAGTGGAATTTATATTTTTATATACATAATTATTTCCATACACTTTCTAAAATCAAAATCGATATTTTCAGAAATTTCCAAAATTTCAAATAATAAAAAATATCCTTATTTTTCAAAAATGTTCAAATATTTAAAAATATTTCAATATTTCTAAAAAAATCATATTTTAGAAACTTCATTTAATAAGCATATGCATATATAATAAATATTTATTACAGTATTTAATAATCTATTTTAAAATATTTGAAACAATTGTTATTAATTGTTGAATAATTTTTATTAGTTATTAATATTATTTCTTGAATGTATATTTGGGGTCCGGGAAGTACTAGCAATTTGCATTTCTCCACCAGTTAAATTTAAAGTTTTTGATTTCAAATTCACACTTTTAAATCAAACAGTCTGGACTTAGTATCGTAAATCGCCGATAGAGTGAAGTATTAAATTAAAATTGACAGTTCCAATAAAAGTCTGAATTCTGAAATATATAATTCAAGAGAAAATACAGTATTAATATATGCTTATACATTCAAATAATGCTAGATATTCAATAAAACTTGTATCTGACTTTTGAAGTTAAGTGTAACATAATGTTGAAACTATCTCCTTTTATTTTTAAAACAAGCACCAAGCTTTTCATTACAGGTATTGTGCAACTTATAGGTTATAATTTGAGTAGTAAGGTTCATAAATTTATACATGACTTTTCTAGAATTTAGTACACAAGTTGAAAATAAACTGCGTTGGGATTTAGCAAGTGCGATTTGCTTAGAAAGGCTTCCAATAGTAACAAGAGAGCTTGGCCCTTTAGAGAACAAGTTTCAAGAATATCTCTCTACTGTTGAATTTGAGAACAGTCTTAAATCAGATTTCGAAATCAGGCGTGAAAATGACAAGTACGCACATTAAATAATAAATATATATATATATATATATATATATATATATCCTTTGAATATAAGCATAACATGAACTTGTTTTTATAACTGTTAATATACATATTATGTTTCAACTATGTTTCAACATAGTTACAGGCAAAGTACGGACAAAATGACATGGTGTTTTGTTCAATCGATATATATTTATTCAATGGTATTATAATCAGTATCAATGATTTTGTTGTCTTAGATTCGACTACCAGTAGCATGTTCTTTTTTATTGAGTAGGAACTATAATAACGAATTTATTAAAAAAAATCATCTAATTGCATGAAACCATTTTGTTCACATCATATGGACAAAATGACATAAGTAAAGGATATGCTGAGATACTAATCTTCTTATATATAATAGTGGAGCTCGACTAAATGTTAGGGATGGTAAAACGTTAAAATGGCTGTATGGATTTGGCCAGTCTTAGTCTTGAAAAATTCGTGCTAATCAGTAGGTTGTGGAAAAGGTGAGGTATTATTTATTTAAATTTGAACATTTTTGTTGAAGCGTAATTTAAATGTCAAATGTTTTTGGCATCTGAAAATCCATATTAAAAGTCTTTTCTTCTGTTGGTAGTTTTTTGGCATTAGTTAAAAATGTAATTATTTTGTAAAATACCTTTAAAATTAAAATAAGACATTAAACTAATTTGCCACCTGGCCGTTCCAAGTTACCTCGCCTATAGGGTAAAATGATCTAGATTGAAATACAGCAAAAGAAGCACATTTCTACAATAATGAAGCTGGCAGTTTTACTGAATGTAGTCAGATAATTGTTTGTTTGAAATGTGTTATTTGTTGGGATATAATTGGTTTGGTGTTCATAATATAATTTATGAAATTTATGTCAAAGTCAAATTAGACCTTGGTGCCCCGCCCTGCTCTACATATATACTTTTTATTAAGTTTACTTTAATTCATGGAATGTTACTTGAAATTTTTCAAAAAGCTGGTCAAAGAAGAAATACATTCTCTATCTTTCTTTGCAGAAATTTGAAATGTTTGACTAAGCTCAGTAGTATTATTTATAATTATACACAATATCCAGAATTCAAAAAGAATCCGAAAAACTTAAAACATAATCAATATTCAATTGAATGGAATTTGTAATGATTATATAAGTCGAAAGACCAAAAAAGACTTGGATTGGATCATGCCATGTTTTCTATAGAAAGTGTATAAAACTTCCAGTTTGATTGTATTGACAAAATATAGACAAACTAATGGGGTTTATTGTTCTTATAACACCTCATTATTACACACTTAGAGTATTGATTTTTTGATTCTCTAGATATTATTTTCATTATTAGTTATTCATCTAGAAAATACCTTACTTAGCAAAACAACATTTGCCGGATCAGCTAGTTTTAAATATATTAATCGTTTAGTCCTCTTCGAGTTCCAACCTTGGTTGGGTTCATAATGGAAAAGAGGTCTTTGCAATAAATGCAAGTCTCTTCTGTTTACCTCTGCATCTTTTGATCTGTTTATAGAAGTAGTTGGAGTGGAAGTAACCTGTTGCCTTTGACAGGTTTCTATTTTTTTTTCTTGGTCTTGAATGAACTACAATGTAGTGTTTATGAAACTATGTCATGTTGTTCATTGTTTGTCATTTTGTTCGTAAGTGCATAAAAATGAATATATTATAAAATTCCATTAAAAAACCTTATATGCAATAATTATTATTGCAATAAAATTGATCAAAATCACTAGCACAGGCATGAGTTTGTTGAATTTTATTGAAATAATTTCAAATAACAGTAAATAAGGCTCCAAAAAGCATATGAAAAGCACCCTCAAAATAAACTTTTGAAAGGGCGAAACTCGTTAGTACTGATTACTCCGGCAAGACTGTGACAATGACGCTCGACATCTGACAGGATTATTTTTATAGCTTTCTTCATATTATAAAATCGTTGGAACTTTATTAGAATTACCAAATTTTTAAATAAGGCCAGTGCTTCATTTTATCCATATATACCATCTAGTCTTAATTATTAATTATTAAGTATTGTTCCTATATATTGAGAAAGTTATGAATATTCCAAATCTTTAGATAATTGCTAAAGTCAATGTTTTAAGAATGAAACAGTATCATTTAAGCAATTTACATTTAGCCTTTGTGCAGAAAGGCCATAGTTAATTTGGGAAAGAGATGGGGCATGTTATTTTATAATATACCTAAGGAAAAGTTTTCAAAGATCTTTATCTTATGATACTCAATAGATAAGATATAGTTTTTTTAAGAATGGAATCTTATATATAACTCAGTTTATGACAGCATTGCTATTTGATAGCAAGTAAATTAATTAATAGTTATCATTGTCATGAAACATAAATTCATTATTTATATTACTTTATTTATTAAGGAAACAAGCAGAATTGTTGAAAAAGGGTGATACTAGCGATATTGATTTAGATGCAGTATCATCGCAGACAGCTCAAGATTTTAAAGATGCCTGTGTTGAAGAACTCAGTAAATTTAAATTGGCACCAAGAGTATCAGGTTAGTTATTTCTAAATTATTAATTGGTTTGAACAAAAATGTTAAATTTAATAGTAATTATATTCATAAGTTTTTTGAATGTAGGTATTTGTGTATATTTTGTTTTTAAAAATGTGGATATAAAAATTTTAATTTGTATTAATGTAGTAATTTTTACACCGGTTCTGAAATGGACAACGAATTAAACGGTAGTATTTAGAACTATAAATAAAAATACAAAATCTTCATATCGATGTCTTTCAATTTTCATTCAAAATTTGTTTAATTTAATTCGAATCAAGAATAAATTAAAATTTACATTCTATGAGGTTTGATTTAGAAGCTACTTCTAATAATATCGTTAGAACAAATATTCTTTGCCTGTTTTAAATTAGGTAAAATTATATATATAATAATTTGTACAATTTTATTTTTACTATGTAAACCAACAATAAGCAAATTGATGTTTGTCTAGAAATTACTCTGAAAAGTTTTTAAAAAGTACTTATTTTTTAGATAAATTATTTTCTACCAGTTTTAGTAGTGTTGCTGGAAGGATTGACTTATTTATAATTAATTAAACTAGATGAAATTTAACATGAGCTATATAAGTTATTAAATAAATATTAACTTGCAGAAGCCGACAAAAAAAATGATTTGACTTCTACTGACCGCAAATTAGCCTCTTCCTTAGTTTTGCTAGTCAAGCAAAAACTTGGAGCCAAAGATTATTTTTTGATGCCTCAAGGCATTAGAACAGAAGGAGAAACTATGAAACAAGTAAGATTTATACAATTGCTAAATATGCTGCATAATATGAATACTTAATAATTCTGAACTAACTTGTTTTTAGACAGCGGAAAGAGTTCTAAAAGAAGCCTGTGGTAGTAATATTAAATATAGAATTTTAGGTAATGCACCATGTGGATTTTATAAATATAAGTATCCTCAGGATGCTCAGAAAGATGCTATTGGAGTTAAGGTAAAAATATATAGTTAAATATAAAGTAATAGTATGATTATTGTGAATAAATATAGTCTAACCTGATTTAGATTGCTGAAAAACATTATCTTGTCTAGTCTATTTGACGATGAGTTTTAATTATATTTAGTACTGAAAGTGTTTACAATTATTTACTTCATCTAATATTATAAAAAGATTATGTTTAAAAATAGTATAATATTTATAATTTGTAGGTTTTCTTTTTTAATGCAATATATTTAAAAGGATCTCTAGCTGATGATAAAGTTAAATCTTCTAAATGGTTGGACCGTACAGAGTTATATAAAGAGTTGCCAGAAAAATATTGTCGTAGTGTGAAACAATTTTTAATTGATGAAGATTTAGGTATATGAATCTAGCGCAAATAAATCTAATAAAAATGTATATGAAAGATTGTATAATTATGTAAAACAAATAAGTTCTTATTAATACAGTCTTTCATTTGCTCATATTTTATCAAAACCTCGTAAAAAATTGCACAAGTTTAAAAATTAATAAATTCATCAAGCAATTACAATAATAGTGCATTTGACAACAGGTTAGTATATTTAAATAATTACATTTATGATTTTGTGAATATTTTCCATTCTAAGTAATACAATTTTATTTCAGGCAAATTGAAGATCTAAGAAAGTTTATAGTAGTTCTTGGTTATTTCATCTATGTAGAATTTACATACCACATTTCTTCTATACAGCATCAAAAAATAATATGCCAAGATTATTGCAGCAATTATATTAGCATTTTGAAAATTTGCACAGGTACATATAGAACTTGAAGTTAAAAATTGACATCAAATACTGAAAGTAATGTAAGACGTTGTTGCATTTACTTTTTTTACTTCTCTTTACAAAAATGATCGTTTTTGATAAAACTCAGGCCATGAAAAATAAAATGAAAATTTATTTTAGAACTTAGTTTTAAAATATGTTAAGTAGACATATTTTGTTGCGCTTGACAAAAAAAACGGTCTAATGACCACAATACCAAATATTTGCTATTTTTGTGTCAGGCAAAAGAATTTCAGTATTTGCATACAGAATTGAAAAAATGCATATAAATTTGCAGTTTCAACCTTCTAAATGCCTTTGCATTTACATTTTCTTATAAGTCCGATTATATTCTTAACATTTACTACAAAAATGCCGTCCTAAGATCGCCTTTAGAGCTACCGGTCAAATGACCGTTTGCGGTAGGTTGAACAGTGTACACATTTTTTTCGAAAAATAAAAATTGTAAAAATCAAAAAAACATTGAAAAATGTATTATACTTACATATGAGGATAAGGCATTAAGGTTAAAGACCATTCGCAATTACTTTTGATATGAAAAATACTAATCGAAAGTTCAAAAACGGCCATTTGACCGGTTCCGATAGGAATAGTGTTAAAACAGTTTGGAGCAAATATTATAACATTTAAATAAAATCAAGATTTACAACCGCTGAATTATTTTTATAATGCGTGTTACAATTGGTCATAAGAATGCAATTGCCAAAAGATACAAAACTTTATAAAGCTTGCAAAAGTAACTTTTAAAGTGGTACCAGAGGAGTTGAATGTAGTAAAGTCACCTAAAAGTATTTTTAGAATCAATGATTATTCAGTTGCCATTGTGAGCACAAATGGAGTCTAGTTAGTTCTCCTCATGCAGAGACTGAATTTAAAGTCATCAAGTATATCAGCGCTATCAAGTATATACAAATGATAATAATATACATACTATTATTTTCATCATTTTGAGGAAAGAGCGTGCCAGCGTGATGGATATCGAATGTATGACAGTTACGAAATCATCATATGAATACATCGTATTCTAATATTGTCTAGGTACGAAACAACTGAATATTTTGCTTTGAAAAATTAAGGTAAAATGTTTTGTTCATTTTCATTGGAGTAAAACTGTTGAATATATTTATATTCAATAGTTATATTGAAGAACCAAATGGAGTAAGTAAAAAAAAAACGTGGAAATCGGTTAAAGCTAGATCGCATTCATAAACTTTGAACTGAAACTCATTTAAAGCGTCTATAAACTTTGGCGGATTTTTTAAAACCTAAAATATTTTGTTTGAGCTTGATTTACTTGTTTCTTTCCGATTTATACTGTTTTTAAAAATTTCGAGAATATAAAAAAATAAAAAAAAAAAATATTCAGACTGGCGGTATTTTGTAAAAAAAAAAGTTTACTTGTCTGTATAGTTTATGCGAATGGGATAGTATTTTAAATTAATAATCTTTTTTTAACTTCCCGTAGGGCAAGTTATAGTAATCGCAAAAAAATCGAAAATGAAAATTTTTATATGTTTTTACGTTTTGGAGGTTTCTGAACATTTTGGCATACCTTAGAAAAAATGGATGTATGTGTGTGTGTATGTATGTGCGGACACAAATTTTCGTCGACGATTTCGGGAACACGGATCAACCGATTTGAATAATTCAAAAAGCATTCGATTCGTATTGATAAGGAGACGTGCTGATTAGTTTTTGGCGAAGGCAGGTCGAGCCGTTCCAAAGATACGGGGCAAAAAGTGCCGAAAATGGTAACTCAGTTTTTAAGAGAACGGAGCGTCCGATTTTAATAATTCAAAAATCATTTGACTTGTATTGACAAGATGAAGAATTGATCAAATTTTCATGAGGGCAGGTCTAGCGGTTTCTGAGATCTAACGAAAAAAGTAAAAAAAAATGCCATTTGGCGGTCAAAAATGATCATTAGACATATGCACATCAAATTATCAGATATTTTATAGAGATTTTAACAATAAGTATAAATTTTGTTTGCATTCCTATGGGTTCCGTACTAATGTTTATTCGTTAGACGGCGACGCGGTGCTTACGCGCTTTGACATTTTGTCTCTATGCAATTAAAGCAGTACGCCGCTTTGAAAAAAAGTTCAGATCTTCCAAAATATGCCAAAATAAAGAAAACATTATTTTTTTCAAAAAAAAAAAAAAAATTAAATTTAAAAAAAAAAAAATTATAGTTTTTCAAAAATCTTATTTTTTCGAAGTAAATTTTTTTTAAAAATGTCAATCGTTTTTAAAAAAATAATAATTTTTGGTACGAGAAGTTCCAGCAATTTGCCTTAAGGCACTATGCCTTAATTGCCTTAAGACAGAATTCCACTTACTTCTTTGTTGCTCGATTATACCATTATTTATAAATAACTAGCAAACCCGACGAACTCCGTTTCGCCACCAGATGGTTTCGTGAGAAAGATGAAGAAATTTTTCGTTTGTTTTATATTTGAAAAGGAAAAATTTGATTTTATTATACAACAGTAATGAATTTATTTCGATTGCAAAAATGAAGTGTTTTTTAGTTGAACTTCTCTAAATAAAAGAAAGTGAATCCGCAAACTATCCGTTTCATTGAAGTGCTCTTTGGTAAACCACATTTTTTGTTTTTTGGTCTGACGTCAACACAAACAAAGCGGATGGTTTTCCAACTCGTGAACAGGCAACGTATAACTGCCCATATGAAAAACAATGATTTTCTAAATAATCTATTTGAAATTTATCCCGCAAACACTAAGCGATTGGCCTTGCGACTTGTTATTGCGAACGCACGGCGAACTGGAAATTGCAATCGTTTGACCGGAAAGACCAGTCACAATCATTGGTATGTCACCAAATCGCCAGCAATTTTTGATAGAACGGTGAAATTCAGTGCGTGTACATCATATTTCTTGGCGGCAAGAAATGCTCGTTGACTTAAGGGGGTATTCTACTGTAGAATTTTGAAAAAATCGAAATTTTTTTTTTTATATTTTCAAAGTTTAGTTATTCAAAAATATGTCATTAAAAGGATTTTTCAAAATTACTATTATTTCCTGAGTTATATCCGTTTTAGTGACGTGATCTCGGTTCGGGTCCGAACGAGTCTCAAAACTTTGAACGCTTTTTTCTCGGAACTACTTTTTTCGAGTTGGCGGTAAGGATATCTCGAGTTCTAATGAACCGATTTACTTCAAATTTGGAGAGGATCTTCTCTATATATCGCTTTATCGCATAGACCTTGGCCAAAACTATAACTTTTTATTTAGTATTTTTAAAAAATTTGGAATTGTTAAAAAAAAAACATGAAAAAAAAAATATTTTTTTTCAAACTGCCGCCATTCAAACAAAAATTTTTGTTTAACTTATCCAAGGGTCTTACGATAGCGGCATCTATAATAATTAAGAATCCATCTATTTTTTATGTTTCGGATTACCAGCAGGGTTGGAATCATACACGCCAGGACACCCTCTTTTTTTTTGAGCCCCCACTTTGACTGCTCATAACTTTGTGAATTTTGATTATTTTTTTTTAATATTTTTTTATGTAATAATAAAATATCAATAAACAAATGATATGATAAAAAAATAAAAAATATTTGTTTTGCGCTTCAAAAACCGGGCGAAATTCATGCTTCTACAGTAGAATACCCCCTTAACCAAGCATAATTCTGATAATTCTCACTAATATCATTACTCGAATTTTTAATTACGGTGCGTGAAGTTCCAGCAATTTGCATTAGGGCACGATGCCATGCACCACTAATTTTCTTAGCTATAAACCTTGCGGAGCCCGAGACCTTTCCAACAAAATTGTCGAAATCGGTTCGTGCGTTTTGGAGTTATTTCGTCAGGAAGGAAAACCCGACATATTTTTATATATATAGAAGATAATAAAATAATCTAAGTTATAAAATTATTATTTTTGCAAAACTATGGTTATTTTAAATAGTATTCCTGAAGATCCCGAATGTATGCATTTTTGTTGATCGATTTTAATAATTTAAAATTTCTATTTTGAAAATATTTCAATTTTGATTTCAATTGAAAAACTTTCAATTGAAAGTTCTGAACTATAAGTTCAAATCGATTATTCAATATATTACATTTTTTTTGTCTATTTCTAAAATTTGAAAGGTAAAAAACTGATGCAAATAAGTCTTGAGCAAAACTTGAAGTTTACTCTCGTGTATATAATTTGACTATTATTAATACAGTATGCAATTTTTCTCATATTGAAGTAAACAATTCAGCAATTTAGAAATGAGCAAATAACAACAAAATAACCGATAAACCGGATTTAAATGCATCAATGGGCTTGAATGGTTTTTAAACCAATTAAATCAGTTGATCTTTCTTCCGAAAAATGTGTCTAAAAATTGTATTCGATTTAACATACAATAATTGATGCAACTGATTCGAGTCATATTGATTGTGAAAAGAGCTCAGATTTTAAGAATGGCTTATGCGGGTATGTTGGAGATGCATAACAGAAATGCACTGAACATATATTTATACACTAAACATTTTTTTAACAATGAGATTTTAACAACGTGTAATTTTTTTCTACTAAATTCAAGGTTTTGTACGAAAATGTACAAAAAATTTCATCTCTTTACTTGTGTATTAAAAAATGTTCATCTCTTTACTTAATTGCATTCACAAATTTAAAGAGCTTATGTAAATAACTAACTATATGAAATGGATAATTTAAATTTATTCACATACATACATATTTACACATTACATACATTTAACGAATTATGTGTGAAATAAATTTTCAAACTTTTTTCAGAAATTTAGAAAATTTATAGAGAGAGAGAGCCTTTAAGAAATTTAGCGTTTAGCACAAACATACGAAAATAAGCGATGAGCAAGCTTCAAACAACTGAAATGATTATTTTGATGCATTATTAATATTGTGTGAGGTTTATTCAGAATATATATACTTCCCAAAGGAATTTATATTTTCGCTAAAAACCAATTTGATTATTTTATGTTTGCTCGGCATATTTATTAGTTACATTACATATTTATTTAATGGCACGTGAAATCTTTATTTTTAAAATAAACCGTTGAGAATTTTATCGTCAGAATTTCTAGTTTCTAATTTTCAATTCTTATTGATTAAGCCAATTATTTACACATATCTGAAAGTTTTTGTAACTATTAAGCAAAGTGCCATTTACAACTAGTTGCTAGAGCTTTCTGCACAGTAATTTATAATTTCTTAAAGCTATAATAATTTGAAAAAAAAATAGATTTCAGGGAGAATTTTAAGTTTTTTTATTTAAAAAATCTATACTGTCGAAAATAACGAGAGGTCATTTAATTGAATTTTGATATCAATATTGATAAGGAACCCAAAAAACTTAAAATAATAGTTCATTCATTTTTCCTTGTCTATGATGTTATGGAATCGACATAGGCAAATCGAAATCTAAAGTGATGAGAGTATCAAAACTAGATGATACTCTGAAGATAATAGTAGGAAAATCGAGAATTGGAAGACGTTGATCATTTCAAATATTTAGGAAGCCTTCTGATCAGAGACGGATATTGCACGAGAAAGATCAGTCAAGGATCGCAAATCGCCAAGCCCCAAGGCGGCGTTCACGAAGAAGACGACGCTACTGACGAGCAAACTTAGTCTCGACTTGCGGAAGAGATTGATAAAGTGTATAACTGGAACTGGAGCTTAGTTCTGTACAGATCAGAGACATGGACTCTAAGAAAAGCCGACAAGAACTATCTGGAGAATTTTGAAATCTGGAGCTGGAGGCGAATGGAGAACATAAGTGGACTCACAAGATAACAAATGAAGAAGTCCTGAGTAGAGTGTGCGAAGAAAGTACTCCAATACTGAGCATGATCCTGAAAAGAAAAGGAAACTGGATCGGACCCCTTCTGCAAAAAGAATGACTCCTACACGACGTCATTGTTCCTACAGACGGTTGACGACTTACGTGAGAAGAGGAAATACAGAGAACTGAAAGCTGATGAAGCACGGAGGATCAGGAAGTATGGAAACACAAATTTGGGAGAAAAATTCATGCTGAAGAAACGAATATAAAGTGATTAACGGCCCCACATGCCATTGCTATGTCCAGACCCCATGAATAGAAATCGAATGTTATTTGGATTTTTGAAATCGGTTGATCCGCGCTCTCGAAATCGTGGACGAAAATTTGTATCCGAACATACAAACTACAAACACACACACATACATTCATTTTTTTTCTAAGGTATGCCAAAATAAATGTCCTAAAAACATCGATATGAACTTAAAATTGATAATGAATTTTTCCTTATCGATGTTTTTGCTATTACTATGCTAACTTGCCCTATGAGAAGTTAACAAGTAAATTCTGAATAAAACTATAGTAGTGTATAGCATCGTGTCTTAAGATCAATTGCTGGAACTTTCCGTACCGTAACAAAATGTTCGAGGAATATTAAATGTTATCAAATAGATTATTATAAATTCGATAATATCGTCTAATATTTATAAGAATTATATATAAACTGAATTACAGATTTAAAATTATTCACCTAAAATATATAATTGAGCTTTAGAACTGCAACCAAAATTAAAATTGAAATCTGAATTGTTTTCTATATACAAAAAAAAATTTTTTTTTTTTTGAAAAAAAAAATTGAAATAAAATTTATTTTCCCAAAAGCAATTAATTGTTTCGTCAACACAAGCAGAAAGTTTGTTGAATTATTCAAATCGGATGCTTATTTCTCTCAAAAACTGTCATTTTTTCTACATTTAGCTCGGTGTCTTCAAAGTGGCTAGGCTTGCCTTTGCCAAAACTAATGACCACTTCTTCCAATCATTACAAATTGAATGTTTTTTAGATCATTCAAATCGGATACTCAAAAACTCGATTTCTATTTTTTGCTCTCTTTGCTCTTTATCTCCGTAACTGTTTAAAATTTTTGAAAATTTTTCCATACTATTTCCATACAAAATTTTGATTGATTTGCGCTCTATCTAAACGTTAATATTAAGAGCTAAAACTTTCAGAGAATTGTTTTTTATCAATTTTTGAAACCATTTGAGCCCCTGGGAGCAAGGAAATTCGAAAATGACCATTTTAAGGACCACCCTAATGTACATACATACACACACATCCATATCTTCTGATTATGAGGTATGCCAAAATGTTCAGAAACCATCAAAACGTCGAGAAATGCAAAAATTTTCAATTTCGATTTTTGGTCGATTACAATAACTTGCCCTACGGGAAGTTAATAATATTACCGTTCTATTAATTATAATGTTTATTATTAATTTATAGACAATTTGATATGCTTACTAAATACAAATAGCTCGTTCTATTTAGTATTCTATTTTCGGGAATTTTAGTACGTAAGACGGAAACAAAAACAATACGTTTCGATTCGTTTGCAGACAGGAGTTCTATTTCCCCATCCGCCGATTTAATTCGAAGCGCTGCCGTAGGCTGGAAATCCAAAATCAATAACGCGGCAATCTGTCATATGGTACGGCGCCGCGTCCGTGCTAACATTCAATTGCCGTTCGAACCATACCGGTGAATCGGTTAGGTGAAAATCCAACAAAGTTAATAAAAGTATATTGACACGTGAATTAATAATATAATTTAGTCAAAAAAAGATAGGTGGTAGTGAAGTTATTTTGGATATATAACACAAAGCAAAATAATGTAAGATACTAATATATATTATTTAATCTTTAATTTTAGTAATAGATATTTTATATTAGTGACAATTTATTTAGCTGTATTATATTCAATCAATTTTAAAAAAATATTTTATATATTTATTTATGTAGAAAAAACTATTTTATGTACTGCCGCAATATTGATTAGCATGCGTATGTTTTACTCTTGACATTTAGTTCTTGTATAAAGTTGGTTTAAAATAATTCAGATTAATTACTAGACAATTGTTTCCGATTCACAATTATGTTTTATGTATGGGCCAATGTTTGTGGATGGGAATATTTATTTGTTGATTTTACATTTTGAGGTTTTGCAACTTTCAGTGTTTTTATAAAACGTTTTGTTATACAATATTTATTGCATTAATCCATTAATCACTTGACCCATTTTTAAGGATTTTTGACCCCTCCTCTCCCTCTTGAATATATGTTGTGGTATTTAAAATTACCCCTCTCCTCTACCAAACACCACGTGTGTATTTTTAGTACCTCGAAAAATTCATAAAATTTTGGACTATTTTTTCCTATTTTGAATTTTCTTAAAATTCAGGTAAACATTACATGTGATATCTTACTAGACCCTCCCCCCACGTTACATTTTGATTTTTGATTTTTTGTCCACCCTTACCTCCGCCTTCAAGCCTCGCGTGATTAATGAACGGTCCCTTGATATTTTGATTTATTTCAGCATAAACAAAACTTTATAACGAATTATTTATTGAACGTTATATTCAAAATTACCCTCCTCCCTCATTAAAAATGAAGTGTATTTTTAGTACCTCGAAAATTCATAAACATTTTTTATTTTTTTTTTTTCAATTTTGAATTTTTTTTAATTCAGGTAAACATTATATGTGATATCTTACTAGACCCTCCCCCCACGTCACATGTTGATTTTTGATTTTTTGTCCACCCTCACCTCCACCTTCAAGCTACACGTGATTAATGAACGGTCCCTTCATTATTTTGATTCAGCAAAAACAAAACTTTGAGTTTTGAAATATTTGTTTTAACCCAGTTGGAATAATTAGGAATATAATTATCAAAATTAGAGAAAATAAGACTAACATAATTAGAAATTAGAACATCAGTTGAAGTGAATCATAAAATGCAAAAACACATTTAGCTATTTTTTTAATCAAAACTTGAAACTAGCAGATTAAACTTGAAGAATATAAATTTAAACTTGCGTGGTTTCTATGCACATAATTTAAATAATTATTTTAAAGTAATTACACTAAAACTATAGGCCGGGTCGATTTAGGGGTCACTTAGGCACATATGATTTTCGGATTCTAGGGATCAAGATAAGATACTTTGCTGAAAAATTCCCTTACAAATAATTTTTTTTTAATATATATATGTAATATATATATATATATATATATATATATATATATATATATATATACATATATACATAAAGCTCCAGCAAACGTTTGTGAACCCCTCTTCTATTATAAACCACGTGGTATTTATTACCGAATTACTGTAATTTATATCATGATACGCAAGTTTAGGTCTGTTTTGCTGATGTACGTTTTCATTGTTACTTATTTTCTAAAATAATGTACATGTATTTTCATTTTTTACAGATAGAACAATTGTATCTACAATATAAATATAATCCAAGAAACAAAATGTGAAGAAATTTCTACAATATGAGTGAGAAGTGAAAATAACGTCTATATAATGACGTTCACAGTAAAAAGTGGTTTCAAATTCAAAATTTTAATGAGAGTTTCAAAGTTTGTGACATTCCTAATTTTTTTTTTATAATTTCTACTGGAGACTAGCCGAACTTTATCAAAATGTTGTCGTATAAATATTTAAGCGAGGAGCACCTGAAGGGCTTTGAAAAGTATAAAGTAAGTAAAATTTTCTCATTGTTTCTGTGTAATGTTTTAAAGCATTTATTATAGCATTCTAAAGAACTTTAGATATAAATAAATTGGAGTATTAGTATATGAGTATTTAACCCTTCTCGTAACCAGGAATCTACTGGACCCCAAACCCAACTTTAGAAACCATTTTTTACAAGGTAGCTCAGTTCGGAGCATTTTTCGGGCCTTAATTTTCTTTACCTTTAACATTGTATCCTGTAGCATTGTAGATATGTCAAATTTTATTTTCGTTTTTTTTTTAATTGAGCCAATATTCTGCCTACGGTGAGCGTATAAAATAAACGGTAAACAGTGTATACGGTTAAGTATATACTTTATTAATACTGTATCTTATAACCGATTGTATATAGATTGTATTAAATTATTAGCGAAACTTTTAAAATTTTGATGTCTAGTGTGACTTAAATTCGACTATCCTGCATAATTAAAATACGACAAAAGATCTTATTCAGATAAGAAAAAATGCGGGTGCAGATCATACTGATTTCATGAATATTTAACTCTTATTAAATTCCAAGAAGTAATTTTGTAGGACGAAAAGAAAAACAGTTTTTTTTATATTCTTATATTAGTGCACAAATTAATAAAAAAAAAATTTCATATAATATATTAATAATTCTCAAAGTGTTTGTTCAGGATTATTAAATTTTGTAATTATTGAATATTTTTTTAGTGATGTTTAATTATTAAATTTAGTCTTTCTGATCTTACTATCAATTACCATATACACACTTATGAGTAACTTACAAAATTTGTATGAGATATGGTCTTTATTCAATATCAAAAAGTTTTCAGGTATTGATCAGCACACTTTTACTGAAGTATTTAGGATATTAGGATGAATTAATTAAAAGTGAAGTAATATATTTTTCCAATTTTTCCCTTGTTAAATAAATTATCTTCTTTTTTCAAAATTATTTTCATCCACACCGTTTTTTGCAATAAATATATATTTCTGTAGTTTTTTATTAAAATTTTAGAGCATTATGACATTTATCATTTATAGTGTAATTAATTAGTTCAATGATCAATGGCTGTATCCGCCACATATTTTGAAAATTGTGATAACACTTCCAAAAATATGTGCAATGGTAGCGAAATGTGAAATCGCTGATATTGCATAACACATTTATAAATTAGGTAGCCATATATATTTGTTTATTCATCAGAAATTTACTTTCGGCATCAAATCGAATAAATATGTATTGATACAAATTTACAAGTGAATACCATTACTTGCCGTTCTACTTGTTTTTCACAATTCTTTAACTTCTAAACTAGTGTTGTATGGCATCGTGTCTTGAGGCAAATTGCTGGAACTTTCCGGACCGTAATGAAATCGAGGAATATTAAATGTTTTCAAATTGATTATTATAAATACTGTAAAATTTTCTTATAGAAATTATATAAACAGAATTACAAAGTTAAAATTATTTGAAGTATATAAGTGAGCTTCAGAGTTTAAGCCAGAGTTAAAATTAAATCGGAATTATTTTTCGATATACAATTTTTTTTTTGGAATTGGAATTTCCGAAAACAATTGTTTTGCCAACGCAAGCAAAATATTTTTTTGATAATTCAAACCGGATACCTCGTTCTCTCAAAAACTTTATTTCTATTTTCTATTTTCTGCACTCGTTGCTTCGTATCTCCGTAACGGCTGGACCTGCCGTTGCCAAAAACTAATCTTTCTATCAATAGGAATTTTTTAAATCAGTTCATCCATACGCCCGAAATCGTCGACGAAAAATTGTCTCCACACATAGACACACGCACATACAATTTTTCTGAGGTATGCCAAATTTACGGGAAGTTAATTAGGATATGAATAAGCTAATACAATTTAGTGCCAACAAGTAATTTATATTTGACGCAACCGATGTTTTTTGCTAAAACTGACGAATTTGTTTTCTGTCTGCGTTACCTAAATTGATTCAATTTCTGACCAAATATGCATCGAATAATATTTTTGTGGAAAAGTTCATATCAGACGCACAAAAACGTATGAAATAAATCCTGATCATCAAAGTGGCGTGTTTTGCCTCTTATCAAACGGGGTCAGCTTAGGTCGCCGATTGTTGTAAATGCCAACGAGAAGTAAATTGGAAACTAGCTGTAAGTGGAATTCTGTCTTAAGGCAATTAAGGCATCGTGCCTTAAGGCAAATTGCTGGAACTTCCCGTACCAAAAATTATTATTTTTTTAAAAACGTTTAACATTTTTGAAAAAAATTTACTTTGAAAAAATAAGATTTTTGAGAAACTTTTTTTTGAAAATTTTTTTTTTGAAAAAAATATTTTTTTTCCTTTATTTTGACATATTGTGAAAGATCTGAACTTTTTTTCAAAGCAATCGTACTGCTTTAACTGCATACGGTCAAAATATAAAGCGCGTAAGCGCCGCGTCGCTGTCTAACGCATAAGCATTGGTACGGAACCCATAGGAATGTTAACAAAATGTATACTTATTGTTAAAATCTCTGTAAAATATCTGATAATTTGATGTGCATATGTCTAATGATCATTTTTGACCGCCAAATGGCTCATTTTTTTACTTTTTCCTCCATATCTCCGAAACCGCTAGACCTACCTTCATGAAAATTTTATCGATTCTTCATCTTGTCAATACAAGTGAAATGTTTTTTGAATTATTCAAATCGGATGCTCCGTTCTCTTAAAAACTGAGTTACCGTTTTCAGCACTTTTTGCCCCGTATCTTCGGAACGGCTAGACCTGCCTTTGCCAAAAACTAATCAGCACGTCTTCTTATCAATACGAATCGAATGTTTTTTGAATTATTCAAATCGGTTGATCCGTGTTCCCGAAATCGTCGACGAAAATTTGTATCCGCACATACATACACACACGCACATACATACATACATACATACATACATACATACACACACACACACACACACACACATACATCCATTTTTTCTAAGGTATGCCAAAATGTTCAGAAACCTTTGAAACGTAAAGATATATAAAAATTTTCATTTTCGATTTTTTTGCGATTACTATAACTTGCCCTACGGGAAGTTAAAAATCATGCGTCGCGTTTTATATATCGTCAGATATATAAAATAGATACGCAAGTCAACACTTTGACACTATGAAATAATTTCACAGGATAAACTATAAATTAACTATCAACAAGTTGACAGTGGCATTTTGCTTTAAGTTCTTTGCTAAAACTTCCTGATAGGTGTAATAATTGAGTTAATCAATCGGAATTCAGATTTAGATATTTGGATAAAATTTTTAACTGTTTATTTGGAAAATAGTTTGTGCTTTCACTTAAATTTAAATATTGCGGTTTCCAATTGATTTTTCTCAAATACTGAAATCTGTAATTACTCAAGAAACTTAATAATCATTTTGTAAAATATCAAGCATATCTGCTATAAGAAAATACTGATACTAAATACGTAATCTTTGATAATATTTAATCATTTAAACTAGTAAGCAAAAACTTCTCGGCTGAGCCCTCGTCCACCATGGAAATTTAATAAATGGAAAAGCACAAATAAAATCAGTACCTGCTAATATGATTACCTAGAAAACGTGTGTGCTTTAAACCATTTAAATCATATATAAGTCGTTTAACATAATGAGATTATTATTCAATTATCAATAGGTAAAATTGAAAATAACGATCTAGCGTTTGCTTCATTTTGGAAAATTGCTTTATATTGGAATATTGCAAATAAATATTATTACTAATATATTTATTTTTAGTAGAAGTAATTTTATAATTTTTAGGACATCTATTGTTATTGTTTTTCAACTTTCTATATTCTAATCTAAACTCATAGAATAGAATTTTTTTTACAAATAATTCTATTAAAAGAAGCGATCTTTTAATTTTTAGAAAAACTATGTATTGTTATAGTTTTTTGCTCTTTTTGTAGTCTATTTGTATTCTAAATTCATAGAATAGAGTTCAGAAACTTAACTTTTGATTTGAACTAAGAGTAAAATTCCTAACAGAACAGAAAATTCGTACTAAGATAATGATTTTTATATGGGGTTAGTATACTAAACAGTAAAGTTAGTATTTTTAGTACGTTTAAGTAAATTAATATATTTATGGGGCACTTACAATTAGGATAATAGGGTCGTTCTGATGATGACTATCCGGTGTGCCTATTTTAAATCTAGGTTTAATGGTTTTTAAATGATTTTCGTATGGATTAATGTTATTTGCTTTCGACTGCTTTGATATATACGTATATATATATATATATATATATATATATATATATATATAAAAGACAAATTCAAAAATTGAACTCAAGACTTTCGCACGACACCTGACATAAATACCTTTCGATTAGATGAACTTCTTCTCTCAAAAAAGTGATATATTAGTTAATTAATAAAATATTATTTATAATATTATTAAATAATCAAAATAAGATTATATCTGAAAGTTTGCTTTTTACTTACTTAAGAACATTTTACTTTTGTTAGGTATTTCTTCACAATTCAAAATTTGTTATTAAGATCTTAAATTTCGAAGCCTTTTTACTTCTTTACCTGAATTTATTTAACTGTCATTTTTAATTATATTACATTCAGAACAATGTAAGTTTCATAGAGGAGGTCGGGGCACAAAGGTCGAATTTGACTGTGAGCAATTATAGTGTAAAAACCAAACCAACTGTCTGATTGTGTTCAGTGAAACTCCCAGCTAATTCATCATTGTTGAAATATGTTTTTTTGCTGTTTTTAAAAATATGTCATCTAGTCTTATAGGTTGGGTAAAACGGGACAGGAATTGGGCAAACAGATCTAATGACTCATTTTTAATTTTAAAGGGATTTCACGAAATAATAGCTAAATTGTTCAACCAATGCAAAATATAAATTCCATGGATACATTTTTGACAGAGATAACACTGTATACAACCTTGATCAAGTATTTAGTCAGAAATAATCATCAGCACAGTTAGTATAGGTATTTATTTACCTTATCTCTTGTAAAATTTCTTTTATTAACTTAATTTACTGTTTTATTTACTATTTTTTACTGTTGACTTCTTTGCCAGGGTAAAAGGCCAGTTTGTTCTTTTTCCCCATCCACGTGTAAGCTTTTATAGAAGTAATATATAAAGAAGTATTGAATCTAATTTAAAATTACCAATGCATCTTATAAAACAACTAAATAGTGATAATTCTTACACTAGTTTCTATAGTACTAATTAAGAAATTTCGACTTCGTGTTGAACATGATTCTTTAACACATTGACACAGCAAATTAAAATGGTTCAATTAAGGCACCACTTTTAGTGCGACATTACATAAAAAGATAACTATTTTTTGATCATTTGTGAATTAGAAAAAATAAAATAACTATGTACTGTTTATTAAAATTAAATGATTAACAATTATTATTATTAAATTAAATATTAAATATTAAAAATAATAATTAATGCAAGGAAAAATTGAGATTTGTTATAAAAGATATTTTGAATTTTTTTACAATATCAGACGCATATAAAGCTATTACAGAATTAAAATTGATTAAAGTTATCTTTTTCGGGAAAGACTGATAAAATTTGTATCGAAGATAACGACATAGGAAATATAGGTATTATGGAGTTTGATATTGAACTACTTTTTCTGATAATCCTTGCGTAATACTAAATTGATAAACGTATTAAATTATATAGAAATATATATTAATATTCGGATGGCTATTAATAGTCATTGATATTTCCAGCTATATTTTAAACTCATTAAATTTAAATTGAATTAGCATATTTTGAGAATTAAGGTTTTCATTCAATAATTTTTGTTTTTTGATTATGAAGCAGAACCTGAACATTCATTTTTGGCGTAGATTTGTATGGTACCTTTCTTCTCAAAAATTGTTGTAATTATGCAAGAATCAATCGACAATTTGACTATCTCGTTTTATCGATCTAAGAATTGTTTTGAAACTGTTTCAGTGGCTAGAGCAAATAAATTTATGCTTTTCATAAGCTCAGAAAAATCTTGATCAAAATTCAATGAATGACGTTTACAAAAAGACAATAATTTATTAGTTATTGAGCTTTGATTATTACTGATTGGTCTACTAAAATGACTAAATGAAATAGGGATTTATGGCAGGACGCTGAAAATTTGGAGTTGCATGTATTATTCAAATTTCGCATTAAAAAAAAAAGAAAATGAAGAAATTGACATCAAAATTTAAAAAATAGTATTAGGGTTGGACAACCCTTGATAAAAATAAATCATTTTTCAGGTAAAATTTAAGCTTTTTCATTAACCCAAAAAAATATAAAATAAACACAAGTTAAAAGCATTTATTGACTGCACTGGAGATAAAAAATTGTTCGATTACTAAAATGACATTTACGAAATAGAAGTTGGTGGTAAGAAAGAGGGTGAAAATTTAGGGGTGTATGTGTTTTTAAACTACAAATTATACAAAAATGAAATGAAGAAATTGTTCTAAAAACTAAAAAAAATCCTAAGAGTCGTCTCTCAGGCATACTGATCGCGATTATGAAATTTCGTTAAAATTTCCGTTTCGAGGAGTATTGCGACGAACATCATGATACGAGAATATATATATATATATATATATATATATATATATATATATATTTATATATAAATATATATGCCTAAATGATACATAAAAATTATAAAAATTTACCAAATCTAGTTACTTCTTTTGATTTTTTTATAGTACAATATAGTAAAATTTAGTGTTAAGATCAGTCTTCAACAAAAATTATTATCTTGAAACTAAATTTGCTGATTTATTTACTGATTTTAAATCTATATTATTACTAGAATTTTAAAACTAGAAACGCAGGATAATTTAACATTTATATCATTATAGTAATAATAATGTATTCAATCAATTAATCAATTTCAAAAAGAGATTGCTATTTAATCATTCTTACCATTCAAGTTGACAAAATTTACGAATATTATAATTTTTTTTACTTTACATTATCAACATAAATAATGCATAACATAATGGGATGTTATAAATGACTATGTTCTATAGATTTATTCTATATAATATATTTAACATATATATTAGTTAATTAATTAGTTAATTAATTAATCAATTTATCATATTTTATTTAATTTTATTTTTTGTTTATTGTTATTAGATTAATTAATTAATCTAGCGCTTTATTTTTTATTATACAATGCAATGCTAATCTTAAAAAAGAAATACTCATATATTTGGAAGCATCTGTAAAAAAAATTACAAAATTACCGACCTAAATAATGAATAACATACATAATTATATAAATGCATTTATATGCATGTGTGTGTGTGCGTTTATGCGTTTGGTCATGTAAGTTGTACTATTTTGTTAGTTATTTGGAAACATTATGTGAGGACACCCCAGTTATGTACCCGTTATTATTTTTTCATACAATAGAGCAGATGTTTGAAATCTCACATTTATAATTCGTATCGGAAAGTTTCCACACCGCTCTAATCGATATTGTTATTTGCTGTATCCTAAAACATCAATAGTTCGAGTTATGCGATAAGTCAAAAACTTTTATCAGAACATATTTCTTAATGTACACAAAGCATTGATCAAATTTTATGTTCATTTTTTTTTATATCACATTAGTAATTTAGTGAAAAATCCTAATTTAATAAAATGCTAATCAAGCAGCATTAATTGCTTTGTAATCAATGAAATATCGATTTATGCAATTTGATCATATGATTTTAGTAGTTTATTTGATTTAATTTGATCATATTTAATTCAAATTGATTTTTCGAATATATTCGGATAAATTCCATTTTCAGTCATATTTTCTAAAATTAAAAGCAAAGCAATCGATTATTGCTACTTTAATTTTTGTTTTCTCACTGAGGGGCTTCTCATTTATTAACTTCCTGTAGGGTAGTTATAGTAATCGCAAAAAAATTGAAAATGAAGTTTTTATTTATCTGTGTTTTAGGTTTTTGAACATTTTGGCATACATTAGAAACTAATTGGTATTGGTATTTAGCCTTGAGGCAAGTTACATGAACTTCCCGATATGTGTAAATAATTGACTTAATTAATTTATGAGTGATTAGAAGTATTTCAAGAGGATTTATTACACATAATTGAAAACGAACGAACACGTTAACTCGGAGTATTTTCTAAAAGCAAATTTCCAAAAATCAATAATTTTTATAATTGAACCAGTTTTTGTAACATATTAATGGTTTAGTATGTTCATTAAGACCAAGTACTCTATCGTTATACCAAGTAAATCATCTAATTTTAATTTTAACAAACGTCAACAAAACTACTCATTTTCTCAAACTTTGATGAATTTTTAAAATTAAACTACTTGTCGTAAGGCCGTAATATTTCAGTAAGCTCTATAAGACCATGATATATATCGCCAAAGAAAGTTTCATAAAAATCGGCTTATATTTTTTTTTCAACAGTTAATTACAAGAAAACGGCTCGGTAGATTTTCACCTAAAACTAATCAGTATCATTCCCAACTAATATCTTTCGAAGTGTTTGATTTTGATTTGAGTTTTTGATTTTTTAAAATCGGTTCGGTAGTTTGAGGTTGAATGTGGACGAAAAGTTTAACATTTTTTTTCAAATTACAAAGAAACGTCTCGGCAGATCGTTGCACAAAACTGACAAACGATAGTCCTCATTGAGATACATCAACTGGCTTTTAAATTTCTGAAATCGGTTCAGGCGTTTTTGAGAAAACGTCGATGAAAGTTCTAATTTTGACAAATGCCAAAAAGACCATACTAATTTTTGCGAACTTTGACGAATTTTTAAAGCTAAACCAGTTGTAGGGCCGTAATATTTTAGTATGATCTAGAAGACTCTGGTATCTACCGTCAAAAAAAAAAAACAATCATAAAAATCGTCGATTTTTTTTTTAAACTTTATTACAAGAAAACGGCCCGGCCGATCTCTACCAAAAACTAATCAGCACGATTCCCATCCAATATCTTTCGAATGGTTTTTGAATTTTCAAAATCGATTCAGAATTGCGGGCTAAAACGTAGATTTTTTCACTTTTCTGCGATTTATAAACAAACGGCTTGGCAGATCGGTGCACAAAACTGACAAACAATAGTCCTCATCGTGGTACATCGAGTGGCTTTTAAATTTTTGAAATCGATTCAGCCGTTTGCGAGAAAACGTCGATTTACGGCAAAAAATCTGTTCACACACACACACACGCACACAAACATACTTTTTCCAAATTTGGTCTCATTCGATTCAGAATGGCTTGAAACGTCGAGAAAACATAAAATTAGCGATTCGGATTTTTTATGAAAACATAAACTTCTTCTTCGGGAAGTTAAAAAACTGATTTGTGTGTGCATGAATGTATGTTTGTATGTATATCAAATACAGGACTGGAAAATTCCACACTCTGGGGCACTGACGATAATGCCGCCCCATCCTTGAAATTTTACTTAAATAGTTTTTATTTCTCATTTTTCTAAAATTAAAATTAGAATTTTGAAATTTTTGAAAAATTTGACCTTTTTGAAAGCAATATGTCTAACGATTCATTTTAACCACCAAAGAGCATTTTTGTTTACTTTTGTTATTGATTTTCCGAAATCAATAAACCTGCCTTCTCAAAATTTTAATTAGTTCTTTGTTTAAATCGGGAGCTTCGTTATCTGTAAAACTAAATTACTATTTTTTTATATACTTTTTTAATCAGCACCACTTTTTCCCATCAAAACAAACGAATGTGTTTTGAATTATTCAAATCGGTTGAACTGTGTTCCCAAAATTGTCGACAACGATTTTGAGACAAAAATTTGTATCCGAACATATTCCCACACGCACATACATTCTTTTTTTTTGCAAATACTATAATATATCCTACAGAAATTTGATATTATAACAAAATATTCATTTTTGTTTTAACAATAAAAATTATAAATTTTGCCCTAAGGACTTTTTTTACAGACAAATTCGACGAACATTTTAACTTCCCGTAGGATAACATCTGAAAAATATATTTTTCTTGAACTTCAGCTCGTTTACGAATCTCTCTATTAGCCAATTACCGTATTACATTTTTTTAAATGAAAAATGTTATTAAGAACAATTATTTAAATATATTATATTGATTTTTTTTCTCATTTTCCAAATCTTGCCACTGTCTATGTGTGTGTGTAGGTTTGTGCGGATACAATTCTTCGTTGGCAATTTTGAGAACACGGATCAATCCATTTGAATGATTCAAAAAGCGTTCGATTCCTGTAGATAAGAATGAGCTCATTAGTTTTTGGAAAGGCAGGTCAGCAGTTTCGGAGATCGAATAAAAAAAGTAAAAAAAATGCCATTTCGTGATCAAAAATGATCTTTCGACATATATACATCAAATTATCAGATATTTTATAGAAATTTGATAATAAGTACAAATTTTATTGACATTTCTATAGGTTCCGTACCAATATTCATCCGTTAGACTGCGATACGGCGCTTACGCGCTTCAATATTTCGTCTCTAAAACAGCTACGCAGCACGATAGTTTGAAAAAAAAGTTCAAAATTTTCAAAATATTAGATATTAGATAAATTCATTTTTTTCGAAAATGTTAAAAAAAATTTTCAAAAATATATTTTTTTCAGTTTTCAAAAAATTTTAGTTTTTGGAATGAAAAGTTTCAGCAATTTTTACCTTAAGGCACGATGCCATACACCACTAGTTAGATAGACAAATCGATCCACAAGGCAGCATTAGAGATTGTAGTTATAAGGAAATTCTTGATGAAGACAGTAGAGATAAATGATATAGAAACAATATTCCAAACTGCTTGCGACTTTGTACTAATTCTGAATTCAGGAAACCGAAATTGGTTTAGAAAGAACTAGTTGGACGTGAGTTGAAGAAAGGGGTGTTGCAGGTAGATTATTAGTTCATAATGCTTTCAATTATGCACCTGGGCTAACGGCACATGCAAAAAGAAACATTATGAACAGGAACCCAAATAGTGCATTTCTGTTAGTGATTGACAAACATATTTTGAAGCATAATAAAATTTGTACATAGTTGGAAGCCACTCGAATTTTAACCAAAGACTGGTCAATTTTGCAAGCAAAATTAATGGCATTTTTTGCAATATTGCACGCACCAGGCGCGTACGAAGGAAATACTTTGAGGCTTCAATATTTGTGGAACACCAAGTGGAGAGCATAATTTTGCGATACATTCTTTTCGAAAAAATCAGGAATCTGCAAACAGACAAAGCTTTAGTTTCAGCAGTATGTAACTATGAAATATAGCTGAAAATGCTCCAAACTGGAGCTCATTTACCATGAATGAACACATTTTTCCAACGAAGGTCAAATGCAGATTTACTCAGTATATGCCAAATAAACTTCATAAATTTGGCATTAAATTTTGCTGGCAGACAAAATATATGGTAAATGCCATTAATTAGCAAAAGGCGAAGCTCGAAATGCACCAACCGCTCTATGCGAATTTGTCGTAATGAAACTTCTCGAACCATATACCATGAAGGGTAGAACTGTAACAACGGATAATTTTTTTACAAATATTTTTTTGCTTAAAATTTTGGTTTAAAATTAAAACCTAAAAATACTTCGTTAGTTGGAACTTTACGCACGAACAGAGGGAGTTGCCGAAAATTTGTAAATTGAAAAAAAGACATCATGGCACAACAGATGCTCCTTACCGTTTATACGTAAGAGTAAACTAAAGAGTACAAAAGTGCAACACATAAAAACATTGAAAGTGTAAATAATTCTAAAAAATTACCTGAAACCGTCGCGTTTTATAATAAAACTAGTGGGGCACATGGCATCGTGCCTTAAGGCAAATTGCTGGAATTTCCCGCAGCAAAAATTTTTTTCGAAAAAAGATTAACATTTTTGAAAAAAATTTCTCTGAAAAAATTAGATTTTGAGAAACTATACATTTTGATATTTTTTTTTTTTTTTTAAAAGGAAAAAGACTTTTTGAAGAAAAATTTATATTGAAATTTTTTGGAAATTCTGAACATTTTACAAAGCAATCGTACTGCTTTTACTGCATAGAGACAAAATATCGAAGCGCCGCGTCGCCGTCTAACGGATAAACATTGGTACGGAACCCATAAAAATGTAAACAAAATTTATACTTATTGTTAAAATCTCTATAAAATATCTAATAATTTGATGTGCATGTCTAATGATCATTTTTGACCGCCAAATGGCATTTTTTAACTTTTTTTTTACTAGATCTCCAAAATCGCAAGACCTGCCTTCATGAAAATTCCTCATTTTGTTAATACAAGTAAAATGTTTTTTGAATTATTAAAATCGAACGCTCCGTTCTTTTAAAAACTGAGTTACTGTTTTTGGCACTTTTTGCCCCGTATCTTCGGAACGGCTAGACCTGCCTTCGCCAAAAACTAATCAGCACGTCTCCTTATCAATATGAATTGAATGTTTTTTGAATTATTTAAGTCGGTTGATCGCTGTTCCCGAAATCGTCGACGAAAATTTGTATCTGCACACACACACACGCGCACACACACACATACACACACATGCATTCAATTTTTTCTAAGGTATGTCAAATATTCAGAAACCTTTGAAACGTAAAGATATATAAAAATTTTCATTTTCGATTTTTTTGCGATTACTATAACTTGCCCTACGGGAAGTCGATATCACAGATCAAATGGCGCAAAAGTATACGGTGAAATTAAGTTCCAGAAGGTGGCCATTAAGTGTTCGTAGATTGGCCGGAATTGGTAGATAAACTATACAAAGAACAACAGAAGAAAATATATCAAGAAAAGTCTTCATGTTTTGATTAGCAGAAGAATTTGCTTCGGAATATAATTATACAAAGCAAAAACTTCAAGAACCTTATTAACCAATTACAAGGTGGCGAGCATAGCTCACTTAGTAGCGTGTTCGATTCATACGACAGGGATCTTTGGATCGATTCCTGTCAACGACTTAGCATTTATGAAAAAAATATGTGTTTGAATTTGAAATAAAATAAAATTGTATTTGTTAAGTAGAAATTGAATAAAAATTAAGAAAAATAGGAATTACAGAATTCGAATAGCTAAATTGTATTGAGTAAGAAGAAAAACATAGTAGAATTTGCTAATATTAAAAGAAGAATGAAGAAAAAAATGGAATGAAGATAGAAGTTGAAAAGAATTAGAAATTTGATATGAAAAAGCAAGAACTGAAGAAAATAAAAAAAATAGAATAGGGTATATATATAAATGAATATGATATACAAATTAGTATAGAATTAGTAAATAATTAAAAATGTTGTAGGTGGTTAAATGCTCAGAGTAAGCGAGGCCAAATAAAAATATAAAAAAAAAATACAAATGGCACGGCTTCTGAACGAAAATGGTGTCAAATGTACATAATGTAATGTTAAAATACAACTATTAAACTTTAAATTATTTATTATTTGATAATATCTATACATTTTTGTAACTATTGCAATTAATTTTGTTTGTTTTATATTAATTTGAATTGAATAAGGCGTTAAAACCACAATTGTGTTTCTTATTATTATATAGAACATTTTTTCTTATAGACTTGTCACATTGACTAGTTTGGTAGAATTAGGTGAATTAGGTATATTAAATGGCTGATAAATCTACGAAGTTATGAATGTAAAACTTTGATTACATTCGTTAGTGTTTATTTTTGTTAGTTATATCTAACTCATTCCACTTTCGGAGTTATAACAATCTTATTTTTCATAGAATTTCTATTTATGAAATCAATAGAAACCAACTGAAAGACTGTGCACCTTATTTTATTAGAAATATGGCAATTTAATCTAATATCCTATTAAACTATTTGTTCATACTCTAATTTGACATTTCTATAAGTATTGAAAATCTTCTGAAAAATATTTACACAAAGCTGAGCACTCTAATATAATATTTATCAAATGGTATTTTAATATTTAAGTTTAAGCGTTGTTAATGTTAATATTTAAGTCAGTGTTGTGGCTTTCGCCCAGATATGCCAAAATCTATAAATAATAACAAAAATATGAAATTTATAATTGTTAATTATGATCTTTTTGTAGATATTAATCAATCAGCAAGTTAACATACTTTAATATGACATGACTCAATACATAATTATTTATTAATTTGTTTTATTAAAATTTTTTTTTTTTAATTTTAGTATAATTCAAAAGATACGAGCATCTTCAGCGTGCATGTAATGCATCCGTTTTGGGACAGGTGTGTAGAGGTAAATGAAATATACTATTAAATATGAAATATTTTAATTGTTAACAATTTTTTCAAGTATCTTTTATATTTTTAGTATTGTCCAAGATGGATAGCTCCAAATCTCCTCACATTTGCCGGATTCTTACTGACCGTATTGAATTTTTTTTGCTGGTATGATTACTTCTTTGATTCGGCAATAGGCATACCTCCATGGGTGTGGCTATTTGTAGGAGTGAATTTGTTTGTAGCCTACACTCTAGGTAAGGTGAATTTATTGAACACCATCATTATTGTCTTGTGTCTTCAGTAAAATCATAATTAAGGTAGAAAAAACAATGTCTCGAAATATTTTGTTTGTTTACTTCTTATCAGTATCGAATACAATAACAAATTAAAATATCAAAAAATTTAGTTATAATTCATACAGGCATTGAAATAAGACATGTTATTGACAAATGTAGGACCTAAATCATCGGAAGCAAAATATCATGTGAATTACTCCATTATACTATTCTACCGAAATTGATAAACAGATAGTAATTACTGTTGTTGAAAAATATAGGACAGACTCTGAATCAAAGGTCGAACAGATTTTTCATGATGTTACAGATTTTTTTTTTTTTTTTATTTATGATTTATTGGCTTTATAAACTAGTATATTAGCCATATACATGAGTTAAACTTATTTAAACATTTACTATATCATATCATATCTACACTATATCTTAGTCTTGTCTTACATATATATCACTGACTTATGTATATTTCATTTGTAATTTTATATGTATGTATTTATGTATATTTTATTTATAATTTTATATTATTAGATTTTATATAAGTATACAGAGCACCATATAGTCTTACATCTGTTAACATTGTTATGAAATTAATTGGAAGGCAGATTTTATGTTTAATAATTTCTTCCCATAGTTTTTGCCTGCCCTTTTCCCAACGTTTACATTCCATAATGATGTGTTCTGCATCCGCCCTAGTCGCTTCACCCAAGCAGTAGCAACTAGGATCGATATTGATCCCAATTCTGCTTAGGTGGAACGGAGCGTATGAATGATTTAGTCTTAATCTACATAGTGTAGCATAAAAAGGCCGACACTCCGTGAATCCGTCATACCATGGTTTGGCTGGAATTTTTCCTTGTACCATACCATAAAAACTTCCTTTAATTCTTATCGATGACTGGAAATCCAATTGCCAAATATTCCGAATGTTTGCTCTGTTACATCTTTTTATGTCACTATATGATATTCCATCCGCAACAACAGTCCCTGTATTTATAGCATCTTTGGCGCCGTTATCCACCGCTTCATTGCCAGCTATCCCAATATGGCTTCTTACCCATATAATGCGTAACTCCCATTTTTTTAATAATATCGCATGTATGTCATTTAATGTGTCTATCGTTAATAATGACGGGTCCTTTCCCAACGACAACATGCCCTCAAGAGCAGACCTGCTATCGCTGATTATGACCGATTTCTTCACATTATGTTCAACAATATACTTTACGCACCTATTAATAGCGTACATTTCCGCTGTATATATTGACGCATCTTTATCTAATCTATATTTTGTTAAGGAATTTGTCCCCTGATGGTAAAAACACGCACCGACACCATCTGAATTCTTCGAACCATCTGTGTAAAATATATCATAGTCTTCAAATGTTTCCTGTATACTTTCTTCGATCTCCATCCTACATTTATTGGTATCTCCACTATAGTGCACATTGGCGAAATCGATTTGAATTATATTTTTCAGATTAGAAGAAGTAACATTGTACTTGAAATGAAATCTTGAGGTTGCTGTCCAAGTTTGTAAGAGATTACATTTTTCAACCACTTCACTATACGCAGTTACTAGAATAGGGCTCTTCCTATTTCTCCAGTATGGGCTGTTGAGTTCATTATTGATCTGATTCACATTCTTTAATACTACGTTATTATATTTCATTCTATCTATGATGAAGTTTGAAGCCAACAATCTCCTCCTCAAGTGTAAAGGATATATGTTAGCTTCAACATGTAATGCATTGATAGGAGTGGAACGCATGACCCCCAAACAAGACCTCAAAGCTTTGTTTTGGATTGTGTCTAGTTTGCTAAGTACACTTTTGGATGCGTCGCCATATATGAAACTACCGTAATCCAACTTAGATAATATTAATTGCTTGTATATTCTAAGAGAAATCTTGATATCAGCACCATAATTAATGTGATTAAGAAACCTGAGAATATTCAGTGCTTCTTCACATTTATAAACCAGATAATCGATGTGTGGTTTCCACTTTAATTTGTCATCAATAAGTAGCCCGAGACATCTAATTGTAGGTTCAACCTTCAGCACATTATTGTTTATGCTGATATAGTCTGGATTTATAGACTTCCTATGTCTTGTAAAGAGGCTTATTGTACTTTTATTTTCTGACATTAAAAACCCTAACGATATACACCAATTATGGAAGAGCTGCATTGTTATATTCATTTTATCAATAGCCTCATGCAAAGTATTAGCCTTATGTAGAAGTATAATATCATCCGCGTACTGCATAATTTTGACTTCCAGATCTAGCGCGGATTGTAACTTGCAGGTATATAGATTGAATAATAGCGGACTAAGAACGGATCCTTGAGGTAGTCCTTCTTTCATTTTACGTGGTCCGAATTGTAAATTGTTACACCTGAGATTGATTCTGCGGTCTGATATGAGGTGGTGTATATGAAGAATAAATCTTCTTGGCATCTTGATATCAGACAGAATCTTCATTAATATAGGTATTTGAACGCAGTTATAAGCATTAACTAAGTCCACGTTTGCAGCAATCAGGAGATTATTTTTTGCTAAATTAATTTTGATTTCATATACCAAGGATGTGATAACGTCAATCGTGCCCCGATTATTACGGAAACCTAGCATGCAACTAGAAAATATCCTGTTGCTTTCCGCCCACCATTCCAATCTTCTTTTGATCAGTCGTTCGAATGTTTTCGCTATACATGAAGACAACGATATAGGACGATATGATTCTGCTCTTGAAGGATCTTTGCCTGGTTTAAGAATTGGAATTGTAATTATATTTTTCCACTCATGAATAGCTGTTTCGGTGGTCCAAACTTCGTTAAGAACCCGTAGTAACATATTCTTGCCAAAACTGGATAATTTATTCAACATTGGATAGTGAATATTGTCCGCACCCGGTGTAGTGTTCGAATTTGTTTTTAGTGCCAAAAGAAGCTCCTGCATTGCGAAAGGACCTTCCAGTACATCCATTTCTTGTGCACTTGGAATAATTACTTCATTTGTTGCTGAGGCCGGGGTAATATTGTTAAGGAACTTATCTGATTCATCTATAGGAAAAGGATTTCTTTGCACTACTCTATTTTTCAAGGCTTTTACTTTATCCCAAATGTATTTAGATGAAGTTGATCTTGTAAAAGAATTACAAAATTCAATCCACTTGTCCCGTTTTTTCTTTTTGAACGTTATACGACATTTCGCTAAAATTCTTTTATATTCGATGTAATTAGCCAAAACTGGAGACCTTTTGTATTTTCTAATAGCTTCTAGCTTCATCTTATTGAATTTCTCACACTCTTCATCCCACCAAGGCGTTGACAGAAATCTATCTTTTTTACCGAAGTAAGGTCTTGACATGGGAATTGCTAACAAAGCCGCCTGATTTATGCATTTAACAAACTTACCGTACGTAGCCGATGGATCTTTATCAAATATCAATTCTGACAATAGCTTATCTGTCACTTGCTCGTATTTCTTCCAGTCAGCTTCTTTAATTTTCCAAATATGCCTGTTTCTAATAGTATTGTTATTCATATTAACCCTACTCACTCCAATCCGAATTGATATACCAAGGTGGTCCGATCCCAAAGTTTCATCTGTGACGTGCCATTCCGCACTGAGCATCACAGATGGATTGCATATAGATAAATCTATCGCAGAAGGATTTCTGTCATGTCTTCTCAATAACGTAGGCGATCCGTCATTCAGAACACATAACCCCTCTGAGTTAATGGCTTCGCTTAAAATTATTCCGTCATGATTATTATGAATGCTGCCAAAACTCGTATGATGCACATTGAAATCACCTGCAATTAAAAAAGGCGGCGATATGTTTCCAAATAAAGAAGTCCAATAAGTAAGATTTGTCCTGTGTCCTGGAGCACAGTAAATCGCAAAAATATTAAACACAGTACTATTATTGACTATGATTTTGGCCCCACAAATTTGAATTTTTGTGTTGCTGTATATCTCGGTATTTATAGTTTCGAAACGTAGTCTATGGCAAATATATAAAGCTACACCTCCGAATCCATCGTCTCTATTGGTATGTATTAAAGAGTATCCGGATATATCATATTTATATTCCTTTTTCATCCATGTTTCAGATAAAATTACAATATCAATTTGATTGGCTTTCATATAGGCTTCCAATTGCAACTTCTTTGAATATAGTGATCTAATATTAATTTGAAAAATTTTAATCATAAGGAGATATGTGAATATAGAATCGTTTATTTATTTATTTATTTATTTTTTTTTTTTTTTTTTGCATGCCAATCAAAGGTTACTACAAGTAAAATACTCATATTGTATAAGGTAATAACACTCATATTATCGGTTTACAGGATTCATAAATCACTATCATCTTTATCAAGTCTAAGTTGTGACCTCTCCATCCTTTTTAATATCTCAACTAATATTTTATAGTGTTCAGTATTGTTCGGCATATAAATCCGTTTAATGTTATCTATAAAGTCTTCGAGTAAATCGATGGAACTATCTTGATTACCAATGATGTTACTACTATCTTGATTACCGATGATATTACTATTATCTTCTTCCTGTACATGTTCAGTGTTTGTTTTCAAGCGTTTACTTGGATTATATTTGGGTTCGGTGCTAGGTTTATGAATTGTTGCTCGTTCATTTTCAATATTATTTCTCGATGTAAATTTTGGAATCGACCTAGTTTTGGTTAAAGATTTATGGGTAAATCTTTTTGGTTTACTAAACTGTATAGTATTAGCATATTCAGCTTCCCCTACTTCCTCTAAATCTGATAATATTTCAAATCTATTTTTGTCCAAATTGTTGTCTGATTTGCCCGCATAACCACTCTGTTTTGTGTGAAAAACTGGAAAATCCCTATTCCAGTCATTACTAGCATACCCTGTTCTCACCACTCTAGCATATTTATTTTGGTTTAACGCGTTTTTTGCTTCATGGAAGGCTATATTTTGCCATGCCATCATTTCTTTTATTTGTTTATTTTTTATGAATACCGGACACTCTTTGTTATTTGCAGGGTGGTTTCCTCTGCATAATGCACATTCCACTTTTTGTTCATTACAATCGACTACATTATGTTTGCCGGAACATCTCATACATCTTTGATCTCCTTTACACTGTTCCTTTATATGATTAAATCTACAGCATCTATAGCATTGCACAATTTTTTGAATAAATGGTCTGACCACGCATTTAACTGAATGGATTGCCACTTTGTTAGGTAGCACTGTACCTCTAAACGTTATTTTAACACATTGTGATTTAACCTTCGTTACGTCAGTATTTTTTGCTTTCATACGTAGGACTTCAAGGACAGGTATGTCGGATTCAATCGCGTCCAAAATTTCTTCTTCTGATAATTCAGAATCCACATCAAATATTATACCTTGTCTGGTAAGCAAATATTTCGGGATATATGCTTTGAGATTTTTCTTTTCCAAAATCTTTTCATCTAGTATATTATTTGCAGTATTAGCATTTTTAAATTGCAATTTCACTTTGTTTTTCCCCACAACTGAAACTTCTAACAAATCTGTTTTAAAGTGTGAACCTGAATTATGTATTATTTTTCCTAACGCCATAGGGTGTAGACGTCCTATATTTTTATCTGTTGATTCGACATAAATTATGTATGGTCCCATGTCAAAATCTTCAAATCGATTTATATTATTCAGAATACTATTTTTAGTTAATTTATTCACCTCATTATCTGAGACTGTAACTTCATTTTCTTTAATATCATTAGCTGCATTATTGTCATTTTTATTCGATTCAATATTTGTTTCCATTATTTCTTCGCATACACTCACTGCCTTCTTGTTTGTTTCACTGTTGGTTTGTTTTGATAACCCTTTTTCTTTTTTACTTGCTTTAGTTATACTACCATTAGCTTTCTTGACGCCTTTAACAATCTTTCTAATTTTAAATCCACTTTTACAATTTAAACTTTCTTTCATTAATTTATTCTCATTAGCGATCTTTTTACTTAAATTCTCACTCACTATATCACAAATTTCCATATCTGCGTTTAATTTGTTTACGTAAGTGTTCGTCGCCTCTGGTATCGTTGCACCGATATCAGAAACGCAGGTATCAGAATTCGGATCGGGCGGCCGGCCGCCCGAACCGTTAGTCACTGGGAACATCACAATAATATTAGTTATTTAATCGATGTGTACTCTTCGGCTGCTACACAAGAACTGATGTTACAGATAATTGCATGTTCTAACACAATATATTCAAAAACCAGCCACATTCTGCGAGAATTAATTTTGACCGGGCCGGTACACATAAAACGACCGTAAACACGCCGGTACTACCGGCATCAACGCTGTATGCGTACCGATATCAACAAGTAAATCGGCATAGATAAATAAACATTTTAAAGTTACATCGTAGTACAAATCTTGATTTAATGAAAAATGCCTGAATCAGAAGAATATTTTACCCTGTCCCCGTAAATAATTATAATGAAAATAATAAAACAAATGCAGCATTTGCGCCGTGTATGAAACATAAGCTTATTGAAATAATTTCTATATTATTCGTAGTTTCTATAAATCTTTGAAGTTATTGAAATGGAAAATATTTTTTAGGCGTAACAGATATTACAGCTATTCAAAGAATGAGATTATATTGCCTTCGAAAAAGTAAAAACAATACCATCAGTCAATGAATGTATGTTAATTTAAATTACATGAAGTTCTTCAAACACAATTATTACATGTGGAGTAAAGTTGCAAAAACAATATTTGTTTAGGCGTTTTTTAACATAATCCACTGTGCGAACGTATATTATAGAAGTTATTAATCAGCAAGTACTTGATTTGTCTAATGAAGGGTCGTTTCTAAATGCTAATTACAATGACAAACCGATCATGTCATATTTGAAGTATGACTTTAATTACATTATTGTTTTTAAACATTATACATATTTTTAATGCTATTATAAATATATAATTTATAATTTATCATTATATAAATGGGTATAATGGTTGACACTAATAAATATGTGCATCACGAGTGTTACCATATTACTAATAATCATTATTCAAAATTGTTATTGTACAGTAGCAAATAAATTTTACTTCAATCGCGTGTAAACCTTACGCGCACTCTTTTTTAACTTTCTAGTTCCCATAATTAAAAAACTATTGCATATATGAAATCAGCAAATAATTTTTAGCAATACTTTATATTTTTAGTTTCAAGCCGATTGTAGATAAACGAATATTATATTTATTTTAATGACAATGTAGCTATTAATTGATTATATTTAGTATGTAAGCTTTGTTATTGTTTTATATAATGTACATATATTTTAAAGTTAATAGTCATAATTCAATATGTATGAATTTGTTTATTAGATGGCATAGATGGAAAACAAGCCAGGCGGACGGGTACTAGTGGTCCATTAGGAGAATTATTTGATCATGGCCTAGATTCCTGGTCTTCGGTATTAATACCAGTTTTTATGTATAGGTAAATATAAACAAATTATTGCTTATTTTTATTTAGTTTACATAATTGGCCATACTAACATTATTATTTTGTTTAAAATTAATGAGGAAAATTATTGAATTACATAGATTACATATAGGGTAGGGCAGGGCTTAAAGGTCCAATAGCATTTCAATGTATTCATATTGAGAAAATGCTTCGAGATACGAACAATTCGGCATGCGAGCGTGCTTACGGAACGAATTAAGCTCGTAAGGCGGGGTATACTGTATAGTCCAGTCATTTGGTGCAAAAAAAGGCTGTTGCCGGTACAGTACTCCGGGAATTCTGAAAATTGGTATCTTATGGATTTCGAGGTGCTCTTTATGAAAATCAACTTTGCCACCTCAAATTTGAACGGCAACTTGCCGCCATATTGGAAAAATGGCGTCAAACAACTGATTTTTTAAAATATCTCCTTCCTAAAACGATAAAAGTATTTATGTACGAATTAAACTAGATAAAATTTCCTACAGTTCTTTAGAAAACCGTTTTTTTGTAAAATTGATAGTTTGAGAGTACGGCCGCCTCAAAGTCTTTGCTGCTCTCGCCGTAGTATCAAATCTCTCCATATATGACAGCACTTTGAACTTGGCCATATTCTTTCTAATAAATAAATATTTTCAATGTTAAATTAAGTGAATAAGATCTAGAAATAAAATAATTCAAATATTTTTCTGTTTTTTTGCTGATTTTTTAACACTTCAATGGCAAAGTAGCTATAAGTAAGTAGCTTGAAGTGTTAAAAAATCAGCAAAAAAACAGAAAAATATTTGAATTATTTTATTGCTAGATCTTATTTGCTCAATTTAACATGGAAAATATTCATTTATTAGAAAGAATATGGTCAAGTTCAAAGTGCTGTCATATATGGAGAGATTTAATACTACCGCGAGAGCAGCAAAGACTTTGAGGCGGCCGTACTCTCAAACTATCAATTTTACAAAAAACGGTTTTTTAAAAAAATGTAGGAAATTTTATCTAGTTTCATTCGTACATAGATACTTTTATCGTAGAATAAGCCAGAAAGGAGATATTTTAAAAAATCTGTTTTTTGACGCCATTTTTTCTATATGGCGGCAACTTGCCGTTCAAATTTGAGGTGGCAAAGTTGATTTTCGTAAAGAGCACCTCGAAATCTATAAAATTACCAATTTTCAGAATTCCCGGAGTACTGTACCGGCAAAACGACCAAATGACTGGACTAGTATACGTTACTTAATAATTTTATAATATGCATTGTTAATTTTAAGTTAGATACTTACACTTGGGTCGGGTAAAATGGACCAACTGAAATTTTACCCTGGCAAAATTGTAAAAATAAGAACTAGCAAGTAAAAATAGTTAAATTACAAAAGCTATTTTATAAGGGATAAATTAAATAAATAGTTATTCCAACTCTGCTGATGAATTTTTCTGACGAAATACTAGCTCAGGGATATTTCCAGTATTATCTCTGTAAAAAATGCACCTATGAAATTTATATTTTGTACTGGTTGAGTAATGCAGCTATTATTTTGTAAAATGCCTATAAAACTCCGTCCTAAATCATCCCGTCTATGATGTCAGATTACAATTTTTTGAAGAACAGCGAAAAAAAAAATTTTATCTTGATGAATTAGCTGGGGGTTTTACTGAACAAAATCAAATAGTTGTTCGTTTGATATGTTATTTTTGTGATATAATTGGTCTGGTTTGCACAATATGATTGCTCAAAGTCAAATTGGACTTTTGCGCCCCGCCCTATCCTATCTATATCATACATCTGGAATATTTTTATTAGATTGAATTCCAAATAGTTATTGAATAAAGATCAATTCAAGTTAAATTTTTCGAAACTATTTGCTATGTATTTTGGTAATATTGCGAAAATTAAAGAAAATTAATCAAATTTATTTGTTCTATGTTTATTAATTTAATTGTCGAATAAATTTTATGTTATATGTAATAAAAATACATTTTCTATTTTTAATTCTATATTTTCCTTTGTAGCAATATCTTAGGAAATTATAATGTTGTATTATTAATTCACATTTTATAAATTATGTGTTTTGTTTCTTTTTGCAGTATGTTTGGAAGACAAGACTTCTCGGCGTATAGAATGTATTTTGTTGTGTGGAATGTATTTGTAAATTTTTATTTGACGCATTGGGAAAAGTACAACACCGGTGTATTATTCTTGCCATGGGGATATGATTTTACTATGGTGGTAAGTTGAAGATATAATTTTGGAATTAAATTTCTCCAACAACTGAATCATTGTTTGATGAAGTAATGATTGTAATAAATAACTAATGGTGCATGGCATCGTGCCCTAAGGCAAATTACCGAAACTTTCCATGGAGAAAATTAAAATGTTTAAAATTGCTTTATGTTTTTTTGAAAACTTTGGAAAAATTAGATTTTTGATAATTTTGAAATTTTTAAAAAAATTGTTTTTGTTTTAATTTTGTTCTCAATTAACTTACCGTAGGGTAGGTTATAGTAATCGCAAAAAAATCGAAAATGAACATTTTTAAATATCTTTACGTTTCAGAGTTTATGAACATTTTGGCTTTCTTTAGAAAAAATGGATGTGTGTGTGTATATATGTGCGGATACAATTTTTCGTTGACGATTTTGTGAACACGGATTAACTGATTTGAATAATTCAAATTATGAATTTCTATTGATAAGGAGACGTGCTGATCAGTTTTTGGCGAAGGCAGGTCTAGCCGTTTCAAAGATACGGGGCAAAAAAGGCCAGAAACAAAGAGAACTTTTTCCTTATCAATAGAAATCGAATGTTTTTTGAATCATTCAAATCGGTTCATCTGTGTTTACACACACACATACATCCATTTTTTCTAAGGTATGCCAAAAATGTTCAGAAACTACTGAAACGTAAAGATATACAAAAATTTTTATTTTTGATTTTTTTGCGGATAAACCCTACGGGAAGTTAATAACTGTCTGTCACCAGAAAATATGTAAATTGTGTTGATTTTTTTCTGGATAAAAAATAACTCTTTATTCAAGAAAAAATACATAAGCAATGCAAAGTGAAGTTTCCCTGCATACTATTATTTTAAATTTATTGTATTATTTTAACTTTTTCTTGTTTGTGTTTCAACTAAGCAACATCCAATTTAATTAAATCTTCTTTTGAACATTTTTTAAAGTGTTTGGTTCATTTGGTAATTAGGTACTATTATTTTAATGTGTCGACGGTTTATCTGGTTTTTGTTAAATTTGAGTAAATTCATGACTTTAACTAATGCTTAACTATTTATTTTGAATGGAACTGCAAGATTTTTCACTTCTTCAAAAAGTTTATTTAAATATCGATTGTTTCTAAGCCAGAACATTTATTAAACAATCAAGTGAAGTAGACCATATATAAATATTGTAACCACAGGCTCCTTTTTACTCTATCCTTTAATTATCATATTTAATCACAATTTTTTGAATATATTTTATGATTAATAAATAGATAATAAATGCTTTTAAATAAAATAGTTTTATATTTTCTAAAATTTGTAACACATTTTAGGGTGCGACGTTTGTTCTGCTACTAACGTGGGCTGTGGGCACGTGGATTTGGACCATCCCTTTGCCATTAGGTTTAAGACCTTCGCTTATATTTGAATCTGTACTTTATTTTTCGGCGATGCTCTCTAGTCAAACTGTGATAGCTTGGAATATATACAAGTAAGTCAACAAATTAAATTAGCCCTTTTTTTCTTAGTGTCAGCCTGAAAATTTAACTAAATTACAATCGTTTTTTATTATTAAAGAAATAAATTTTATTGAACATATAGATACAGATTTCAGGTTTATTGACGATCAAGACAACTTATGTAGAAATATAAAAATAAATTTTGAACGTTACACCCTAAGTCAATTATAAGTTTTCAGCTTGATTGCTCTTACTGGGTGCCCATTTTTAAATAAGAATATTGTATTAAAAAATGGATAGAAAAAATATTTTGTAAAAAGGAATACAGTGCCCTAAGTGCATTTAGAAATCTTTGTCTTTCCCCTCATTGGATGTGCGGCGTACAAATTAAAAAAAATCACTTACAATTAGATTTGAGGTCATGGTTGCGTAATATTATTAAACGAAACTTCAAATAACTGAAATCTCTTTTACAAAAGCCATACAAAACAAATGTTTCAGAAATATCCATCGAAAATCGACTTTAATAGATCGTTTGTTAAAATATTGTTTCATGGAGTAACGATTAAGCGCACTGTGTGGGCAGGGTTGTAAGTGTGAACCACCCCTCTGGACGACATAATATCATGGGGTAGTGATATTAATTTTCACCGGAAAATATAGATCAAAAATATGTTTTCAATTGAAAATAGCCATTTAGTGCACTACTTTGTGATACGGCAATGGACTCACACTATTCAACACCTTGCGTTGGAGCTAACTCAATTCACGGACCTGTTCTAGAGCAATGCTACCAATACCAATATTGCAGTATTTCCAATTGAAAATAGCAATTTCGGGCACTACGGTATGATATGGCAATGGAAAATCTCTCACACTTTTCTTCCCTGAATCGAGTTGGAACTAACTCATTTTTCAGATCTGTTTCTAGGGCAATACTACCAACAATATACTATTATGGCAGTATTTTTGACTCTCAATTCTATTAAAATTATACAAAAATAAATGAAGATGAAATGAATATTATCATATCATAAATTTTTGTAATAACAAAATACATGGTATTTTGTGTCTTTTGAGTATGCTCATTTACAATACTGTTTTTTTATCTATAATCTTATAAACATATGATAATAATCAAAAACAGCAAATATTTAAGCAAACTATATATTCATGGGGCAATTCTGCCATAACAGATCTCATAACAATATCAAAGCAACGCGCTCTTATCCTTGTTCTTTATATTGAAAATTATGAAAATGTCTATCTATTTGCCGTGCGATCAGGCGTATTTTACATATTAACAAAGCACGGGAGAATGTTATGATAATGGATGATCGAAGATTCTGTTATCATAACATTCTTCCTTGCTTGTTTATATGTAAAATAAGGAACAAAGCACGGAGAATGTTATGATAATGCATGATCGAGATTCTGTTATCATAACATTCTTTTTTTACTTGTTTATATGTAAAATACGCCTGATCGCACAGCAAATAGATAACCATTTTCATAATTTTCACTAATAACAAGCATGCCACGACAACCCTATGTTATGGGCCGTGTTATGGTAGAATTGCCCCATCAATTTGAAATTAAACGAAATAAATTTAATTCACACATAATTCATTGAAGGGACATAACGTCAGAATATGTACCTTCTAACGATTAGAAGTAAAACTAATATAAAAGTTCTAACAACCTGATAAACGAAGTACTTACATAAGAAAAGTGTATATTTTGGTGAATTTTCACGTTCTACCAAAATCTTGAGATAGTGTTTTTTATGAAATCTTTTATTTATATAAAGATAATTGTTCACTGTTTAACTCTATAAATTCGTGTAGATGAAAATTGAGACAAAAATTGATGTAATTTATAACATTTTCTATGTGATTCTATTATTTTTTTCTCTCTAATAGGTCCTACAAAGAAGGTACCGGTAAAATGAGGCCGCCTTTGGAGGCAGTTAGGCCGCTTTGGCCTTTGATATTACTCTTCGTATCCAGTGCGTACTGGGCAACATACTCTCGAAATCAAGTCGCGGATATAGATCCTCGAGCCCTTTATATTATGACTGGCACAGTTTTTTCAAATATTTGCGTGAGTATTTAAATCAAGGAGAATGAAGTGTGAATTTATGATTTTACATTATTAAATTACTATAGAACAAGCAATGGATTTTTTTAATTTTACCATTTTCATAATTCATCTATTAGGCTTATTGTGAGTTAAAAACTTCCGTGTGCGATTGCGATTCATATCAGTTTGTTATATATATTTTCATTATAATTAAATATTTACTAGATTCATATTTATGAAATATAAGTACATAGTTTTTTTACATATTTTGTACCAATATATATAAAAGGTAAGACCTTTTAGGCCTTGGATTTGGTCACGTTCGAGTGGTTCAATTGTTTCACAGAGATTTTTTTTAATTTCATTCTCCATGCTTTAAAAGCATTTTTATTTTTTATGCCTATTCAACCTATAACTTGAAAGCTAAATTATAATTAAGTACATATTTGGTACAATTTAAAAGTCTTGTTTAGCAGTTTAGTTTGAACACTATAATTTGTACTTTTTTTTCTTCTTATGCTTTATTTTAGTACATTACGATTTTGAATCTATGGTTATTTCAAAAAATTTCACTGAAGAAACTATATCCAGGATGTAAATGTCGATTCAGCGAAATTTTCAATAAATGTTTTCTTCGTGTTACTTATATGAAGATGATTAAATATCATCTCACAATAATATCTCATGTTGACTTGATTAATAAAACTTTACAAAAAGATAGTCAAAACGAAACTCCTATTAGTAAAACAAATAATTATAGGCCTGTGAGAAGTGGTTTGAAAAAAGTATTGTACGCTGGCGGGATTCGAACGCCATTGATTGATTAATCAATATTTTAACATTCATTTTTTTAATTGAACCATACTTCTCATAAACCTATAATATTCTAAGAAACTTCATTTGACAATCAACGCTATAACTATACGAATTTTATGAGTAAATCCCAGATGAGTAAATCTTACTTTTTTCTGGGTTGAAATTTAAATATAATTATAGAGAAAACCATCAAACCTTTGGCCTGATTGCTCGAAATTCACTTCCGAGCTTTCTCGGTTTCTTCGGCAAAGTCTTTTTGAAAATAAGTATCCTAATTAACCTTTTTGACTTCACACAAATTTAACTTTCGCCCTGACATCAAATTGTTTAAGCATGCAAGTTATCTTTTCCGATTTAAGTTACAAATATAAGTGACAAATATGAAGAGTATAGTTGAACCCTTTATGAGAACAACATATCGTTGGCTACTATATTGTAACGACAATTGGTATTGTCGTCAAAGGGTTGCACAACCCCCAGTGCAAATGGACTTCCCCACCTACTTCTACTAGGGTTCCTGCAATATAATGTCCAAGTCGAGGGTTATATAAATGACTCTGATTTATTTTATTTTTTCTATGAATCAAATTTATACTACTCTGTATTTCTTGCTGTAATGTGGAATAGACTATTAAAAATTTGACCAAAAAATCGTTACAATATTCTGTACCTTTGGTGCATCTGGTCATACAATAAACTGTGTATTTTAAGTACAATGCAAACATAACGTATCAAATATTGCATTACTAATTTAATGGTAACAGTATTTAGTAAATATATCTATATGTAAAGTAATAACATATTATATTTACTATATAAAAATATTTATATATTGATTTTTTGCAACAGTAGGTGATCTCATATTTTTATATTTTTCCTTTTAATATCCTGCATTTTTATTTTTTTATATAGTGTCGCCTTATTGTTGCTCAAATGACAGACACCCGCTGCGATCTGTGGAACTGGTTACTTCTACCAGTAATTATAGCATCATATATTTGCACAGTCAATCCTTTGTCCTTTGCGCAAGAACGATTTGTCCTGTATGCCATTACCGTATTAGTGACAGTGGCTCATATACATTATGGAGTGTGTGTGGTAAGAAAAATACATGCATATATACATATATACAGGGCCGGTCCTGGGGTTCTCAGCGCCCGCATGCAAGATTTGTTTTAGCGCCCCCCCCCAATAATTTTAACTATTTTAACAGTTTTTCGTTGAAATTATATAAACATTTACGTCAAATTTTTTTGTTTAATTTTTAGTCATTATGGATTTAGTACACAGAAAATAGATAAAATCTAAAAGCGTATAAAATACATTGATTTAAATTTATTAAGAAAATCAAGGCTCTCCTTTTTCCATTTTCTTTAGTATAATTATATTATATGTTTCTTTATTAAAGTTCCATTTCAACTAAGTCAGCTTGCAATTTTTCACAAATAACGCCCAATAATTAATTTAAACTTTCGTAAGTTTGCTCTTACCGCACTAAATAATATCTTTTTTGATTCCACGTTAACTTCAAACGAAGAAAAAAATTAATAAGTACATTAAACAATAAGCAAAACATTAATTTACAAATTTGCAGAGTTATTATTTGGTTAATTGTTTCTATTGATATCACATTGCAAACTGAATATGCTTTTTGTGTCTCATAGTTAAGTTGGATTGTTTATTATAATCTATTAAGTATTCTGGATTTTATATTAAAAAAATATATATAATAATATATTATAAATTTGATTTCCGAACCTCGTTTTGGCGCCCCCTAAGACGTGCGCCTGCATTTTTGCATGCATTGCATTCAAGGTAGGACCGGCCCTGCATATATATATATATATATATATATATATATATATATATATATATTAGATGTTAAATCTGAACAATACAACACTCAGATTTTTAATACACACTTCTTTATTTGGTACTTACAGACGTTTCGAGACCATGATATGCCTCATATTCAGTGTAATTTAAAAACAGTTACTTATATACTACACAATCTTTAATATTTTATTTAAATTACATTTAATTTTTGAAAATACAAAAAACACCAACTATCACTTGCAAAGCTTGACACAGTACTAAAAGATGTGAAACATGCAGAAATATTTTAAACAAATCTTAAGTATCGAGATGAAGAGACAGGATGGGTATTATTATAATGTAAACAAATGGAGTGCGCGATCGCATACTAAAAGCAACAAATGTGAAAACAGTTTAATTTATTGAAGAGAATAAGATAAATGAAAAAAAATATAAATTGTTAATAATGTTTATATAAGAGTCGTGTAAAATATTTGTGTTGGTTCTCAAATTTACGATATTGTTAATCCGAACTATTAACATTGATTCTGCTATGCTCCGTTTAAATAAGTCTATTTCATGGAATAAGATTCGGAGATTATCAAAATAACTCTTATAGTTGTTGATATTAGCATGGTCCACAAGCGTACTCTTAAATTTTTTATTATCTATTTTTTCGCATTGCAATTCATGATGCTTGAGCTTTTTATCTAAGTTCTGACAAGTCTGGCCAATATAAGAACAATTACAACCCAAATTTACATTATAATAATATCCATCCTGTTCCTTCATCTCGATACTTAAGATTTGTTTAAAATATTTCTGTATCTATTCACATAGTTGGTGTTTTTTGTATTTTCAAAAATTAAATGTAATTTAAATAAAATATTAAAGAATGTGTTAGTATATAATAACTGTTTTGAGATTACACTGAAGATGAGGCATACCATGGTCTCGAAAGGTCTGTAATTTCCAAATAGTGTGTGTTATAAATCTGAATGTTGTATTGTTCATATTTAACATTTAATATATATATATATATATATATATATATATATATGTTAAAGAAGTTAGTTTTGATGTTGAGAAATATGAGTAAGTTCTTCAAGGGCATACATCAAATAAAAGGCAAGTGCCTTTTATTTGATGTATGCCCTTGAAGAACTTACTCATATATATATATATATATATATATATATATATATATATATATTTAATTCATTAATTTGTTGCAGGTCAGGCAAATGTGTGAACATTTTAAAAGAGATTGTTTTAGAGTACCAAAAAAGAATCAACAAATTAAATAAAGTGTTAAGTAATTTAATAATGTATAAAGATCACTAAATAAAACAAAATACTTAGATAGTAATATTAGAAAATTTATTTATGTAAACTATGACATGAAGAAAAATAAAAACATTCAATGTTCTAGATCAAAAAGGACTAAGGAATACAAATTCATATGGTAACAGGTAAAAATTGAAACATTTTTTGTCTCTCTAGGATGATGGAATGATTAGTTGTAACAAATTCCTTAAATTTTTTTATTTTTTAAATTTTACCATCGATTATACAAAAAAATATATAATTTTGCAAAATATAATATTCTCATTGTAGGCTCAAGGAATCCAAACTATGCACCACATTACTCACATGTTTAGATGACTTAGTTAAATTCCTTTTTTCAATTTTTTTTATTATATATTGACCATTTTCTGACATCGATTCCAATTCAACATGACAATATCTATTCTTTGGTAAACTAAAATCACGTAATGTGACATTTAATTTTCCGGACGCTTCTTCTGGAACAATTTTATCATGATCCTTCTCAATAGGCATTGAATCAATATGCAGATCATCAACTGTTTCAATGGTTTCATTAATTTCATCACGGATTGATGAAACATTCAAAGACCTGAAACTATTGGACAATACATTGTCAACTTTTTTGTCGGGTCTTCGTTTGTCTGAATGTCTGATGAAATTATGAAATTTTGATAGCTTCTCATTAAATGATACAAAATATTTGGCACGTGCTGCAACTGATTTTGAACGAATTCTCTTTAGTTTTCTACTTTTGGCTTTCTTTGCTGTTCTTGTTAATGGCACAATACGCTGAATGTTGTTTTGTGGAGACCTTGATACTTCGGATGTTGTTTCCTGAAACATCGACATATGCTATGTTGAATTTATTTTTTTGTGTTACAAACCATAGACAATTTGTTATATATTAACTAGTAATTAATAGTTTAACCTGTTACGAGATGCATTATGAAAACAAATACTAAAATTCATTGTGTGTAGGGTATTATACATAATATATTGTCTAGGGTGTAGTAGTATAACTAGGATTTGTGCTTTAAGTCTGTTTTGTGTTTTGAAAATGTTTGATAAAACGAAAATATAAATTAATAGAAGATAAAAAAGCTTTTATGAAATGTTCATGTTCATCATGCAGATATGTATAATACTTAATTAAAATTTAGGAAAAAGTAGATGACAGTAATTAAGATGTATTGCTAATAAAACAATAATTACATATATATATATATATATATATTTATATATATATATATATATATCTTACCATTTTGTTGTATACTTAAGTAAGTATATCCTCCAAAAAATGAAAAATTTCTCGACCGCCGAACTATATAACCTAAGTCTTCGTAATCTTGATGCCAAGTGCTGAAAAGTATTTGTGGTTAATCAAATATGATATACGGAATTTAATATAATTCATACATGCATAAATGTTTGTATTTGTGAATTCTTTTAAGAATATATTTTCTGTTATCAATACCATGCGCAGCATACCTTTGCATTCGCTTATGACAACAAGCACAACACAAGTGTAAACCAGCATTGTTCACCGCGCTTTCGGTGTCGAGTTAAGTTAGCAGTGTTTAAGAGGCGTGGCGGGCGTGGCTTATGTCATGGGCGTAGCCAATTTACAAAACTTTTTTTCGGTTTTAAAATACATACTATAAATTTGCATTTTCTATGTTCATGTCATAAATACGATATATAATATACTAAAGAAATTTTGTAGACTGCTCACTTACTCTTTGCTAAATCCAAAGTCATTTCTAATAGTTTGGCCGATCTTTTTGCAAATCTAATCGCGGCTCCTCCATATCTAGGTTATTCCAATATGGCTTTTGAATTTGTGAAACTCATATATTGACAAAGCCATTTTTAATTTCCCGTAGGATAAGTTATAGTAATCGCAAAAAAATCGAAAATGAAATTTTTTATTTATCTTTACGTTTCAAAGGATTCTGAATATTTTGGCATACCTCAGATGCAGTGCTGGATTTACAGTAGGGGCAATCGGGGCTACTGCCCAGGGCGGCAAATTTTGGGGGGCGGCAAAATTTGGACAGTGAGAAAAAAAATTCTATACAATATAATCAACTTTTTTTAACAACATTTTTCATTTCAAGAAATATAATTAATAAAATATAATACGATTGCAATGCAAAATTTGGATTGAAAAAACCGATAACTAAAATTTATTATTTTGCCTTGCCTCCCTCTCTGAACGCAAATTATCAAAGTGGTTAATAAGTTATTAAAATTGGCAATTTGGCTAATATAAAGATCCGTAAACAAGCTGAAAGTTTAAGAAAAATATGTTAAAATGACGAATTTGTGCACTTCCAAGTTTACTACTGACTCATGGCATTGTGTCTGACAAATTACTGAAACATTTTGAAAAATGAAAAAACAGACTTTTAAAAGACATTTTTCGTATTTTGAAATTTTTTGAAAATTATGAACTTTTTCCAAAGCAATCGCGCTGCGTAGCTGTTTCAGAGAAGAAATATCGAAACTCAATTACCATTTTTCGTAATTGCTTGTCCCAAAAGCTGATCAGCACGTCTCTCCATAAATACAAATCTAATATTTTTTAATTATTCTAGTCAATTTCGAGAACATGGATTAACCTATTTAAATGATTCAATTCCTATTGATAAGGAGACGTGCTGATTAGTTATTGGCTAAGGCAGATCCAACTGTTTTGAAGATACGGGTCAAAATTCCAAAAATGATAGTTTCGTTTTTGAGAAAAAATGCGTCCAATATCATTATTACAGAATAAATAACTGCTTAAATTTGTGGGGGGCAGGTTTAGCGGTTTCGATGATCCAATAAAAAAATTTGAGAAAGAAACATTTGGCGGACAAAAGTGATCATAAGACATATGCGCATTAAATTATCAGATATTTTAAAGATATTATAATAATAAGCATAAATTTTGTTTACATTTATATGCGTTCTGTAACATTGTTTATCAGTTGAGTGCGACGCGGCGCTTACGCGCTTCTATATTTTGTCCCTACGCAACTGAAGCAGCGCGATTGCTTTAAAAAAAAGTGCGAAAGTTCGTAAAATTTCAGGGATGGGGCGGCATTTTTGTCAGTGCCCCGGGGCGCCAAATTTCTAAATCCGGCCCTGCTCAGATGTGTATGTCTCTGTGTGCGGATACAAATTTTTGTCGATGTTTTCGGGAACATCGATCAACCGATTTAAATTATTCAAAAAACATTCGATTCGTATTGATAAGGACATGTGCTGATTAGTTTTGGCGAAGGCAGGTCTAGCTGTTCCAAAGATACGGGACAAAAAGTCCCAAAAACGGTAACTCAGTTTTAAGAGAACGGACGTCCGATTTTAATAATTCAAAAAACATTTTACTTGTATTGACAAGATGAAAAACTGATTAAATTTTTGGGAAGGCAGGTAAAAAATGTCATTTGGCGGTCAAAAATGTTTATTGAACATATGTACGTCAAATTATCAGATATTTTATAGAAATTTTAATAATGTGTACACATTTTGTGTAGTTTTTCTGGGCTCCGTACCAAGATTTTTGATTACGGTACGTGAAGTTCCAGCAATTTGTCTTAAGGCACGATGCCATGCACCCCACTAGTTGACACAAATTTTGATTACCATATTTGCAAACTTTGATGAATAAAATAAAATTAAACAAGTGGTGTTGACATCGTGGCTTAAAGACAAATTGCTGGAACTTTCCGTACCGTGACGAAATGTTCGAGGAATATTAATTGACGCTGGTCCTCACAGAGTTACATCGAATGGCTTTTAAATTTTTGAAATCGGTCCAGTCGTTATTATTGAGAAAACTTCGACGAAAGGGGTCAAAAATGGGCTCACATACATACACACACCAAATTTGGCAATAAACGTCAATGTTTGTTTTCGCCAGAAAATCTAATTTGTTAACGTGTTCTCGACGTTTCATTCTGAACCGAATGAGGCAATATTTGGAAAAAATGTATGGGTGTGCGTGTGTGTGTTTATGCTAGCCAATTTTTACCTCTAGTCGAAGTATTTTTTTTTTCAAAAACTTCTGAAAAAACTGAACCGTCTTAAAAGCATTCGATAGAATCGATAAAGACTTGCGTCGGCTAGTTTTGCGTGACGATCCGCCTAGCCATTTCTTTAGAATGAGCAGAAAAGTGCCAAAAATTTTTGTCTACATATTTGTAAAAAAATCTGAACCCATTTTGAGAATTCAAAAACTATTTGAAAGACATCATTTGGATATCGTGCTGATTAGTGATGAAAGTAGTTATTGAAAACTTCATTAAATAGCTAAATCTCACTCCTGATCGATTGTTATAGTAGACTATTAACTTTGCAGGAGAAAATCCATTTGGCTAATTCTTTATGTTTCAAGTCATGCTAAATTGAATAAGACTAAGTTTAGAAAAAGTATGTGTGTTTGTTCGTTTGACTATTTTGATGAAACTTTTCATTAAGAGAAAGAAGGCTTATTATCATTGAAAACCTAAGAGTAATTGTTTAATTATACAAAATCATTAAAATTTTGAATAATGGGCCTCGTTAAAATTTCATATTTATATCGTCACAATTTTAAAAGTTGCTGAATAACAGGAGGTGTGCCGCAGGGCGCTATTCTAGGCCCTTTTTGCTGTGGAATATTATGTATGATGACCTTTTGAGACTAGAGATTCTAGAACCGCAGAACAGCGGACCGATGGCAGCAACTGTGGGATGTCGCAGTGAAGGGCAGATGAACGCATCGTCTCATTCTTAACATCAAAGCCTGGCTAAGTCGCAAGCATGAAGAAGTAAATTATTATACTACGCAAATTCTATCTGGGCACGGCTGTTTTCGAGCCTATCGTGCGGTGTAGCTTCAAGCACGATAGCTCGCCGGATTGCCCATATTGTTTGGGCGAAATCGAGGGTGCTGAGCATGTTTTTTGTGTGCTCGCGATTTGGTGTTGCACGGGACGATGTGGAAGAGACATTGAGCCGCAGAATTACCCCAGGTAATGTTGTTGAAGTGATGCTGAGAAGTGAAGCAGCTTGGAACACCATAGACAGATTTGCGAGAGAGGTACTAATTGACCTGTGCTCTATGGGAAGAGAAAGGACAAATGAGACCTCGCCCACTTAAAATTTGAGTATTAAACAAGTTAAGAATTATAACATTCTAGATCCTCCCCCACGAAGTAATGCCTAACGGCGGTTTCCATGGGGACCAGAGGCAAGGGCAAAGCAGAGGTTTTAATCGGTATTATACCAGAGCGGTATTGAGTCCGACATACCCAGACAAAAGACCAGTCTGGGTTGCATAAAGGCATTTCCTTCGCTATACAAAAAAACATACACACACATACATTCATTTTTTCTGTAAGTATGCCAAAATATTCAGATATATAAAAATTTTCGATTTTTCGCGATTACTATAACTTACCCTACGGGAAGTTAATTATTTTGAAGTTAACAAGATCAAATAATTTATTTTAATGTTATGCATTTGTTTGTGCAATGTGGACAAAGTTGAAATGTTCGTGGATAAAAATTACCTAAATATTACAAATGCAGCTGGTCGAGAATCAGAGCTGTTTGACGAGACATGTCCAACTAATTTTGCAATACTAAAATGAGTCGAAGAGAAAAACTAGTGGGGTGCATGGCATTGTGCCTTAGGGCGAATTGCTGGAACTTCCCATAACGTAATTAAAAATCTTGGTATGAAACCCAAAAAAAATTACGCAAATGTGTACACATTATTAAAATCTCTATAAAATATCTGATAATTGGATGTACATATGTTCAATAAACATTTTGATTGCCAAAGGATTTTTTTTAACTTATTTTATTGAGAGTCCATAACCGCTGGACCTGCTTTCTCAAAAATTTAATCAGTTGTTGTCAATACAAGTAATGTAACAAAGAATTATTAAAATCGGACGCCCCATTCTCTTAGAAACTGACAATTAGTTACTGTTTTTGGCACTTTTTGCTCTGTATCTTTGGAACTGCTAGACCTGCTTCCGCCAAAAACTAATCAGCACGTCTCCGTCTCAATACTAGTCGAATGTTTTTTAAATTATTCAAATCGGTTCATCCGTGTTCCCAAAATCGTCCACGAAAATTTGTATCCGCACACACACACATACGTTTATTTCCATTTTTTCTAAGGTATGCCAAAATGTTCAGAAATCTTTGAAACGTAAAGATATATAAAAATTTTCATTTTAGATTTTTTGCGATTACTATAACTTGCACCACGGGAAGTTAATAGCGTTCATTGTATATTTTTTTTTTTAACTCAAAAACTAGTATAATGATAATTTAGTCATTTTTTATTTAGAAGTTTGCTATGTTTTTGCGGAATATATACTTGAACTTAGCAATAAACGTCTCTTATATTTTTATTATTAATAAAAACACTGTGCTAGAACGAATTAATAGCATTTCAATGCATTTATACGGACAAAATTGCTTCGAGATACGAATAGTTCGACATTGGAGCGTGGTTACGGAACGAATTATGCTCGTAAGGCGGGGTACCACTGTATTTGTAAATATTACTTCGCATTTTAATATAGAATACAGTATTTTTTTTACATGAAGCCGGAAAACGGTCCAAAAAGAAGAAAAATGTGTAAAAATCATATTCTTTTATAATGATTCATGTAGAGTTCTCAAAAACTTTAACTTATGTTTCATTTGGGATTGTTTTCATTGTTTATTTCCGTTGCTATAATAAAATTTGAAGTGCTTTTTCTTAAATCTTTTAAAGCAACGACTATTCACATTGCTGAAATATAATAAAAAGACATTATAGAAATCATTTATCATTCATCAAAAACCATTACCATTTGGCTAATGGAATATTAGACAGCAATTATTTTCCTTAATTACATGTACTTACCGGATCAATATCAAACTCACAATACACATTAACAAACTTTCTTTGAATTATTTAATGTGTTAAGCTCTGCTTTTATCTGATGCCATATTAATATTCGTAATTAAAGAATTTGTAGCAAATTATTCAATATTAAATGAGGGAAGAAAGAGAAAGAAAGAAGAAATATTGTAAAATATGAAACTGGTGAACAAATATTCTATAAGCTCTAATCGAAATTGAAAGGAACTATTTGGTTACTAGTTATTTCTCTCAATATTTTATCATTTTATTATATATAAATTTCTTATTGTTTAGTTTATTGATTATTTATTATACTCAATATTTCAGAAATACTGGGTGCAGATGATTAATTTATAAATTATTTATATAGAGATATATATGAATATTAACGGTTTCCAGGTACACAAGCCTTCTTATCATGTTATGCGTTTTTAATAACCGTTTCTAATTATTTTTTAGTATAAGAATGTTAGTTAGCAAATATTTTAGATCTAAAAATACAAATGATAAAATTTACAGTATTACTATAATTTATCATTAATTAATTCAATTTTTAATAATCATTCATCAATTGAGTTTATATTAATTATCGTTTAATTTTATTCTCTGGATGTTTAATACTGTACGGCAAGTACAAGCAATTGCCTTAAGGGCCTTAGGTTAAGGCACAGTTGTTTTAAGATCTTCTGAATATTTTTATATACCTACTAGCAAACCCGAAAGAACTCCGTTTCGCCACCAGATGGTTTCGTGAGAAAGATGAAGAATTTTTTTGTTTGTTTTATATTTGAAAAGGAAAAATTTGATTTTATTATACAACAGTAATGAATTTATTTCGATTACAAAAATGAAGTGTTTTTTAGTTGAACTTCTATAAGTAAAAGAAAGTGAATCCGCAATTATCCGTTTCATTGAAGTGCTCTTTGGTAAACCACATTTTTTGTTTTTGGTCTGACGTCAACACAAACAAAGCGGATGGTTTTCCAACTCGTGAACAGGCAACGTATAACTGCCCATGTGAAAAACAATGATTTTCTAAATAATCTATTTGAAATTTATCCCGCAAACACTAAGCGATGGCTTTGCGACTTGTTATTGCGAACGCAAGGCGAACTGGAAATTGCAATCGTTTGAAGTCAAAAGGAAGACCAGTCAGAATCATTGC
>NW_020537324.1:35606247-35634228 GCF_003426905.1 Ctenocephalides felis | reverse complement strand
TTTGAATCATCTAAAGAACATTCAATTAGTAATGGTTGGGACTGTTGGGAGAAGTGTTTATTAGTTTTGGCTAAGGCAGGCCCACCCATTTCGAAGATACGGGGCTAAATATGTAAAAAAAATCAATTTTTGAGAGAACTAAACGTCCGATTTAAATGATTCAAAGAACTTTCTAACAAAATAATTGATTTTGGAAAAAAAAAAATTGTTTCAACTTTTTTTTTCAAAAAAAAATTTTTTTTGTATATCGAAAATAATTCAGATTTTATTTTTAATTCTGACTAAAGTTCTAATATACTTTAAACAAATAATTTAAATTCATCTTGTCAATACAAGTAAAATGTTTTTTGAATTATTAAAATCGGACGTTCGTTCTCTTAAAAACTGAGTTACTGAGTTTTTGGCACTTTTTGTCCTGTATCTTCGGAACAGCTAGACCTGCCTTCGCCAAAAACTAATCAGCACATGTCCTTATGAATACGAATCGAGTGTTTTTTGAATTATTTAAATCGGTTGATCGATGTTCCCGAAAACGTCGACAAAAATTTGTATCCGCACACGCACACACACACATCTGAGGTATGCCAAAATATTCAGAATCCTTTGAAACGTGAAGATAAATAAAAAATTTCATTTTCGATTTTTTTGCGATTACTATAACTTTTTCTACAGGAAGTTAAAAATTGCTTTGGTGATGTTATAAATCAATATTTGAATTTCACAAATTCAAAAGCCATATTGGAATAAACTAGACAAAGAGGAGCCGCGATTTCGAAAAGATCGGCCAAACTATTAGAAATCACTTTGGAATTAGCAAAGAGTAAGTGAGCAGTCTACAAAATTTCTTTAGTATATTATATATCGTATTTATGAATTATGACATAAATATAGAAAATGCAAATCTATAGTATATATTTTATTAATTGAAACCGGAAAAAAGTTTTCTGAATTGGCTACGCCCATGACATAAGCCACGCCCACCACGCCTCTACACGCTGCTAACTTAACTCGACACCGAAAGCGCGGTGAACAATGCTGGTTTACACTTGTGTTGTGCTTGTTGTCATAAGTGAATGCAAGTGAATGCAAAGGTATGCTGCGCATGGTATTGATAACAAAAAATATATTCTTAAAAGAATTCACAAATACAAACATTTATGCATGTATGAATTATATTAAATTCCGTATACCATATTTGATTAAACACAAATACTTTTCAGCACTTGGCATCAAGATTACGAAGACTTAGGTTATACAGTTCGACGGTCGAGCAATTTTTCATTTTTTGGAGGATATACTTACTTAAGTATACAACAAAATGGTAAGATATATATATATATATATATATATATATATATATATATATATATATATATATATATATATATATATATATATATGAGTAAGTTCTTCAAGGGCATACATCAAATAAAAGGCAAAGATTTAGAAGTTAATCTTTAATTTTTCCAAACGTTTCGACATAGTATTTTATGTCATCATCAGTGGATATAAATATGGTCTTACATCAGTAGCTAGCGCAAGGAACACAATTTTGCACTATCATATATACATTAACTTGTTTTTTTTATATTAATTTGTTGAACAGAGTATAGCAAAATATTTGTGAAATATATAATATATTTTGCACAGAGAATACAGCCTCGGGCTCTGTCACATAAACTACGTTCTCTGTGCAAAATATATTATATATTTCACAAATATTTTGCTATACTCTGTTCAACAAATTAATATAAAAAAAACAAGTTAATGTATATATGATAGTGCAAATTGTGTTCCTTGCGCTAGCTACTGATGTAAGACCATATTTATATCCACTGATGATGACATAAAATACTATGTCGAAACGTTTGGAAAAATTAAAGATTAACTTCTAAATCTTTGCCTTTTATTTGATGTATGCCCTTGAAGAACTTACTCATATTTCTCAACATCAAAATTAACTACTTTAACATATATATATATATATATATATATATATATATATATATATATATATATGTAATTAATTTTTTATTAGCAATACATCTTAATTACTGTCATCTACTTTTTCGTAAATTTTAATTAAGTATTATACATATCTGCATGATGGACATGAACATTTCATAAAAGCTTTTTTATCTTCTATTAATTTATATTTTCGTTTTATCAAACATTTTCAAAACACAAAACAGACTTAAAGCACAAATTTTAGTTATACTACACACCCTAGACAATATATTATATATAATACCCTACATCATTTTAGTATTTGTTTTCATAATGAACCTCGTAACAGGTTAAACTATTAATTAATAGTTAATATATAACAAATTGTCTATGGTTTGTAACACAAAAAAATAAATTCAACATAGCATATGTCGATGTTTCAGGAAACAACATCCGAAGTATCAAGGTCTCCACAAAACAACATTCAGCGTATTGTGCCATTAACAAGAACAGCAAAGAAAGCCAAAAGTAGAAAACTAAAGAGAATTCGTTCAAAATCAGTTGCAGCACGTGCCAAATATTTTGTATCATTTAATGAGAAGTTATCAAAATTTCATAATTTCATCAGACATTCAGACAAACGAAGATCCGACAAAAAAGTTGACAATGTATTGTCCAATAGTTTCAGATCTTTGAATGTTTCATCAATCCGTGATGATATAAATGAAACCGTTCAATCAGTTGATGATCTGCATATTGATTCAATGCCTATTGAGGAGGACCATGGTGAAATTGTTCCAAAAGAAGCGTCCGGAAAATTAAATGTCACATTACGTGATTTTAGTTTACCAAAGAATAGATATTGTCATGTTGAATTGGAATCGATGTCAGAAAATGGTCAATATATAATAAAAAAAATTGAAAAAAGGAATTTAACTAAGTCATCTAAACATGTGAGTAATGTGGTGCATAGTTTGGATTCCTTGACCCTACAATGAGAATATTATATTTTGCAAAATTATATATTTTTTTGTATAATCGATGGTGAAATTTAAAAAATGAAGAAATGTAAGGAATTTGTTACAACTAATCATTCCATTACCCTAGCGAGACAAAAAAATGTTTCAATTTTTACCTGTTACCATATGAATTTGTGTTCCTTAGTCATATTTGATCTAGAACATTGAATGTTTTTATTTTTTTTCATGTCATAGTTTGCATAAATAAATTTTCTAATATTACTATCTAAATATTTTGTTTTATTTAGTGATCTTTATACATTATTAAATTACTTAACACTTTATTTAATTTGTTGATTCTTTTTTGGTACTCTGAAACAATCTCTTTTAAAATGTTCACACATTTGCCTGACCTGCAACAAATTAATTAATTAAATATATATATATATATAATTATATTAAATGTTAAATATGAACAATACAACACTCAGATTTATAACACACACTATTTGGTAATTACAGACATTTCGAGACCATGGTATGCCTCATCTTCAGTGTAATCTCAAAACTGTTATTATATACTAACACATTCTTTAATATTTTATTTAAATTACATTTAATTTTTGAAAATACAAAAAACACCAACTATCTCTTACAATGCTTGACACAGTACTAAACATGTGAATAGATACAGAAATATTGGAAACAAATCTTAAGTATCGAGATGAAGGGATAGGATGGATATTATTATAATGTAAATTTGGGTTGTAATTGTTCTTGTATTGGCCACACTTGTCAGAACTTAAATAAAACACTAAGGAAGCATGAATTGCAATGCGAAAAAATAGATAATAAAAAATTTAGGAGTACGCTTGTGGATTATGCTAATATCCACATAAGTTTGATTTTGATAATCCTCAAATCTTATTCCATGGAAAAGACTTATATAAACGGAGCATGGCAGAATCAATGTTAATAGTTCGGATTAACAATATCGTAAAATTTGAGAACCGACACAAATATTTTACACGACTCTTATATAAACATTATTAACAATTTATATTTTTTTTCATTTATCTTATTCTCTTCAATAAATTAATTTGTTTTCACAATTGTTGATTTTAGTATGCGATCGCGCACTCCATTTATTTATATTATAATAATACCCATCCTGTCTCTTCATCTCGATACTTAAGATTTGTTTAAAATATTTCTGCAGGTTTCACATGTTTTAGTACTGTGTCAAGCTTTGCAAGTGATAATTGGTGTTTTTTGTATTTTCAAAAATTAAATGTAATTTAAATAAAATATTAAAGAATGTGTAGTATAATATAAGTAACTGTTTTGAAATTACTCTGAAGATGAGGCATACCATGGTCTCGAAACGTGTCTAAGTACCAAATAAAGTAGTGTGTGTTAAAAATCTGAGTGTTGTATTGTTCATATTTAACATTTAATATAATATATATATATATATATATATATTCTTTCTTACCACACACACTCCATAATGTATATGAGCCACTGTCACCAATACGGTAATGGCATACAGGACAAATCGTTCTTGGGCAAAGGACAAAGGATTGACTGTGCAAATATATGATGCTATAATTACTGGTAGAAGTAACCAGTTCCACAGATCGCAGCGGGTGTCTGTCATTTGAGCAACAATAAGGCGACACTGTATATAAAAAAATATAAGAAGGCATGAGATTAAAAGAGAAGATATGAAAAATCTAGTATATGAGGTCAACTACTGTTGAAAAAAATTTATACAGTGAATATTATATGTTATTAATCATAAAATGTTATTAATCATATATATATATATATATATATATATATATATATATATATATATATATATATATATATATATATATATATGAATTCCGAGCCAGCAAGTCAGGGGTTTTTATTTAAATTTCAACCCAGAAAAAAAACAGATTTACTCATTGAGAAATTTGATAAAAGGCTTAAGCTTCTTCTAGGGCGTTCGAATTCCACCAGCGCACAAAACTTTTTTCAAACCACTTCTCAAAGGGCTATAATTATATAATTGTTTTACTAATAGGAGCTTCGTTTTGACTATTTTTTTTGTAAAGTTTTATTAATCAAGTCAACATGAGATATTCTTGTGAGATGATATTTTATCATCTTCATATAAATAATATGAAGAAAAAATTCATTGAAAATTTCGTCGAATCGAAATTTTCATCCTGGATATAGTTTCTTCAGTGAATTTTTTTGAAATAACCCAGAGATTCAAAATCGCAATGTTTTAACTGTACTAAAATAAATCATAAGAAGAAAAACCAATTCAAATTATAGTGTTCAAACTATAAACTGCTAAACAAGACTTTTAAATTGTACCAAATATATAATCTATTATAATTTAGCTTTCAAGTTATAAGTTAAATAGGCATGAAGAAATAAAAATGCTTTTAAAACATGTACTTATATTTCATAAACATGAATCTAAATGAAAATAGATATAACAAACTGAGATGAATCGCAATCGCACATGGAAGTTTTAAACTAACAATAAGCCTAATAGATGCATTATAAAAATGGTAAATTTAAAAAAAAAAATTATTTGCTTGTTCTATAGTAATTTAATAATGTAAAATCATAAGTTCTCATTTCATTCTCCTTGATTTAAATACTCACGCAAATATTTGAGAAAACTGTGCCTGTCATAATATAAAGGGCCCGCGGATCAATATCCGCGACTTGATTTCGAGAATATGTTGCCCAGTACGCACTGGATACAAAGAGTAATATCAAAGGCCAAAGCGGCCTAACTGCCTCCAAAGGCGGCCTCATTTTACCGGTACCTTCTTTGTAGGACCTATTAAAGAGAAAGAAATTAATAGAATCACATAGAAAATGTTTTAAATTATATCAATTTTTGTTTCAATTTTCATCTACGCGAATTTATAGAGTTAAACAGAGTCAATTATCTTTAAATAAATAAAATATTTCATAAAAAAACAATCTCAAGATTTTGGTAGAACGTAAAAATTCACCAAAATATACACTTCTTATGTAAGTTCTTCGTTTATCAGGTTGTTAGAATTTTTATATTAGTTTTACTTCTAATAGTTAAAAGGTACATATTCTGACGTTATGTACCTTCAATGAAATTATGTGTGAATTAAATTTATTTCGTTTAATTTATAATAAATTGATGGGGCAATTCTACCATAACACAGCCCATAACATAGGGTTATCGTGGCATGCTTGTTATTGGTAGTGAAAATTATGAAAATGGTTATCCATTTGCTGTGCGATCAGGCGTATTTTACATATAAACAAGTAAAGAAGAATGTTATGATAACAGAATCTTCGATCATGCATTATCCTAACATTCTCCCGTGCTTTGTTCCTTATTTTGCATATAAACAAGCAAGGAAGAATGTTATGATAACAGAATCTTCGATCATCCATTATCATAACATTCTCCCGTGCTTTGTTTATATGTAAAATACGCCTGATCGCACGGCAAATAGATAGACATTTTCATAATTTTTAATATAAAGAACAAGGATAAGAGCGCGTTGCCTTGATATTGTTATGAGATCTGTTATGGCAGAATTGCCCCATGAATATATCGTTTTGCTAAAATATTTTGCTGCTTTTGATTATTATATGTTTATAAGATTATAGATAAAAAACAGTATTGTAGATTGAGCATACTCCAAAAGACACAAAATACCATTGTATTTTGTTATTAGAAAAATTTATGATATGATAATATTCATTTCATCTTCATTTATTTTGTATAAATTTTAATAGAATTGAGAGTCAAAATACTGCCATAATAGTATATTGTTGGTAGCATTGCCCTAGAACAGATCTGCAAACTAAGTTAGCTCCAACTCGATTCAGGGAAGAATAGTGAGTGAGATTTTCCATTGCCATATCATACCGTAGTGCCCAAAATGGTTATTTTCAATTGGAAATACTGCCACAATAATATATTGACATTGGTAGCATTGCTCTAGAACAGGTCCGTGAACTGAGTTAGCTCCAGCTCGATTCAGGGAAGCATAGTGTCAGTCCATTGCCATATCACACACAGTAGTGCACGAAATGGCTATTTTCAATTGGAAATATATTTTTGATCTATATTTTCGGGTGAAAATTAATATCACTACCTCATGATATTATGTTATCCAAAGCGGGGCTTTGAACTCACCCTGTCCATACAAGACAGTGCGCTTAATCGTTACCTTATGGGACATTATATTTTAACAAACGATCTATTGAAGTTTATGTCGATTTTTGATGGATATTACATTTGAACATTTGTTTTGTACGGCTTTTGTAGAAGAGATTTCAGTTATTTGAAGTTTCGTTTAATAATATTACGCAATAATGCTACGACCTCAAAGTCAAGTCTTGTGAATGATTGGAATGAGGGGAAAAACAATGATTTCTAAATGCACTTAGGGTACTGTATTACTTTTTACAAAATATTTTTTCTATCCATTTTTAATACAATATTCTTGTTTTAAAAATGGGCACCCAGTAAGAGCAACCAAGCTGAAAACTTATAACTGACTTAGGACGTAACGTTCAAAATTTATTTTTATATTTTTACATAAGTTGTCTTGATCGTCAATAAACCTAAAATCTGTATATATGTGTTTAATAAAATTTATCTCTTTAATAATAAAAAACGATTGTAATTACTTAAATTTTCAGGCTGACACTAAGAAAAAAAAAGAGCTAATTTAATTTGTTGACTTACTTGTATATATTCCAAGCTATCACAGTTTGACTAGAGAGCATCGCCGAAAAATAAAGTACAGATTCAAATATAAGCGAAGGTCTTAAACCTAATGGCAAAGGGATGGTCCAAATCCACGTGCCCACAGCCCACGTTAATAGCAGAACAAACGTCGCACCCTAAAATGTGTTACAAATTTTAGAAAATACGGAAACATTTTTATTTAAAAGCATTTATTATCTATTTATTAATTATGAACTCTATACTATAAATTATGATTAAATATCATAATTAAACGATAGAGTAAAGAAGAGTATAAAAGAGAGAGACTTTACTTGATTATTTTATTAAATATGTTCAGATCTGTCTTAGAAACAATCGATATTTAAATAAAACTTTTCGAAGAAGTGAAAAATCTTGCAACTGCATCCAAAATAAATAGTTTAAGCATGAGTTAAGTCATGCATTTACTCAAATTTAACATAAATCAGATAAGCAATCGCCACATTAAAATAATAGTAATTACTAAATAAACCAAACACTTTAAAAAATGTTCAATAAAAAAAGATTTACAGTAGAACTCCAATTATCCGAATTAATGGGGACCGGGACCGATTCGGATAATCAAATATTCGGAGTTTTTTTTTTTAAATTGCCATTGGAGAGAAAAAAAGTTACGTTTTGATATTGCACTATTTTTTATTGAATTAAATGAAAGAAACATGATATTTTCACATGTATTAAATATAAATAAAATGTACTTATGTACAAGTTTAGAAATAAAAATCATTGTTTTTTAAACATCTCCGTCAAATCAAAACAAACAATGTGCCTACACTGGCTTCGATGGTGGAAAAATAATAGTACACTTAGACTTTTTTTGGACAATTTTTTTTCTGAAAGTGATTCGGATAATCGGCGATTCGGATAGTCGGAGTTCGGATAATTGGAGTTCGGATAATTGGAGTTCTACTGTATTTAAATTGGATTTATCTGTTGCAACACAAACAAGAAAAAGTTAAAATAATACAAAAATTAAGAATAATAGTAAGTTTGAGAAATTTCACTTCGCATTGAATTGTTTGCATTGCTTATAAATTTTTTCTTGAATATAGATTTATTTTTTATCCAGAAAAAAATCAACACAAATTAAATATTTTTTACAGACAGTTATTAACTTCCATATGGTAAGTTATAGTAATCGAAAAAAATCGAAAATAATTTTTTTTTATATATTTTTACGTTTCAAAGTTTCTGAACTTTTTGGCATATCTTATTAGAAACAATAGTTACCCCAAAAAAATCGAAAATGAAATTTTTTATATATATTTACGTTTCAGTGGTTTCTGAACATTCTGGCATTCTTTATGTATGTATGTATGTATGTGCGGATACAATTTTGAGTCGACGATTTCGCGAATGATACGATATGGGGTGAAAGGTGCCAAAAATGGCATTTCAGTTTTTGAGAAAATGGAGCGTCCGTTTCCTGGTCAAATTGAATTTTTGAAAAAAAACAAATTTTTCAAAAATTTCAATATTCTCAAAGATCTAATTTTCCAATGTTTTCAACAAATTTTAAATCTTTTTAACTTCCCGTAGGGCAAGTTATAGTAATCGCAAAAAAATCGAAAATGAAAATTTTTATAGATCTTTACGTTTCAAAATCTTCTGAACATTTTGGCATACCTTAGAAAAAATGGATGTATGTGTGTATGTGCGTGTGTGTGTATGTGTGTGTGTATGTGTGTGTGTGTCCGTGTATGCATGTATGTTCGGATACAAATTTTCGTCGACGATATCGGGAACACGGATCAACCGATTTGAATAATTCAAAAAACATTCGATTCGAAATATTCGATAAGGAGACGTGCTGATTAGTTTTTGGCGAAAGCAGGTCTAGCCGTTCCGAAGATACGGGGCAAAAAGTGCCGAAAACAGTAACTCAGTTTTTAAAAGAACGGAGCGTCCGATTTGAATAATTCAAAAAACATTTTATTTGTATTGACTAAATGGAGAACTGTTCAAATTTTTGGAAAGGCAGGTCCAATGACTTTGGAGATATGGAGGAAAAAGTAAAAAAATGAGCCATTTGACGGTCAAAAATGAACATTAGACATATGCACATCAAATTATCAGATATTTTATAGAGATTTTACACATTTTAACATTTTAAAATTTTGTTTACATTCCTATGGGTTCCGTACCAATGTTTACGCGTTAGACGGCGACGCGGCGCTTACGCGCTTTGATATTTTGTCTTTATGCATTTCAAGCAGTACGATTGCTTTGAAAAAAAGTTCAGAATTTCCAAAATATTTCAAAATAAATGATTTAAGATAGAATGATTTAATATGGTTCGAAATTCTATTAAAAGTTTCAAATCATTGATCAACTTTTATTGATTATTATTATTGATTATTGTTAATTACTCGAATTTTGAATTGCGGTACGGAAGTTTCCAGCAATTTGTCTTAAGGCACGATGCCCTAATTGCCTTAAGACAGAATTCCACTTACACCTAGTTTAAAATTTTGAATTTTCTGAAAATTCAGCAATTTGCCTTAAGACACGATGCCATGCACCATTAGTTATTTATTACAATAATTACTTCATCAAACAATGATTTACTTATTGGAGAAATTTAATTTCAAAAATATATCTTCAACTTACCACCATAGTAAAATCATATCCCCATGGCAAGAATAATACACCGGTGTTGTACTTTTCCCAATGCGTCAAATAAAAATTTACAAATACATTCCACACAACAAAATACATTCTATACGCCGAGAAGTCTTGTCGTCCAAACATACTGCAGAAAAAAATAAAACACATGTTTTATAAAATGTGAATTAATAATACAGCATCATAATTTCCTATAATATTGCTACAAAGGAAAATATAGAGTTAAAAATAGAAAGTGTATTTTTATCACATATAGCATAAAATTAATTTAAAAAATAAATTGATAAGCATTAAACAAATTAATTGGAGTGAATTTTTTGAATTTTTGCAATATTACCAAAATACATAACAAATAGTTTCGAAAAATTTAAATTGAATTGATCTTGGTTCAATAACTATTTGGAATTCAATTTAATTAATTATTTCAGATATTGTATGGTATAGATAGGGTAGGGCGGGGAACAGTTTGACTTTGAGCAATCATATTGTGAAAACCTGACCAATTATATGACAAAAGATAACACATATCAAAAAACAACTATCTGACTATGTTCAGTAAAACTTCCACCTAATTCATCACTGCAAAGATATGTTTTTTTTGCCATTCTTTCAAAATTTGCAATCTGGTCCTTTTTACCTCATAGACGAGGTGATTTAGAACGGAATTTTAAAGGGATTTTACAAAATAATAGCTGCATTACTCAACCAGTTCAAAATATAAATTTCATAGGTGCATTTTTTACAGAGATAACGCTGGAAATATCCCTGAGCTAGTATTTCTTCAGAAATATTCATCAGTAGAATAACTATTTATTTAATTTATCCCTTATAATATAGCTTCTGTAATTTAGTTGTTTTACTTGCTATTTCTTATTTTTTACAATTTTGCCAAAGTAAAATTTCAGTTGGTCCATTTTACCCGACCTAAGTGTAAGTATCTAACTTAAAATTAACAATGCATATTATAAAATTATTAAATAACGTATACAGTGTACCCCGCCTTAGGAGCTTAATTCGTTTCGTAAGCACGCTCGCTTGCCGAATTGTTCGTATCTCGAAGCATTTTCTCAATATGAATACACCTAAGTCTGTTTTTACACTGTAGATTGGTTCCAGAAGAAGCCGTGTAAAAAAAACGTGTAAAAAAAAACGTGTAAAAAAAAACGTGTAAAAAAAGACATTGATCTTATACAAAAATGGGTGATTTGTTCCTAATCTCTAAAACCTATTAAAATTAGTGAAAAACAAGAATTTTTAGGGTATTCCCCTAAATTAGTGCTATTCACATTTGCTTTGACCAGTAAAAATTGTTTGTACGCGCTAAAGGGGAATTCAATTAAATATATAAGCTAGTGTTCGCAAACTATCGATACTATCGATGGTTTCAGACTTTTTTCTTTCATAAATACTTTTTTGTGATATGAACATACTTCGCAAAAATTAAATTTGACAAAAAAAATTAAGTACATAAAATTTCAAATCGTGCTAAATGAAATAAAATCGTGTAAAAAAATTAAAAATATTCAATTTTCAAACCGTGTTATATCAAAACCGTGTACAAAAAGACCGTGTAAAAACAGACTTAGGTGTACATTGAAATGCTATTGAACCGTTAAGCCCCGGCCTACCCTATATGTAATCTATGTATTTCAATAATTTTCCTTCTCATTAATTTTAAAGAAAATAATATTGTTAGTATGGCTTATTAAGTAAAATAAATAAAAATAAGCAATTATTTGTTTATATTTACCTATACATAAAAACTGGTATTAATACCGAAGACCAGGAATCTAGGCCATGATCAAATAATTCTCCTAAAGGACCACTAGTACCTGTCCGCCTGGCCTGTTTTCCATCTATGCCATCTAATAAACAAATTCATACATATTGAATTATCACGATTAACTTTAAAATATATGTACATTATATGGAATAATAACAAAGCTTACATACTAATTATAATCAATTAATAGCTACATTGTCATTAAAATAAATATAATATTCGTTTATCTACAATCGGCTTGAAACACTTTATTTTGTTAAAAATTGTGCAATTGTTTTTTAATTATGGGAACTAGAAAGTTAAAAAAGAGTGCGCGTAAGGTTTACACGCGATTGAAGTAAAATTTATTTGCTGCTGTACAATAACAATCTTGAATAATGATTATTAGTAATATTGTAACATCGAATGGAAAAAAGAACTACTGAGTTGTTTTTTCCAACTTGCCAATGTAGTATACAATATGTCCCTTTTCGGCCAACTATTGTAAATTTATCAAATTTACTGAATGCTCTTTACTGGATAGTTGTAAATAAAAGAGTTAATAATAATAAAAAAAAGTAATATGGTAACACTCGCGATGCACATATTTATTAGTGTCAACCATTGTACCCATTTATATAATGATAAATTATAAATTATATATTTATAATAGCATTAAAATATGTATAATGTTTGAAAACAATAATGTAATTAAAGTCATACTTCAAATATGACATGATCGGTTTGTCTGAATTATTTCAATAAGCTTGTGTTTCATACACGGCGCAAATGCTGCATTTGTTTTATTATTTTCATTATAATTATTTACGGGGACAGGGTAAAATATTCTTCTGATTCAGGCATTTTTCATTAAATCCAGATTTGTACTACGATGTAACTTTAAGATGTTTATTTATCTATGCCGATTTCCTTATTGATATCGGTACGCATACAGCGTTGATGCCGGTACACATAAAATGACAGATCTCTATTCACATACGCGACGACTAAAATCACAATCGACCCGTAAAGAAATGATATCATCTAGAGCGAATGACGAATTATTGGCACTCGACTCTTATCTTATCTTATCTGCCGTAACGCACTTCCGTTGCATTTGTACGGATTAACACCCTAGTCGCGCCTGAAGAAGTTTTGCTTCAAAAAGTTTGAAAAATTGATATATTGTTATTAAGTTGAACTTTTTGCCGTTATATAGAAATATTGTAAGCTAAATTAAAAATACAAAACATTAGGAAGCTTGATAGACATTCATAGTTTTATTTAGTTAATAGACGTTCATATTTTTATTTAGATAGACGTTTATATTTAGTTGTTCTAAAAGTAATTTCATTTTTAAATAAAGTCAAGATGACTTCTTCTTTCCAATCTCGAGTGATATTACTTAAAGCTTTTCCTGGCTTTTATCATTTTCGACTGCATTTGCAGAACATAGTATCAGTTTTGACACAGGCGTATTGTCAACATATTTTCTTCACAATCGTACAAAAATACTTTTCAAATGTAATTTGCAAATGCTCGACAAAATATCAAGCGATTGATATAAGGCAGATGTAGAAGCAGAACCTCATATAGGTTTGCCTCAAAATTAATTCTCGCAGAATGTGGCTAGTTTTTTAATTATGTTTTGTTACAACACACAATCATCTGTTTTAAAACGAAAAACATGTTCGACCTTTGATTCGGAGTCTGTCCTATATTTTTCAACATCAGTAATTACTATCTGTTTATCAATTTCGGTACAATAGAATAATAGAGTAATTCACATGATATTTTGGTTCCGATGATTTACGTCCTACATTTGTCAATAACATTTCAATGTCTGTATGAATTATAACTAAATTTTTTGATATTTTGATTTGTTATTGTATTCGAACTGATAAGAAGAAAGAAGCACAAAAATAAAATATCGAGACATTTTTTTTCTACTTTAATTATGATTTTACTGAAGACACATATGAAACCATATGCTTAATTGTTTATTAACGTTAAAATGCTGTAATTTAAAATTATATTGGTCAACCATTGTATAGTCTTTTTTGATATATTGTATTACACTGATTGAAAAAAGAGCAAATGACAGAACAAGCAAAATCATGTCTGTTACCAGTATTATTTGTAGTGAATAATAATAAGAAAAATACCATACATTAATACACATATTCAACACAGAAATAAAAATGATGGTGATCAATAAATTCACCTTACCTAGAGTGTAGGCTACAAACAAATTCACTCCTACAAATAGCCACACCCATGGAGGTATGCCTATTGCCGAATCAAAAAAGTAATCATACCAGCAGAGCAACAAAAAATTCAATACGGTCAGTAAGAATCCGGCAAATGTGAGGAGATTTGGAGCTATCCATCTTGGACAATACTAAAAATATAAAAGATACTTGAAAAAAATGTTAACAATTAAAAATATTTCTTATTTAATAGTATATTTCATTTACCTCTACACACCTGTCCCAAAACGGATGCATTACATGCACGCTGAAGATGCTCGTATCCTTTGAATTATACTGAGAATTAAAAAAAAATGGATTTTAATAAAACAAATTAATAAATAATTATGTATTGAGTCATATCAAATCAAAGTATGTTAACTTGCTGATTTATTAATATCTACAAAAAGATCATAATTAACAATTATAAATTTCGTATTTTTGTTATTATCTATACCTAGATATTCAGCATATCTGGGCAAAATCCGTAACACTGACTTAAATATTAACATTAACAACGCTTAAACTTAAATATTAAAATACCATTTGATAAATATTATATTAGAGTGCTCAGCTTTGTGTAAATATTTTTCAGAAGATTTTCAATACTTATAGAAATGTCAAATTAGAGTATGAACAAATAGTTTGGATATTAGATTAAATTGTCATATTTCTAATAAAATAAGGTACATATTCTTTCAGTTGGTTATTATTGATTTCATAAATATAATTTGCTATGAAAAATGAGATTGTTATAACTCCGAAAGTGTAATGAGTTAGATATAACTAACAAAAATAAACACTAACGAATGTAATCAAAGTTTTACATTTATAACTTCGTAGATTTATCAGCCATTTAATATACCTAATTCACCTAATTCTACCAAACTAGTCAATGTGACTAGTCTATAAGAGAAAATGTTCTATATAATAATAAGAAACACAATTGTGGTTTTAACGCCTTATTCAATTCAAATTAATATAAAACAAACAAAATTAATTGCAATAGTTACAAAAATGTATAGATATTATCAAATAATAAAATATTTAAAGTTTAATAGTAGTATTTTAACATTACATTATGTACATTTGACACCATTTTCGTTCAGAAGCCGTGCCACTTGTATTTTTTTTTTTTATATTTTTATTTGGCCTCGCTTACTCTGAGCATTTAACCACCTACAACATTTTTAATTATTTACATTCTATACTAATTTTTATATCATATTCAATTTATATATACCCTATTCTATATTTTTCTTATTCAGTTCTTGTTTTTTCATATCAAATTTCTAATTCATTCTAACTTCTATCTTCATTCAATTTTTTTTTCTTCACTTTTTTTAATATCAGAAAATTCTAATATGTTTTTCTTCTTACTCTTAATGCAATTCAGCTATTCGAATTCTGTAATTCCTATTTTTCTTAATTCTTATTCAATTTCTACTTAACAAATACAATTTTATTCAATTTCAAATTAACTACACATATTTTTTTCATAAATTCTAAGTCGTTGACAGGATTCGATCCAAAGATCCCTGTCGTGTGAATCGAACACGCTACTAAGTGAGCTATGCTCGCCACCTTGTAATTGGTTAATAAGGTTCTTGAAGTTTATGCTCTGTAGAATTATATTCTGAAGCAAATTCTTCTGCTAATCAAAAACATAAAGACTTTCCTTGATATATTTTCTTCTGTTGTGTCTTTGTATAGTTTTATCTATTAATTCCGGCTAAATCTACAAACACTTAATAGCCACCTTCTGGAACCTAATTAACCGTATACTTTTGCGCCATTTGGTCTGTGATTGGCCAAATGTAGTTTTATTATAAAAAGCAATGATTTCAGGTGATATTTTAGCATTATTTACACTTTCGATGTTTTTATGTGTTGCACTTTTGTACTCTTTGGTTTACTCTTATTTATAAACGGTAAGATGCATCTGTTGTGCCATGATGTCTTTTTTTCTAATTTACAAGTTTTCGACAACTCCCTCTGTTTGTGCGTAAAGTCCAACTAACGAAGCATTTTTATATTTCAATTTTAATGCTAAAGAAATATTTGTTAAAAAAATATCTGTTGTTACAGTTCTCCCTTCATGGTATATGGTTCGAGAAGTTTCATTACGATAAATTCGCTTAGAGCGGTTGGTTCATTTCGAGCTTGGCATTTTGCTAATTACGAACATCCATTTACTACATATTTTATCTCTACATTAAACGCCAGCAAAATTTAATGCCAAATTTATGAAGTTTATTTGGCATATACTGGGTAAATCTTCGTTGGAAGAAATTGTTCATCCATGGTAATATGAGCCCCTAGTTTGAAGCAATTTTAGCTATTTTCCATAAATTTGTTCCATACTGCTGAAACTAAAGCGAATTTGTCCGTTTGCAGAGGTTGACTCCTGATTGTTTTTGAAACGAATGTATCGGAAAATTCCACAATCAGTAAAATCGCGTCTACTGCAAGTAGAAAAATTATGCTCCCCACTTGGTGTTCCATAAATTTATTTATCCAATATATTAATATTGAAGCCTCAAAGTATTTCCTTCATACGCGAAAATATTTCCTCGTGTGTCCAATATTGCAAGAAATGCCTTCAATTTTGCTTGCAAAATTGACCAGTCTTTGGCCAAAATTTGAGTGGCTTCCAACTATGTACAAATTTTATAATGCTTCAAATTATGTTTGTCAATCACTAACAGAAATGCACTATTTGGATTCCTGTTCATAATGTTTCTTTTTGCATGTGCCGTTAGCCCAGGTACATAATTAAAAGCATTATGAACTAATAATCTACCTGTAACACACCTTTCTTCTTATTTCGGTTTCCAGCTTTCAGAATTAGCACAAAGTCGCAAGCAGTTTGGAATATTGTTCCTATATCATTTATCTCTATTGTCTTCACCAAGAATTTTCATATAACTACAATCGCTAATGCTGCCTTGTGGATAGATTTTTCTATCTAACAAATGCTTAAGGCAAATTGCTAGTACTTCTCATACCAAAAACTAAAATTTGAAAACTGAAAAAAATAGATTTTTGAGAATTTACTTTGACTTTTTCAAAAAAAAAATTAATTTATTTAGTATTTTGAAAATTTTGAATTTTTTTTTTCAAAGCTATCGTGCTGCGTTATTGTTTTAGAGATAAAGTCTTGAAGCGCGTAAGCGCCGTGTCGCAGTCTAACTGATGAATTTTGGTACGGAACCTATGGAAATGTCAATAGTACTCATTATTAAATTTCTATAAAATATCTGATGTATATATGTCTAAAGATAATTTTTGACCATAAAATGGCATTTTTTTTACTTTTTTCATTCGATCTCCGAAACTGCTGACCTGCCTTTCCAAAAACTAATGAGCTCATTCCTATCTACAGGAATCGAACGCTTTTTGAATCATTCAAATGGATTGATACGTGTTCTCAAAATTGCCAACGAAGAATTGTATCCGCACAAACCTACACACACATATAGACAGTGGCAAAATTTGGAAAATGAGAAAAAAAAATCAATATAATATATTTAAATAATTGTTCTTAATAACATCTTTCATTAAAAAAAACATAATACGGTAATTGGCTAATAGAGAGATTCGTAAACGAGCTGAAGTTCAAGAAAAATATATTTTTCAGATGTTATCCTACGGGAAGTTAAAATGTTCGTCGAATTTGTCTGTAAAAAAAAGTCCTTAGGGTAAAATTTATAATTTTTATTGTTAAAACAAAAATGAATATTTTGTTATAATATTAAATTTCTGTAGGATAAATTATAGTATTCGCAAAAAAAAAATGAATGTATGTGCGTGTGGGAATATGTTCGGATACAAATTTTTGTCTCAAAATCGTTTTCGACAATTTTGGGAACACAGTTTAACCGATTTGAATAATTCAAAACACATTCGGTTTGTTTTGATGGGAAAAAGTGGTGCTGATTAGTTTTTGTCAAAAGCAGGTTCATCCGTTTCGAAGATACGGGGAAAAAAGTATAAAAAAATAGTAATTTGGTTTTTCAGATAACGAAGCTCCCGATTTGGACGAAGAACTAATTAAAATTTTGAGAAGGCAGGTTTATTGATTTCGGAAAATCAATAACAAAAGTAAACAAAAATGTTATTTGGTGGTTAAAATGAATCGTTAGACATATTGCTGTCAAAAAGGTCAAATTTTTCAAAATTTTCAAAATTCTAATTTTAATTTTAGAAAAATGAGACATAAAAACTATTTAAGTAAAATTTCAAGGATGGGGCGGCATTATCGTCAGTGCCTCAGAGTGTGGAATTTTCCAGTCCTGTATTTGATATACATACAAACATACATTCATGCACACACAAATCAGTTTTTTAACTTCCCGAAGGAGAAGTTTATGTTTTCATAAAAAAATCCGAATCGCTAATTTTATGTTTTCTCGACGTTTCAAGCCATTCTGAATCGAATGAGACCAAATTTGGTTTTAGAAAATACTCCGAGTTAACGTGTTCGTTCGTTTTCAATTATGTGTAATAAATCCTCTCGAAATACTTCTAATCACTCATAAATTAATTAAGTCGATTATTTACACATATCGGGAAGTTCATTTAACTTGCCTCAAGGCTAAATACCAATACCAATTAGTTTCTAATGTATGCCAAAATGTTCAAAAACCTAAAACACAGATAAATAAAAAATTTTATTTTCAATTTTTTTGCGATTACTATAACTACCCTACAGGCATCCTACAGGAAGTTAATAAATGAGAAGCCCCTCAGTGAGAAAACAAAAATTAAAGTAGCAATAATCGATTGCTTTGCTTTTAAATTTAGAAAATATGACTGAAAATGGAATTTATCCGAATATATTCGAAAAATCAATTTGAATTAAATATGATCAAATTAAATCAAATAAACTACTAAAATCATATGATCAAATTGCATAAATCGATATTTCATTGATTACAAAGCAATTAATGCTGCTTGATTAGCATTTTATTAAATTAGGATTTTTCACTAAATTACTAATGTGATATAAAAAATATATGAACATAAAATTTGATCAATGCTTTGTGTACATTAAGAAATATGTTCTGATAAAAGTTTTTGACTTATCGCATAACTCGAACTATTGATGTTTTAGGATACAGCAAATAACAATATCGATTAGAGCGGTGTGGAAACTTTCCGATACAAATTATAAATGTGAGATTTCAAACATCTGCTCTATTGTATGAAAAAATAATAACGGGTACATAACTGGGGTGTCCTCACATAATGTTTCCAAATAACTAACAAAATAGTACAACTTACATGACCAAACGCATAAACGCACACACATGCATATAAATGCATTTATATAATTATGTATGTTATTCATTATTTATGTCGGTAATTTTGTAAATTTTTTTACTGATGCTTTCAAATATATAAGTATTCCTTTTTTAAGATTAGCATTGCATTGTATAATAAAAATAAAGCGCTAGATTAATCAATTAATCTAATAACAATAAACTAAAAATAAAATTAAATAAAATATGATAAATTAATTAATTAATTAACTAATTAATTAACTAATATATATGTTAAATATATTATATACAATAAATCTATAGAACATAGTCATTTATAATATCCCATTAATATATGTTATGCATTATTTATGTTGATAATGTAAAGTAAAAAAAAATATAATTTTCGTAAATTTTGTCAACTTGAATGGTAAGAATGATTGAATAGCAATCTCTCTTTGAAATTGATTAATTGATTAAATACATTATTATTACTATAATGATATAAATGTTAAATTATCCTGCGTTTCTAGTTTTAAAATTCTAGTAATAATATAGATTTAAAATCAGTAAATAAATCAGCAAATTTAGTTTCAAGATAATAATTTTTGTTGAAGACTGATCTTAACACTAAATTTTACTATATTGTAATATAAAAAAATCAAAAGAAGTAACTAGATTTGGTAAATTTTTATAATTTTTATGTATCATTTAGGCATATATATTTATATATATATATATATATATATATATATATATATATATATATATATTAACAAAGTCTAATAATCGGGCATAACATCAATAAAAAACTGTTTTTTATTGATGTTATGCCCGATTATTAGACTTTGTTAATACATATGTCAACATCAAATTCAGAATCATACAAAATATATATATATATATATATATATATATATATATAAATATATATATATATTAAATTTTTATATATATATATATATATATATATATATTCTCGTATCATGATGTTCGTCGCAATACTCCTCGAAACGGAAATTTTAACGAAATTTCATAATCGCGATCAGCATGCCTGAGAGACGACTCTTAGGATTTTTTTTAGTTTTTAGAACAATTTCTTTATTTCATTATTGTATAATTTGTAGTTTAAAAACACATACACCCCTAAATTTTCACCCTCTTTCTTACCACCAACTTCTATTTCGTAAATGTCATTTCAGTAATCGAACAATTTTTGATCTCCAGTGCAGTCAATAAATGCTTTTAACTTGTATTTATTTTATATTTTTTTGGGTTTATGAAAAAGCTTAAATTTTACCTGAAAAATGATTTATTTTTATCAAGGGTTGTCCAACCCTAGTACTATTTTTTAAATTTTGATGTCAATTTCTTCATTTTCTTTTTTTTTAATGCGAAATTTGAATATTACATGCAACTCCAAATTTTCAGCGTCCTGCCACAAATCCCTATTTCATTTAGTCATTTTAGTAGACCAATCAGTAATAATCAAAGCTCAATAACTAATAAATTATTGTCTTTTTGTAAACGTCATTCATTGAATTTTGATCAAGATTTTTCTGAGCTTATGAAAAGCATAAATTTATTTGCTCTAGCCACTGAAACAGTTTCAAAACAATTCTTAGATCGATAAAACGAGATAGTCAAATTGTCGATTGATTCTTGCATAATTACAACAATTTTTGAGAAGAAAGGTACCATACAATCTACGCCAAAAATGAATGTTCAGGTTCTGCTTCATAATCAAAAAATAAAAATTAATTAAAACCTTTTACTTATATACCATATTCTTTCTCTTTCACAATCAGTTAGTTATTTTTATACTGAAAATTTGATTGCCGGGTCAGGTAGTATATGTATTATATATAATACATTCATATATATTACTATATAATATAATACGTTTATCAATTTAGTATTACGCAAGGATTATCAGAAAAAGTAGTTCAATATCAAACTCCGTAATACCTATATTTCCTATGTCGTTATCTGCGATACGAATTTTATCAGTCTTTCCCGAAAAAGATAACTTTAATCAATCTTAATTCTCTAACAGCTTTATATACGTCTGACATTGTAAAAAATTCAAAATATCTTTTATAACAAATCTCATTTTTTCCTTGCATTAATTATTATTTTTAAAATTTGATATTCAATTTAATAATAATAATTATTAACCATTTAATTTTAATAAACAGTACATAATTATTTTATTTTTATTGAATTCACAAATGATCAAAAAATAGTTATCTTTTTATGTAATGGGCGTGGCGCACTAAAAGTGGTGCCTTAATTGAACCATTTTAATTTGCTGTATCAATGTGTTAAATAATCATGTTCAACAGAAAGTCCAATTTTTTAAATTATTACTATAGAAACTAGTGTAAGAATTATCACTATTTAGTTGTTTTATAAGATGCATTGGTAATTTTAAGTAAGATTCAATACTTCTTTATATATTACTTCTATAAAAGCTTACACGTGGATGGGGAAAAAGAACAAACTGGCCTTTTACCCTGGCAAAGAAGTCAACAGTAAAAAATAGTAAATAAAACAGTAAATTAAGTTAATAAAAGAAATTTTACAAGAGATAAGGTAAATAAATACCTATACTAACTGTGCTGATGATTATTTCTGACTAAATACTTGATCAAGGTTGTATACAGTGTTATCTCTGTCAAAAATGTATCCATGGAATTTATATTTTGCATTGGTTGAAATTTAGCTATTATTTCGTGAATTTAGCTATTATTTCGTGAAATCCCTTTAAAATTAAAAATGAGTCATTGGATCTGTTTGCCCAATTCCTGTCCCTTTTTACCCAACCTATAAGACTAGATGGCATATTTTTAAAAAACAGCAAAAAACATATTTCAACAATGATGAATTAGCTGGGAGTTTCACTGAACACAATAAGACAGTTGGTTTGGTTTTTACACTATAATTGCTCAAAGTCAAATTCGACCTTTGTGCCCCGCCCTCCTCTATAAAACTTACATTGTTCTGAATGTGATATAATTAAAAATGACAGGTAAATAAATTTAGGTAAAAAAGTAAAAAGACTTCGAAATTTAAGATCTTAAGACTTAATAATAACAAATTTTGAATTGTGAAGAAATACCTAACAAAAGCAAAATGTTCTTAAGTAAGTAAAAAGCAAACTTTTAGATATAATCTTATTTTGATTATTTAATAATAATATAAATAATATTTTATTAATTAACTAATATATCACTTTTTTGAAAGAAGAAGTTCATCTAATCGAAAGGTATTTATGTCAGGTGTCGTGCGAAAGTCTTGAGTTCAATTTTTGAATTTGTCTTTTATATATATATATATATATATATATATATATATATATATATATATATATACATATATATCAAAGCAGACGAAAGCAAATAACATTAATCCATACGAAAATCATTTAAAAAACCATTAAACTTAGATTTAAAATAGGCACACCGGATAGTCATCATTAGAACGACCCTATTATCCTAATTGTAAGTGTCCCATAAATATATTAATTTACTTAAACCTACTAAAAATACTAACTTTACTGTTTAGTATACTACACACCATATAAAAATCATTATCTTAGTACGAATTTTCTGTTCTGTTAGGAATTTTACTTTTAGTTCAAATCAAAAGTTAAGTTTCTGAACTCTATTCTATGAATTTAGAATACAAATAGACTACAAAAAGAGCAAAAAACTATAACAATACATAGTTTTTCTAAAAATTAAAAGATCGCTTCTTTTAATAGAATTATTTGTAAAAAAAATCTATTCTATGAGTTTAGAATATAGAAAGTTGAAAAACAATAACAATAGATGTCCTAAAAATTATAAAATTACTTCTACTAATAATAAATATATTAGTAATAATATTTATTTGCAATTTTCCAATATAAAGCAATTTTCCAATATGAAGCAAACGCTCGATCGTTATTTTCAATTTTACCTATTAATAATTGAATAATAATCTCATTATGCTAAACGACTTATATATGATTTAAATGGTTTAAAGCACACACGTTTTCTAGGTAATCATATTAGCAGGTACTGATTTTTTGTGCTTTTCCATTTATTAAATTTCCATGGTGGACGAGGGCTCAGCCGGGAAGTTTTTGCTTACTAGTTTAAATGATTAAATATTATCAAAGATTACGTATTTAGTGTCAGTATTTTCTTATAGCAGATATGCTTGATATTTTACAAAATGATTATTAAGTTTCTTGAGTAATTACAGATTTCAGTATTTGAGAAAAATCAATTGGAAACCGCAATATTTAAATTTAAGTGAAAGCAAAAACTATTTTCCAAATAAACAGTTAAAAATTTTATCCAAATATCTAAATCTGAATTCCGATTGATTAACTCAATTATTACACCTATCAGGAAGTTTTAGCAAAGAACTTAAAGCAAAATGCCACTGTCAACTTGTTGATAGTTAATTTATAGTTTATCCTGTGGAATTATTTCATAGTGTCAAAGTGTTGACTTGCGTATCTATTTTATATATCTGACGATATATAAAACGCGACGCATGATTTTTTCCAATTTACTTCTCGTTGGCATTTACAACACATCGACGACCTAAGCTGACCCCGTTTGATAAGAGGCAAAACACGCCACTTTGATGATCAGGATTTATTTCATACGTTTTTGTGCGTCTGATATGAACTTTTCACAAAAAAATATTATTCGATGCATATTTGGTCAGAAATTGAATCAATTTAAGGTAACGCAGACAGAAAACAAATTCGTCAGTTTTAGCAAAAAACATCGGTTGCGTCAAATATAAATTACTTGTTGGCACTAAATTGTATTAGCTTATTCATATCCTAATTAACTTCCCGTAAATTTTGGCATACCTCAGAAAAATTGTATGTGCGTGTGTCTATGTGTGGAGACAATTTTTCGTCGACGATTTCGGGCGTATGGATGAACTGATTTAAAAAATTCCTATTGATAGAAAGATTAGTTTTTGGCAACGGCAGGTCCAGCCGTTACGGAGATACGAAGCAACGAGTGCAGAAATAGAAAATAGAAATAAAGTTTTTGAGAGAACGAGGTATCCGTTTGAATTATCAAAAAAATATTTTGCTTGCGTTGGCAAAACAATTGTTTTCGGAAATTCCAATTCCAAAAAAAAAATTGTATATCGAAAATAATTCCGATTTTAATTTTAACTCTGGCTTAAACTCTGAAGCTCACTTATATACTTCAAATAATTTTAACTTTGTAATTCTGTTTATATAATTTCTATAAGAAAATTTTACAGTATTTATAATAATCAATTTGAAAACATTTAATATTCCTCGATTTCATTACGGTCCGGAAAGTTCCAGCAATTTGCCTCAAGACACGATGCCATACAACACTAGTTTAGAAGTTAAAGAATTGTGAAAAACAAGTAGAACGGCAAGTAATGGTATTCACTTGTAAATTTGTATCAATACATATTTATTCGATTTGATGCCGAAAGTAAATTTCTGATGAATAAACAAATATATATGGCTACCTAATTTATAAATGTGTTATGCAATATCAGCGATTTCACATTTCGCTACCATTGCACATAGTTTTGGAAGTGTTATCACAATTTTCAAAATATGTGGCGGATACAGCCATTGATCATTGAACTAATTAATTACACTATAAATGATAAATGTCATAATGCTCTAAAATTTTAATAAAAAACTACAGAAATATATATTTATTGCAAAAAACGGTGTGGATGAAAATAATTTTGAAAAAAAGAAGATAATTTATTTAACAAGGAAAAAATTGGAAAAATATATTACTTCACTGTTAATTAATTCATCCTAATATCCCAAATACTTCAGTAAAAGTTTGCTGATCAATACCTGAAAACTTGTTGAAAGACCATATCTCATACAAATTTTGTAAGTTACTCATAAGTGTGTGTATGGTAATTGATAGTAATTTCAGAAAGAAATAACTAAATTTAATAATTAAAGATCACTAAAAAATATTCAATAATTACAAAATTTAATAATCCTGAACAAACACTTTGAGAATTATTAATAAATTATATGAAATTTTTCTTTTATTAATTTGTGCACTAATAGAATATAAAAAAAAACTGTTTTTTTTTCGTCCTATAAAATTACTTCTTGGAATTTAATAAGAGTTAAATATTCATGAAATCAGCATGATCTGCACCCGCATTCTTTCTTATCTGAATAAGATCTTTTTTCGTATTTTAATTATGCAGGATAGTCGAATTTAAGTCACACTAGACATCAAAATTTTAAAAGTTTCGCTAATAATTTAATACAATCTACTATGACCCCGAAACGTATAGGCTATAGGGTTATAAGATACAGTATTAATAAAGTATATACTTAACCGTATAAAACTGTTTACCGTTTATTTTATACGCTCACCGTAGGCAGAATATTGGCTCAATTAAAAAAAAAACGAAAATAAAATTTGACCTATCTACAATGCTACAATGCATACAATGTTAAAGGTAAAAAAAATTAAGGCCCGAAAAATGCTCCGAACTGAGCTACCTTGTAAAAAATGGTTTCTAAAGTTGGTTTGGGGTCCAGTAGATTCCTGGTTACGAGAAGGGTTAAATACTCATATACTAATACTCCAATTTATTATATCTAAAGTTCTTTAGAATGTTATAATAAATGCTTTAAAACATTACACAGAAACAATGAGAAAATTTTACTTACTTTATACTTTTCAAAGCCCCTTCAGGTGCTCCTCGCTTAAATATCTTATACGACAACATTTTGATAAAGTTCGGCTAGTCTCCAGTAGAAATTATAAAAAAAAAATTAGGAATGTCACAAACTTTGAAACTCTCATCTATTAAAATTTTGAATTTGAAACCACTTTTTACTGTGAACGTCATTATATAGACGTTATTTTCACTTCTCACTCATATTGTAGAAATTTTCTTCACATTTTGTTTCTTGGATTATATTTATATTGTAGATACAATTGTTCTATCTGTAAAAAATGAAAATACATGTACATTATTTTAGAAAATAAGTAACAATGAAAACGTACATCAGCAAAACAGACCGAAACTTGCGTATCATGATATAAATTACAGTAATTCGTCCACGTGGTTTATAATAGAAGAGGGGTTCACAAACATTTGCTGGAGCTTTATATATATATATATATATATATATTAGTGATGTGCCGACTCGAAAAATTCCCGATTCGAATGATTCGAATCAGAAAAAAACCTGATTCGAATCATGATTCGAATCAACTCGAATCAAGTATATATATGGACAAAAAAATTCATGGATGTATTAATTTAGTAAAAGTGATCCAAATTTATAATCAAAATTGTCAGTTTAACCAATATAACCGACAAAGTAGAAATTGTAATCATAAATTACTATCAAAAAGTATATTTTGAAAATTATTAAAAATGATATAATTTTGAAGACGGCTGAAACATATCTTCAAATTAATTTACCATAATAGATTACCAAACAATTGTGCATCACTAAAGTATATAAAATAATATTTGGAATCATGGGTCGATTGTTTATTTTACTATGTAATCAGTAAAGGATCGCATCTAAACTGAGAGCTGAAAGTTAATTAATGTGAATTTGCCATTACTTACATAATTAGAAGTTTAACATATTATTTACTGACTTTCTTGGTGTTTAGTAATTGTTTCAAAGAGAATTATATTGAAAGATTCCCGAAACTCGTTTCATAATTTCGAGTGGTTTATTCTGATAACATTTAAGATCTAAAACACTTACGTTAAAATTGGGTATTGATATTTCAAGAACAAAATCGCTCTCAGCTCTCCGTAAATAAATAAACACGCAAGAACGACGACGCATTGTATCGCCCATACGGTTAACTCATATCGCTCGAACGGCTTGAAGTCGGGATGATTCGAATCAGAATTCGGAATAACTCATAACGCCGCCGCTTGATTCGGTTTGACTCATATGAAGTCGGAACAAACTCATAACGCCGCTTGATTCGGTTTGGCTCTGAAGTCGAACAAACTCACAATATCTCGCTTGATTCGGTTTGTGTGATGAAGTCGGAACAACTCATATCGCCGCTTGATTCGAGTTGGCTCATATGAAGTCGGAAACAACTCATATCGCCGCTTGATTCGGTTTGACTCATGAAGTCGGAATAACATATCGCCGCTTGATTCGGTTTGAGCCGTATGAAGTCGAATGATATAGTTAGTCGATGAATGCGATTATGGTCTATAAGACGATTGGAGTCGGCCGATACATTTAAGCATATTAAAGTCGGGTGGCTCGCATGATTTAATTCATTATTTATTTTTTATATTTATGATATTTATTTTTTATATTATAATATTGAATTAAATTAAA
>NW_020537324.1:35550012-35606147 GCF_003426905.1 Ctenocephalides felis | reverse complement strand
CGAAAAAACCACCCTGATTGCGCTCGGGTAAATGTAATACCTTTGTAGACATCTGTGCCGCTATAATGTCATTCGACATAAGCACATCTACTTCGTCTTCTATATCTAATTCAGAATCTTCATATCTAACTTTCTGATAGACTTGAGATTTATTATCTATGACGGTCAAAGATTCGCCTGGAGGTTTATCACCCTGAAAGATAAAAGTTATATCCCCCCTTTCCCATTTCATTTCTGAAAAGTCTACTAATGTTGTGTCTAGTCTTATTTTTGATCCAGACTTATGTATCTTACAAATATCAGATGGCAGTATCCTAGATACTAAAGGCACCCAAGACTGGAAATCCCATTTTAATTCCATATAAAAATCTTGTATCTTTGTTAGTGCAGCTACTAAATTTGGTCTACGTATATCCATTTGCTCTCGTGATTGCTGACTCAATTTTCTCACTAAGGAGGATATTGTTTGCCTGTCACCATAACTGATGGCCTCAGCTAGGGGACTCCATCCTTGTAAATTTTTCACTTTGACAGGTGCACCATGAGCTAATAATATATGAACACATTCCTTTTTGCCTAACATAACTGCCAGATGTAAGGGCGTATTTCCGTGTTTATCTTTTTTTCCAACATCATGAATGCAAAGCAATCCTGAAAGTTTTCTTATATCTCCACTGAAAATACATTGATGTAAAGGAAAACAATTGCCAGTATCCGCCATTTTCATGTCTTTATTTTGTAATTATTATTAATGAATGTTCATCTTGCTTGCAATATGTTATTAAATGTGTGATAAATGTCAATAATGTATTGATAAAGCTTATAGTTTTGATTGTACATTGAATGTTACTCAATTGGTAGCAAATTATTTGTTTAAACATAACCTCTAACAAGCGTCATTTATCGCTCGTAAGAATGTCAACTTTCTTGCATTCGTACTGCCTTTTGTAGCGATGCGGAAAAATTAGTTACTACAACGATTTAAATCAAATAAGCTGTTTTGCCAGTTGAGTGTTGACAAAAAACAACACATGTTTTAGCAGAGCCCTGCGCAAAATATAATAATAATCATCATAGATAAATAAGCATATATAATCATTTACCTTGTGGAAGATTTTCTTCTATCTGCTGCTTCTCTGCTTATTCTAATGCTTATATAATACCTTTATTGAATATTTGACTTTCAGGTAATTGGATTCCAAAAAGTAAAACTAAACGAGGAACGGAAGATTTGAAGGGTAATGCAAAATTGCAAACCCAAGCAAAAGATCTCGTCTCAGCTCTGATCTTATAAAAAACTAGTGGTGTGTATGGCATCATGCCTTAAGGCAAATTGCAGGAACTTCCCGTACCGTAACGAAATGATCGAGGAATATTAAATGTTTTCAAATAGATTTATAAATACATACTGTAACATTGTCTAATATTTATAAGAATTATATAAACTGAATTGCAAAGCTGAAATTATTTGTTTAAAGTATATTAAAACTTAAGTCAGAATTACAATTAAAATCTGAATTATTTTCGATACACAAAAAAACATATTTTTTGAAAAAAAAATTTTTTTTAAATAAAATAGAAACAACGATTTTTTTTCCAAAAGCAATTATTTTGGTAAGACAAGTAGAAAGTTCTTTGAATCATTCAAATCGGACGCTTAATTCTCTCAAAAACTGCAATTTTTTGCACATTTGGCTTTGTATCTCCGAAACCGCTGGACCTGCCTTTGCCAAAAACTAATCACCACTTCTCCCCGTCATTACGAATTGAATGTTTTTTGGATCATTCAAATTCGATGCTCCGATCTCTCAAAAACTCGATTTCGATTTTCTGCATTCTTTGCTCAGTATCTCCGAAACGACTGGACTTGCCTTTGCCAAAAACTAATCAGCACATCTCCCTATCAATAGGAATCGAATGGGTTTTGAACCATTCCAATCGGTTGATCCGTGCGCCCTAAAAATTGTATTCATACATACATATACACACACACGCACACACATTCATTTTTTTCTGAGGTATGCCAAAATGTTCAGAAACTTTCAAAACGTGAGGAAATGTAAAAATTTTCAATTTCGATTTTTGGACGATTATAATAACTTACCCTACGGGAAGTTAATAAAGAGATTATCTCTAGCGTAGCAATGAGTAAGCTAAAGGATGTTGTTAAAGGTGATAAATCTTCAGCTGTTGAGAAATAGGTCAAGGCTCACCTTGTAACAGTAGAGGGTCTAACCGTTGAGCAATCAGACCTCTTATGTATAATGCGTTTCGTGATGAATCTTGTTGGTCAAGTATAGAGTTAAATCCTGCTAGATTGGTGAAAGAGTTGGCCAGTTTAGATATATTGGATCCATTTGCTATCTATGAAATAACATGTATTGAATGTGTGAAGAGTGAAATTAGGTAACTATTCAACAAGATATTGGAGTCTTTTAAGCTTGATTTATGTCATAAAGGCACGAGTAATGAGAATTGGGAATTGGCTGCCAACGACAAACTTGCAAGGATGACCATCAAGTATTCAGTTGCTGGATTGATGAAAAATCAGATGACCTCAAAGAAAATACAGAAGTAGAAGATAATTTTAATAAGGCTGTTGATTTCAAGTGAAGTAAGGAAGTGGAACACTTTTATAATCTTCTGTCTTCTGAAAAAATAGGAAAATAAGGGCGTAAAAAGTTGCTAGTTTCTGCTATTGCAAAATTATCTCAATTGCAATGTAGCTATAAAGTTGTTGCCATAGATAAAAGAAGAGCATGCTTGCTGCTACCTTAACTACTCGGGCTACCGAATAAGAAAGACAGGGGCCTAGATAAATAAGCATAAAGGCATAAAGGCATAAAGCACAGGGGTGTGATCTATCGTCTTCTTAGTTGCTTAGTAGAGCACGTTTTTTTTCACAAAACTAAGTATGTTATCCAGTATTTGAGCGATGGATGCATATACTCTTCTTTTATCTATGGATGGATGTTCAAGAGCTGATGTGGAGAATATGCTTTCCCCTAGAGGATATGCAATTTTTCATCGCTTTCATTTGTTGTAGTTTTTAAAGATTATGACTTGGAGAACAGGAATGAAGTAAGGTCAGCTATTAGCAGTCTTTGGAAATCTAGTGTATTTAACCAAAATAAAATAAATGTTGTCGGTTCTTTTAAAGATAGGATTGCTTTTGTTGCAATGGAAAATGCAATTTCAAATTTGATTGTAGATCAGGAGAGCAGCAAGGATACTCAAAGTGCTGGCGATGGTGAAAAAGTTGATTTGGTCTTGAGTATTTCAAAGTTTGCTAAAGATTGTTGTTCAGACAAACTCTTTGAATCAATAAAAAATAGGATAGCAAATAGTTTAGACAAAACAAGAGATTCTAAGATAATAGTTGCAACTAGCTCATTTAATTTAATAGAAGAGTTGTGCCAATCGGCATAGTGCAGAAGAGAAGCAGCAGGTAGAAGAAAATCTTCTACAAGAATTGCAGGAAGGTGAGGATCTGGACTGGAAAGAGCATAAAATATTTTGATTTGGAGAGGAATATAGGCATTTTGATGATAGGGCATATTTCTCTCCACGTGATGAATATGAAGCACCAGTTTTTTACGAAATTAACCCAATAAGAGCACCAGGTGAATTTTTAGACCTGATGAGTTGGCAAATTATAACGCAGGAGAAGTGCGTACTAATGTTAAAAGGATTTTGCAATACATTGTTGATATACATGATGAACATGAAGGTAGCTTAGTGTTCGGTGCAGAGTCTGATTACCACAGTTTTCTGTGTGGTTTTTCAGTAAATTTTAGATACCATTCTGTGACGAATGTACATATTCGTCAGTAGCATACGGTACACCACAATAATTGCATTGAACTTTGTAATCTCTAACACCATTACTTTGAAAAAAATCATAAATGGCAGCATAACTATCAGCAGCATCATTTATGTAATCTACTACCCACTCCATAAAACCTTTTAATTTATTATATCACAAGAAATTACATCTATCAATAGAAAGACTTTTTTTGATATCAAGTAAATCATGAATTGCCAAACGATATTAAGATGACCAATGATGACGATAAATTTAAAAGAAATATAAAGAAATATTATAAGGAAATTGAAGACAAAGAAGACTGAAGAGTTATATAAAGATAGAGATATTTTAATTATAATAGATATTATATTAATCAAGGCTTATAAAAATTATTTCTTTTATCATTAAATTTAAGATAATTAAAATAATGCCTTTACTTATCTATGCGTTTCTCTCTCCTGATTTTCACGTTCAGAAGGGATACTTAAAGGATCCTCCGCTCAGACGTGATGGCGCTGCTTTTGGCATTCAAATTAATGGCGCTTTTTTTTATTGTTATTATTATTTTAATAATTTTTACAACTGTCCTGAAACGGACAAAAGGTTAAAATATTTGACAAAAAATTTGACATAAAACTGAAGGCGTTGGCAAAATACAAATCATCTGACCATTGCCAGTGATTTGTCGAAGGTCTTATCTATTGTTGATTAGTGCAGAAGAAATTTTCTTTTCAATCGGTCCCTGGTAGAGTTGTTCTGAATTTTTCTGGCAAGCAAGTTCGGGTGATCAGCTAGGCGATTTCTATATTTGTGTGAGTAAGCGATTATTTCATCCTTAACTGTGCTAGTGCCTGTGTCTTTGTGTATTAACCAGTTTGGAACATACTTTGGTGCTTTCAAAATTTCTTTTAATAACTTGTTTTGAAATCTTTGAATTATTAAAGCATTTGAGTTGGAAGTTGATCTCCATAGCTGTATGCCGTATGTCCAAATTGGTTTAATGGTGGCGGTATAGAAGTAAATTTTATTATGCGTGTAAAGTTTTGATTTTCGTCCGAGGAGCCAATAATATCTTCTTCTGGTTTCTTCAAGCTGCTTCCTCTTTTTCTTAATGTGTTCTTTCTAGAGGTTAGTCTCTAATGCAGGTGTAAACCTAGATATTTGACTGTATCTGTTTGATCCATAATTTCTCACTGCAGGACAAGTCCCTTTCCAAAGAGTGAAAGTGATGTGTTTTGACTTGCTGCTGTTAACTTCTATTCTCCACAAGCTTAACCATTTTTGTATCACGTCAAGATGATCTTGCAGCATTTTTTATGTGATTATGGGATCTTCATGTGTTGCCAGTATGCCTGTGTCGTCTGCATTTGTCGCTGTCAAAATGTCATCTTTCTGTGGTAGGTCCGCAGTGTATATGAGGTATAATAGTGGCCCAATGACAATAACCCTACCTTGAGGCACTCCCGATCTGACAGGATGTAATGAGGATGTTTCATCCCTTACACTAACGAAGTCCTACCTTATCAAATGCCTGACTAATATCGAGGAAAACAGCTGAACAGTAGTTCTTGTTTTGGTAAGCCTTGTTTATATTGTCGACAATTCTATGAATTTGCTCTGGTGTGCCATGTTTTTTTTTAAATCCAAATTGATGCTCAGGGATAACGTTGCTATCATAAATAAAGGGTTTTATTTTACTAGTTAGGACCTTCTCAAATATTTTGGATAACGTTGGAAGTAAACTAATTGGTCTGTAACTTCGGACTTCATTCGGATTTTTACCAGGTTTCGGAATAATTATGATTTTAGCAATTTTCCATTGATCGGGATATGATTTAGGTCTCATTATACCGTTAAACAGGATTGTTATGAAACGGTAGGCTTTGTAGGGAAGTTCTTTAAGTATGTTAATATTAACGTTGTCAACGCCAGGTGCTTTTGCAGATTTTGCTCTTTGGATTTCATTTGTAATTTCTGGAACTTTGATTATGGTGTTTGATGAAAAATTTGACTGAACTTCTTTCAAAGAATCAAAAATAAATGTTTCTTCTTGTTCCGTGGATTTTGAAGAATTTGGCGTAAAAACTTCCTTGAAGTAAGTCGAGAAATATTCTGCTTTTTCTAAATCACTGCGTGCCCATCCGGTTTTCTAATTGGAGGTATAGTGATATGTTAATTGATGTAATTTCTTATTATTATAGCAGTTCCATAGCAGTGACATGCATGAATCAATGTGGATTTCAGATTGCTACCGCCGCTCGGTGTCGCTCGGTGTTTACTGGGAATAAATATACAGTCAAATCGAAATATAAATCAACAAACATACTGCCGGTTTAATCTACTAGAATAACTTCTACCCTTTTCAACTTATTATTGTCATAAGGCCGACATCGCTGGCTCTAGATGGACAGGAGCACGAATGAAAATTTTTATCAAGTGATTTTATTTTATTTTTTGTACATGTTTATTTTTATTTATCTACGTATGCGTCTATTTATTCTCAGTAAACACCGTGTGATGTGAGCGTCGGCAGCAACCCGAAATCTACAAGCGTGCCTTCAGCGCTATGACACCCATATATACAATTACAATGTAATCAATGTGGATTTCAGATTACTACCGCCGCTCGGTGTTTACTGGGTTATATTTGCAAATTTTTATACTCATTTTATACCTACTCTTCTCAAAACCATAGAATATAAATATTTCAGAAATAAAAATATTTTCAGAAATCAAAATACCTAGCATAGAAATGTTTATTTATTTATAACTCAAAACCATAGATAAATAAGCATAAAAGCTCAAAACTATAGATGAATAGAAGCAAACTTTTATCGGAGTGAACGTGGCTCATTTGTCATGTCAGAACAGTGAAGTTATTATAATAATAAACATTAACAAAAGATATTCCAAAACAGTTGAAGATAAGAAAGAGATAATGCTAATTAATAAACTAATTTTTTTTATGTTGTCGAATAGAATATTGTAGTATATTTTTGTATCGAATAGAAGTATTAGAAACTCATAATTACTGAAGTATATTTTTTCTGTTACATTTAAAATGTTATTTGCACATTGAATATAAGTTGATATTTTTTCCTTTGCAGCATGGATATAACAACAAAGCTTATTCAGGATATTCGGAATCTGGATAACACCATTACATTATTTCATGATAAGTATAACGCTGACAAAACTATTTTCAATAATGAATTGCGGCATAACTTACAACAGTTTTCTGAGAAATTGAAATCACTTGAGCAGATTTGGTGTAAAGATGTTACAGCTGAATTGAATGATTTTACCAATTTAAGTATATCCAATACCAGTTCAGTGAATGGTTTAGAATGTAGTAAGTCTAGTAAGTGTATAATAACATATATCTCAAAATGCATATATTTTAAGTTTATTTAATCAATCGAAATAAATTCTATTGTTCTAAGATGAAATAAGTTGATGTTTTAAATTTATCATAATTTGTTCCTTGCTATATTACAGCTTTGTTATTGTTATGTTCATATGTTATGTTCATGTTCATATTGTCGGGTCTCACTAACCTTACTTATTGTAATGAAGCACATTCTTTATAATTTATTCTTTATCACAATATTTTTTTTTAGCTCTTCAACAAATTAAGCAAGAATATCCAAGCTTTACTGAGAAGGAATATTTTAATCTAACCAATTTGCATTATTTCAATGGGTCAGCAATAATAAAAAACTTCAATTTTGGTTATACATGTTTGATTTGCAGACAAGAATCTCCAAATGAGCAAAGTCTATTTGATCATATTAAAACACAAAGACATCTGGCAAATATATCAGATCATTTTAAAATTGCATCTTTGAATGTCTTTTCTAAATTCTGGACAAATCAAAGAAGTGATTATAGAAATAAATACATTACTTGGCCACATTCTATGACTGAAATCTATTGTTCGGCATGCAGCCTGGTGTTGCCTTTCGATACTTTACATGGAAATGGACATTTTTTATTTGACAGTCATAGATCATCGAGATTGTATAATGATCTTTTAAATGATATTGCAAAATGGAATAGGTTGAAAACTAATGAGTTGACATTGCAAGATAAAGATGTTTGTAAGTTTTCCAATTATATATCAGATAACCAAGATATATTGAAACTAGGCTATTTAGAAAAAAAGCTTCTGGAAAAAAACTATCCAAGAAGAATTTTGAATAAATTATCTTTATTCCATAAAAAACATTTGATCCAAGAAATTAGAAAAGAGAAAATAGAAAAAGGGATAAAATCCCAACAGGATTGCAATGACACTGCTACTAATTCCAAAATGGAAATTAATTTGGTTAATAATGAATCCAGCAGAGATACTATTTTACAGTAAGCATGTCTTGTTATTCTTTATAATTTATATGTGGAAATGGTTATATAATATAGATATTTGTTTGATTGTCTAGAAAGTTTTTGTTTATAATGTTCTGAAAATTCTAGTTCTAATGAAATCACATGGATTATTATTTTCTATAATTTAAGAATGCAAGATGGAATCTTAATTTAACCTTTTCCTTCTAACACTTGCTAACTGTAAAGCTTAAATTTATCGTAGTATGCACTTTGAACTTTCTGTCTTCCTTGTCATTCCTTCAATTTAATCAGTGTGAATTATTTTGCATATTTTATGTTGAGAATCTTTTATATTTCTTTAGTTTAAGAATGCTAGATGGATTATTAATTTAACCATTACTCAATAACACTTGCTAACTGTAAAGCTTACAATCATTTCAATATGCACTTCGAACTTTCTGTATTCCTTGTAATTCTTTCCAATTTTTAGTGTGAATTATTTTTCATATTTTATGTTGAGAAGCTTTTAAGAGATGTGGATCGCTTACTTAAGAATAGTTTAGCTTGACTTGATCAAATTACTTCCATTACTTTCAAAGTTATGTTGTTAATATCCATAGCTGTGATGGTATAGTCTAAATTTTTTTCATACAGGAGAAATGTTCAGTTTTCTAATTTTTATATTTTAGGATATATAATCAGCATTATTATTGCCTGACGTGCAATAAGTTTTTACAGTTTTGCAATGTATTGGATCATTCTTCATCAAAACGACATACAAATACATTCACCTCTCTAAATTTGAAAATCAATGATATCTTTTGCTGTCTGTTTTGTAAGCGGATTTTTTATGAAGCTCCAGCATTTAGGGCTCATGCAGATTCACAATTTCATAAAAATTTGTGAGTAGATCTGAATGTTATAGAAATATTTGTATTTTATTGATTGTTAGTTTTAATACAGGTTCATATTTATATATTTAGAAACTTTATTGAAAAAGAATGCCCAATATGCAAAATAAAACTGTTTGGATCTTTGGCTGATATAAACATGCATGAACATTTCAACATTGTACCAGCATGCAATCAAGTTTGCAAAACAAAAGAAGAAAATGGTATGTTTTAAAGTAATTTGTTTTATTATACTACAGTTCAGTATAAACGATTTCTGTAGTCTTATTTTTTTGGAACATATTTAAAATTGATAATTTCTATTCAATTAGTAATGAAAATGAGTGGCATATTTCATAAACAAATGTGATAGAAAGATTTATTTTCTAATATCTTAGTTATTACATAATGAATCAATTATTAGTCGATCATTATGTATTAATCTAATTCAAAAAATTTTGCCAAATGTGGATTTTTTCAAGAAAATTTTCAATCCGCAAATATAAACTATTTTCAAATAGTTTCACTTTCTCCTTCTGGTATCTTAACAATGTAAATATTTTTTAATCGCCCTCATTTTTTTTTGCGATTTTACCACAAAAGTTTATTAAAACGTGAACTTTTTCAATTAATTAATATATTCAATATGCTTAGTACTGTTTTAATTTCATTATTGTTTTCCACTGGCCTCGATAGTATAGCTGCGGCACTGCTACGCTCCTAACCATTTTGCTTTTCGTCATCACTATTACCATTAAATTAAAAAAAATAAGATATTATATATAATAGAATTAAATATTTTTGAACTATTTTCTAAAAAAATATTCAAGTTTATTGCAAATATACATTGTTTTTAAATTGAAAGATATCTGCATAGAAAAAATTAAATAAAATATATTCAGTAGGTTTTAATAAAAGCCACAGCAAAGTGTGGCCGGGCATGCTCTTATTTTATCTATGAGTAAAACTATAAATTTAAATTTGTTTTTGTCATAAACACAATCAAGGGTATAAAAATCGAACTATAAAATAAATAGCCAAAGTTTTTGTTTACATAATTTCTCATATTTGAAGGGTTTTAAAATTAACAATGAATTTACCTAACCAAAGTATTAACGAATTTGAAAAGACAGAAATCTGAAATAAGCAAATGGAATTTAAATGCTATGTTTGATTAAACAATTTGTAGAATATTCAAAAAAACTATAGGTTTTTAAACATATATATGAGTATTTTATTAAGCGAATGTTGCCTTACAATTGTTAAAAATTTTTAAAAATATGTTCAGCATTGAGATTATAATCTCAGTTCTAGGGAAATTAGTTAACAAAATATAACTATTTATATTTGAACATTGTGTGTTTGTTGTTGAAGTTATGTTAACATAATTAATAGCATTGAGATTATAATCTCAATGCTAAACATATTTTTAAAAAATCTCTTCTGGCAATGATGTAATATATTACTATTTATATTTGAACATTGTGTGTTTGTTGTTGAAGATATGTTAACATAATTGATGGCACAGGATCACAAAATAAAAAATGTTGTCTGTATTGGAGGTGCGACATATGTTTCATATTTTTTACTGCTGAACATGAATCTAAAATGGGGGGTTAAACTGAAGAAAAACGACAAAACTCCGGCCTAGGAATTTTTTTACATAATAATTAAAATCTTAAAATTTCTATAGTTTTCTTGCTAATGAGATGAATTTCTGCAATGCTTTTTCATCTCTGTTGACTATCTGTTTGCAAATTGCTGCAGTAATTTCCAATCATATTTATTCCCCATTGCCTCTAGGCAATCTGAAAACATATCTATATAATATTTTTTAAAAATATGTTTGCAAATTATGCTACAACAGGATTCTCAACAGAGATTTAAAAAAAGCATTGCAGAAATCTGTTGTCCATGTCATTTTAAAGAAAAAATGGGTCAGAATACGAAATTATAGGTTTTTAATTATCATGTAGAGAAAATTCTAGATCCGTTTCAGTTTTGACTCTGTATTCGTGTTCAACAGCAGAAAATATATGTCGCACACACAATACAGACAACTTTTTTTATTTTTTGGATCTGTGTAATAGATCATTTCTAGTATTACAATTTAATTTATATTTCATTATTGCAGTCTTTTTTCATATAAATGTAACTTTAACAATTTCAGTTGTTAATTCTGATTTATCAATTGAGATAAACGCACTGGAAATGGAAATGAATGCACTGCATCCCATGAATAGTCTGGCTATATATAATACAAATATTTACTTTAATTGCCTTCTGTGTAGAGTTCATATACCAAAAAGAGAGCAAGTTTGGACACATTTAAAAGGAGTAAAACACAGAAACGAAATAACAAAGAAAGACAAACTGAATATGTTAAATTCTTTTATCAATTTAATTAGTTTGTTCCTGAAAGAAGACATTGACTATAATATCTATTCTAATAGAGATTTTATATTTCCTTGTACTGATAAAACTGTTTATTGCAAGGCTTGCCATCAAGTAATACCAGCACAATTAAATAAAATGAATTTACATTTTGAATCACCTGCTCATATTGACTTTTGCAACCTTCTTACTGTCAATGCATTAGGCCAAAAGAAATGTAGTGCAATTCCTACTGGTGGTCATTTTTTAAAAAATATTATAAATAAAGCATTCAAAGTAATACCACAAGAAATCAAATCAAATCCACTTTGGTTATTTGAAACAAAATGCAAATTTTGGGAAATTCCAACATGTGCGAAGGTTAGTAGTACAAAAATTGACATATTTGATTGTGACCCTGATTTAAAATCGAATACTGAGCATAAAAGTACTCCGTTGACACAATCAGCTAGCAATTTTCAAACAAAACTTGATTTGAAAACTTCTGAAATTAATTATCCAAGCGGCGAAGAAACTATTATGGAACTGGGTGATGTAAGTGAGAAAACAAAAATTGAACCTGTCTGTGCGGAACAGACAACTTCTTTTGGTACTAATAATGATAACAATTTACTAGATAATAATATAGTTAATGAAGAAAACATTCACATAAAAGATAATTCAAGTAATCAAGATTTATCACATACTCCGGATAATGTGGGTAACACAGATATCACCACAAGTATTCAAAACATGTGTTCAAAGAGTTCTTTAGATAAAGAACCTAATTTATTTAAAGAATGCATTCTAAATTCATGGGAACTAGTAGAAAAAGAAAATAAATACAACAAAGTTTTTTTTAGGTAAGTGTATATTGTTATTACCATAAAATATGTTTTATATGTTTTCAATATGTTTAATTATTTTCAGAATTACGCATAGCAATAAATATTTATGTACTATTTGTGAACATGATATTGATGTTTGCAATGATGCTACTTCTATAAAATCTCATTTAACGAGCTCCATTCATAAAAAATAATTTATCATTAGTAGATGTGTCACATAGATATTATTGTCATCCATGCAATTTTATAATGCAAGATGAAATTTGGTATGAAGTTCACAAATTACATTCATGGCACAATGAAAGGTATGATCTACTTGTTGAGTTACTTAGATATATTTAGAATTAGGGCTCGAAAATTTCAAAACTTCCAAGGATATGTCTTAACTTTTATATCTATTAAATAGAAGAGAATACTTATTTCCATCACGTAATATAACTGCACAAATTTAATAATATTTATTGTACTATATGGATTTTTGGGTTTTGTTTACTACTTTATTTAAATTTTATTTTGATTATATTTATTAACTTCCCGTAGGGTAAGTTATAGTAATCGCAAAAAAATCGAAAATGAAAATTTTTATATATCTTTACGTTTCAGAGGTTTCTGAATATTTTGGCATACCTTAGAAAAAATGAATGTGTGTGTGTGTGTGCCTAGTATGTATGTGTGTGCGGATACAAATTTTCGTCGACGATTTCGGGAACACGGATGAAGCAATTTGAATAATTTAAAAAACATTCGATCCGTATTGATAAGGAGACGTGCTGATTAGTTTTTGGCGGAGGTAGGTCTAGCCGTTCCGAAGATATGGGGCAAAAAGTGCCAAAAACGGTACCTCAGTTTTTAATAGAACGGAGCGTCCGATTTTAATAACTCAAAAAACATTTTACTTGTATTGACAAGATGAAGATTTGGTCAAATTTTTATAAGGGCAGGTTTAGCGGTTTCGGAGATATAACGAAAAAAGTAAAAAAAATGCCATTTGGCGGTCAAAAATGATCATTAGACATATGCACATCAATTATCAGATATTTTATAGAGATTTTAACAATAAGTATAAATTTTGTTTACATTCCTATGAGTTCCGTACCAATGTTTGCCCGTTAGACAGCGACGCGGCGCTTACGCGCTTTATATTTTGTCTCTATGCATTTAAAGCAGTACGATTAACATTTTTGAAAAAATTTACTTTGAAAAAATAAGATTTTTGAGAAACTATAAATTGGACAAAAAATTATTTTTTTTGAAAAAATTTTTTTTCTAAGAAAAAAAAAATTTTAATTTTTTTTTTTGAAAAAAAAACATTTTTTTTCTTTATTTTGACATATTGTGGAAGATCTGAATTTTTTTTCAAAGCAATCGTACTGCTTTAACTGCATAGGGACAAAATATAAAGCGCGTAAGCGCCGCGTCGCTGTCTAACGCATAAGCATTGGTACGGAACCCATAGGAATTTTAACAAAATGTATACTTATTGTTAAAATTTCTATAAAATATCTGATAATTTGATGTGCATATGTCTAATGATCATTTTTGACCGCCAAATGGCTCATTTTTTTACTTTTTCCTCCAATATCTCCGAAACCGCTAGACCTACCTTCATGAAAATTTTTTTGAATTATTCAAATCGGACGCTCCGTTCTCTTAAAAACTGAGTTACCGTTTTCGGCACTTTTTGCCCCGTATCTTCGGAACGGCTAGACCTGCCTTCGCCAAAAACTAATCAGCACGTCTCCTTATCAATACGAATCGAATGTTTTTTGAACTATTCAAATCGGTTGATCCGTGTTCCCGAAATCGTCGACGAAAATTTGTATCCGCACATACATACACACACGTACATACATACATACACACACACACACATACATCCATTTTTTCTAAGGTATGCCAAAATGTTCAAAAACCTTTGAAACGTAAAGATATATAAAAATTTTCATTTTTGATTTTTTTGCGATTACTATAACTTGCCCTACGGGAAGTTAATAATAGTTGAGCTCATGCTCATTTTGTTTGAATCAATGGTTTAAATGTGTCTGAAATTGTTTCTTTCGCGTTGCTTAAGCTTAATACTGTTAATTACTGTAGATCTATTTGTTGATTCATGTCTTTTATAAATATTTGTCATTTTGATTAGTAATATGAGTTATTTTGGTTTCTAAATAATTGAATAAAATATCATGTAATTAATAAATTATTAATCTGGAATACCAACTGTAATAAGAGTCAAAATTGCAGGCTAATTGATTATCAGAAAACTGCCAATGTTGATTTAGAGTTTGTGGAATCTGAGTGTGAAGATTGTGGAGTAATATCATTTGGGTTTGAAGAAATGCTACCAGAGCATATACATAGTACATTTAAATTAAAAAATCCATGTGGTAAGAACTTATTTCTATAAACTAACCTAATATATATACATTGATAGTTTTGTCGACGTTGATACATATTTGAAGTATTTTTGCAGCTTTGTCTTTTAATACGACAATTGGGCTGCAAAAATACTTCAATATATAAATTACTTTTTCGTAATTCACGAATGTGCAAACCATAAAGTAATATTTTGAGTTCAGTAATTTTTTCATTAGTGCTACATACATATAAAAAATAGTGATATGGATATATAAATCAATATTGTAGATAAATAGTTTTTGCTTCTCATATTTTTCTTTTTTCATGCTTCATTCTTTTAAAAAAAGTTTATAATCCTTTCCTTTATAAAAAAAAATAATATTCTGTAATCATCATCATTAATATCGTTATTCTATATTTAAATATTGTTCTTGACAGATGAACTTAATGATACCTAGTACCTACTTCCGAAACGTCGTAATTAAACATCTACAAAAAAGGCTTATTGTTTTTTATTTATTGGATTAATTGTTCGGAAAAGAAACTCTTAACAATTTATTAAAAAAAAAACAGGAAATATCAATAAAATATATATATATATACGAGGTCTGTTCAAAAAGTACCCGGAATTACTAATAATTAAATTTCGCGGGTCTGGAGTGTCTGATTGTCAAAATTTTTTTTTTATTGTGTTGGTATACATGCCCCTAAAGTATGATGAAATTTTCAGCTATATTCACTGTTTACTTTGTCTGTGGTAGTCGCTAAGGTTCGACGTGTTTTTCTGAGCTCGGCGATTTTTACAATGGAAGAATTGAAAAGTCAAAGAATTTGTATTAAATTTTGCGTAAAAAATGAAATAAAGTGTTGCAAAGTGCAAAAATTCACCAGATATGGCTCCGTGTGACTTTTTCCTATTCCCAAAGTTGAAGAGACCCATGAAAGGACGGCGGTTTTCCTCGATTGAAGAAAATCGCTGAGAGTGCTCAAGGACATATCAAAAAGTGAATATCAAGGGTGCTTCGAAAATTGGAAAAAACGCTGGCATAAGTGTATTATATCTGGGGGGGACTACTTTGAAGGGGACCACATTAATGTAGACGAATAAATAAATATTTTTTTGAAAAAACGAAAATTCCGGGTACTTTTTGAACAGACCTCGTATATATTCAAAGTCGAACAAAAAATTATCAAGATATATATATATATATATATATATATATATATATATATATATATATATATTAAATGTTAAGGGGGGCGATACATGTAACAAGAAAAAAAAAATCGTTTGTTTTTTTTGCATAAATCGTTACAATAACATCTCAAAAATATGCCTGTAAATATTCAAAACAAAATTATCAATATTTATACAATAAAAACTCATTTAAGTGCCACGCCTCAACTCGACGCTTGAGTGCTATTGTACTCTTATCTGTTTCTGTGTCAAAACTTTAAAACGCGTTTTTCTCAAAACGACATTTTTGAAATTTGCGGGCGGGATAACTCAAAAAGTTCTCAACCGATTCCAATGAAATTTTGCACACATATACTTTACAGTAATAGCTTCTAGTTAAACCTCAAACATTCCAAAAAATTTTCAAAAATTAACCCTTTTACCAAAAAAAAAACCATTGAAAAAAAGGTGAAAAATCGAACTTTTTTTTCTAAGGTGTGCCAATTTACGATTTTGTGACTTTTTTAATTTTTTTTTGGTTTAACTAGAAGATATATGTTTTATGAACACGTACAAACTAATTTTTTTAAATTCAGATCACCGTACGAAAAGTGAGAACGCCCGCAAATTGATGGCGTTTTCCGAGAGGGTCTTGGCAGATTTATTTTTACGGCAGCCATTTAAAAAAAAAATTAAAAAAAATTTTTTTTTGTGTATTTTAATATATAATAAATAACCCTAAAAAAGTTCAAAAAGATTCAATCATTTCTTCCCAGTTTAAAAAGTCCTCAAAAAATGGTAAAAATTAAGGCGATTACATGTATCGCCCCCCTTAAATACGAACAATACAACACTCAGATTTTTAACATACAGTTTATTTGGTAATTACAGATATCGAGACCATGGTATGCCTCATCTTCAGTGTAATTTCAAAAATAGTTACTTATGTACTACACATTCTTTAATATTTTATTTAAATTACGTTTAATTTTTGAAAATACAAAAAACACGAACTATCACTTGCAAAGCTTGACACAGTATTAAAACATGTGAAATATTTTAAACAAATCTTAAGTATCGAGATGAAGAAACAGGATGGGTATTATTATAATAAAATAAATTATTATAATAAAATCAAAAAATGTGAAAACAGATTAATTTATTGAAGAGAACAAGATAAATGAAAAAAAAAATATAAATTATTAATGATGTTTATATAAGAGTCGTGTAAAGTTTTTGTGTCGGTTCTCAGATTTACGCTATTGTTAGTCCGAACTATTAACATTGATTCTGCCATGCTTCGTTTAAATAAGTCTTTTTCATGGAATATAAAATTACACTGAAGAAGGCATACCATGGTCTCGAAACGTCTGTAATTACCAAATAAAGTGTATGTTAAAAATCTGAGTGTTGTATAGTTCATATTTAACATTTAATATTCGTTTCACTCATATCATAAAATATATATATATATATATATATATATATATATATATATCTAATGTATTAGTTATGTACTTTTTACTTTTACTTTTACTGTTACTATTTACTGTTTGTTTCATATTTATAACTTCTCTGATTTATGTTTTATTCAGATCAGGAAAAGGTATCCTGTTCAGACTGCAACAGAAGTATTCCTTTTTCGTCAAATTATGTTGTGATTCACTTGGGAGAAGATACTGAAGATTTTGGTATGCAGTTTTCGAAAGCATTGCAAGAATTAAATCAAAAACGATTTGTTGAATTTGAGTATATAGGAAGTAAGGAAGTGAATCAATCTGGTAGTTTGGTCATTAAATTAGAGTGTTTAGAAGAATATGTAAATGTTGAACTACCCTTGTTAGACAAGATCCATATTGGTATGGACATAGTACAGTTATGGAAATCTGGGGAAGTATATGAAAAAATATGTACCAAAAATTTATAATGCGACTTATCCTATGATTAACTTTACTGTACTTGAATTCGCTAATTTTTATTTAATATTTTTGTATTCTATATAGACAGTAATCTATTATAATTTTGAAATTTAAAATTAAGCATTGTTTTTTTTTTTCAAATTGTAATTACTACTGCAGCTAACAGGAATATTTACATTTAAAAATAAAATATCTCAATCGCTCTGGGCTAAGAGTGATTAATGCTTTTAAAAGTCACCATATATCAAATAGTTATTATATTTTCATGATCAAATGCACAAAATTATTATTAATGTTTGCACAAAACTGCCTAACATGAAATCCGATAGTGCTTTACAATTTTTTGAGAAAGCTAATTAATCGCTAATTATAATAACTATATTTTGACTAGAATTTTTAACTTTCCATAGTGTAAGTTATTGTAATCGCCCAAAAATCAAAAATGAAAATTTCTGCATTTTTTTATGTTTAAGAGGTTTCTAAACATGTTGACATACCTTATAAAAAATTGATGTATGTATGTGTTTTTGTTACTTATGTATATCAAAGGAAATGCATTTATGCACTCCAGACTGTTTTTCTTTCTCTGGTTATGTCGGTTTCAATACCGGTATAATACCAACTAAAACCTTTATGAAATCCATACTGATTGTCTAATGGCTAATAGTGGATCAACTTTTGAAAATTTTACCCGCTGTATCCAGCTTGCATATCGAACGGTACAATGATGTTTTATCTGGTTGTTTTCTTCCTTTGGAAAGAAGCACTAATCATTGCTGTATCCATTTTCGTGGAAAACCTCCTTCTTTTAGACAAGCATTATAGGCACTAAGAAATATTGTCGGAGATGTCAATATTGATGCTTTTAAAGAAATTTTGAAAATTCCATCTGATCCCGGTGCTTTAATTTCCAACCTAATGGCAAGCTTCCATCAATTCTTGCAGTGTTATAGGTGGAATACTATTTAGGTCAACATGTGTTACTTGGTAGTATAAATCAGGTTGTCGTGTAGAGCCTTTGAGGCCTTCCTCATGGGTTTTCTTCGACATCGTCCAGCAATTTTATTCAGCATCTATTTATACTATCTTGGATAGCTTTATTTAGTTGCTCACATGCCTGTTTGTATTCCATTACTAGAGTTTGGAAGACGATAGCCTCGCTGAGCGATTCTTTTTTTCCTATGACATTCTTCATGAAGAAAGCTGATTTATTTATTGCTCCAGAGCGCAGATTGCCTTTGATTCATGGCATGCTTACGATTCATTCTGACACCACAAGCCTTGGTTACGCTCTCAATCAGTGCTCCTTGGCGTATTCTAAAATAATAGGTTTGCAATTCAATGCTATTTCCTTGGCACTTCCATCAAAAGATTTAATTTTCCACTCATTGGTCTTAATTAGATTTAAATGTCTTCCAATATTTTTATTCGTTGATACTTCCCACATAATTGCATTGTAGTCACTAAGACTGTAAACTTTGATTTTTCAATAAGATGGAATTAAGTGAAAAATGTAGATGTTTTGACATGTTTGAATTAAGTGAAAGACCATGAATTGGCAACACACTTTGATTTTTCAACATGTTTGAATTGAGTAAATACCCGTAGACTATACACTTTGATTTTTTAACCAGATTGAAATGAATAAAAATTGTAGATTTTTTGACATGTTTGAATTGAGTAAAAACCATGCCATGGACTATCAGTGAAAACATCGCGCCTTCTCATGGTGGCCAAAAAGTGCATCTCGCGGCCCAAACAATATGGCGTTTGACCGTAGACCTTATACAACTTCATGGACTGCTAGTCCCCATTTTGGGTTTGATACCTATTGATATGGCCTGGAATCATAGAAAATAGCGATTTTTTATTACAACACTTGTCTTCACGTAAAACATTATTATATAGATTATTAATATTACATAGTTTCATGAATTTTTACCTCCTATAAATATAATCATTTAATTTTTTTAAATGTTCTAAATTTATTCAAGTTTATGATATACAAGTACATATACTATATACTATTTATCCTTAATATGTTTTATTTTTTTCTTCAGGTCATGTAGAACCTTATTATGCTGATGAATATCAAGATATTTAAATTTAATATATATAAAAAAATATTTTAATTTAGAGGCTTTGTTTTAAAAGTTTTATTATATACGAATAATTATTATCATATCAAGAATGTACGAACAGTATGCATGTATTATTAGGTAAATTTAAAGTGGCTGTAAGACTGAACCACTAATTTAATTTATATAAATAAGTTGTACAAAATTGATTTTTAATAACATAATAAAATTTTATATTTAAAATTAAAGTCTTTATATAAAATATAAGAAATTTATATATAATATAAGAAAAATATAGAGTCGATGTGGCCTGTGATGGCATGATTGGTAGAGTGATGGCTTTGTACCGAAAGGGTACCGAGTTCGAATCATACCTCATGTTAAGGATTTCTAATAGTGGTAATCTGAACTATTTTTTGTAAGGGTATCGTATCGTCTCGTATTCTGGTACGATAGCCTGTCGCCTGGCGATGCAGACGACTGTCTGTATCTCATTTCACACATCAAGTGCAAAATGCATTAGTAACTTAAGATATTTTTAATTTTGATGTTATTTATGTGTCGATAGTTTTTTTATGTGTCTGCCAAATGACTTGAAATAAGCCTAATAATCATCCCCCTTAGATTTATAAATTAATGTAACCCGCCTCTTACGGGCGGGGCTAATATTGTTAATTTCAATTTTTAATAATTTTTATTCAGTATAAGTTTAGGGCTCAGTTAGACGTTGAAGTAATTTTTAAGCTTTGCGCCTTAACACCGCAGGACAAAAAAATGTTGTGTTGTTCACGTTGTGGTATTTACTTATTGTTGAATAATATAAAGTTAATATTTAGATATAGCAAACTAACAAGTAATAAGGCCTCTTACGGGCGGGGCTAATATTGTTAATTTCAATTTTTAATAATTTTTATTCAGTATAAGTTTAGGGCTCAGTTAGACGTTGAAGTAATTTTTAAGCTTTGCGCCTTAACACCGCAGGACAAAAAAATGTAGTGTTGTTCACGTTGTAGTATTTACTTATTGTTGAATAACATAAAGTTAATATTTAGATATAGCAAACTAACAAGTAATAAGGCCGAAAAAAGCAGAGCCTTAGACCACATGCTGGCGTGCTGGCGTAGTTGGTAGAGTGGTGGCTTCATACCAAAAGGGTACCGAGTTCGAATCATACATCAGGACAAAAAACAGTAGTGTTGTTCACGTTGTGGTATTTACTTATTGTTGAATAACATAAAGTTAATATTTAGATATAACAAACTAACAAGTCAGAAGACCGAAAAAAAGCGGAGCCGATGTGGCCTGTGCTGGCGTAATTGGTAGAGTGGTGGCTTCGTACCAAAAGAATACCGAGTTCGAATCATATCATAAGAAAAAAAAACACTAGTGTTGTTGACGTAGTGATATTTACCTTATGTTGAATAATATAAAGTAAATATTTAGATATAACAAACTAACAAGTCATAAACCCAAAACAAACCGGAGTCGATGTGGCCTGTGCTGGCGTGGTTGGTAGAGTGGTGGCTTCGTACCAAAAGGGTACCGAGTTCGAATCATACCTCAGGACAAAAAACAGTAATGTTGTTGATGTGGTGGTATTTACTTGAAGTTAAAAAACATGAAGTAAATATTTAGATATAACAAACTAACAAGTCATAAGACCGAAAAAAACCACAGTCGATGTGGCCTGTGCTGGCGCAATTCGTAGCATTATGGTCTACCCATACCCAAAGGGTGCCGATTTCGACTCATACCTCCGGACACAAAACGTAAAACGTTGTGGAACGACAGATGCACGGTATCATATCCGTTCGAATTTGGAACCCCAAGTACGCTCCCTCAGTCTCTATCGTTAAAAAACTGGGTGTATTACGGGGGGTCGGTGTGCGAGTCTCCGGGGATGTGTGAGGAAGAAATGAAGGGAGCACAGAGAAGAGGGGTGAGAGGAAAAAGAAAAGAAAGGAACTGACAGAGATAGCGGTAAAGGGGTTGCTATGGCAACGAAAAATACGGTTTAAACCGTTGCCAAGCCTAGCATTATTTTTGCCTAGCAACCGTTACTATGTAACCGTTAACCGCTAACACAATTCTTTGCCTAGCAACCGTTACCACAAAATTTTCAGTAAAATTGTTTATTTTGCGATCTTTGCCTAGCAACCGTTACTATTGTTTAGCAAAACTATTTTGCGATTCTTTGCCTAGCAACCGTTACTATGTAACCGTTAACACAAAATTTTTAGCAAAATTTCGCGAATTTCTTTGCCTAGCAACCGTTACTATGTAACCGCTAACACAAAATTTTCAGTAAAATTGTTGATTATTTTGCGATTCTTTGCATAGCAACCGTTACTATGTAACCGTTACCACAAAATTTTCAATAAAATTGTTTATTTTGCGATTCTTTGCCTAGCAACCGTTACTATGTAACCGCTAACACAAAATTTCCAGCAAAACTATTTTGCGATTCTTCGCCTAGCAACCGTTACTATGTAACCGCTAACACTAAATTTCCAGCAAAACTATTTTGCGATTCTTTGCCTAGCAACCGTTACTATGTAACCGTTAACACTAAATTTTTAGCAAAATTTCGCGAATTTCTTTGCCTAGCAACCGTTACTATGTAACCGCTAAAAAAAAAATTTCAGTAAAATTGTTGATTATTTTGCGATTCTTTGCCTAGCAACCGTTACTATGTAACCGTTAACACAAAATTTTCAGCAAAATTATTTCGCGAATTTCTTTGCCTAGCAACCGTTACACAACACATTTCCCCCTCACGGCACTCGAGGGTGCGAGAGGGTGATTCGCACACCGACTCACCCAGTTTTTTAATCCAGGCTCGGTCGTCGCGCGGAATCCTGGCTCCCCCTCCTTTTTTTGTGGGTAGGACCACGGGAGGCGGGGCGCGCGTTTGCAAACCCCACACACCCTATTTAATATTCCCCTCTCCCCCCTGTTTCGGGATGCTGCGGGTTTCACTACTCTCCTCTCGATCGAGAGAGCATACCCGGCGTTCCAAATTCGAACTATTTCCGACCAAATTCGGCTATTTTCTGTTCTGTGTTCTGAGGGATGAATCGAACTCGGTACCCTTTGGGTATGAAGCCATCATGCTACCAATTACGCCAGCACAGGCCACATCAACTCCCCTTTTTTTCGGCCGTATGACTTGTTAGTTTGTTATATCTAAATATTAACTTTATGTTATTCAACAATAAGTAAATACCACAACGTGAACAACACCACTGTTTTTTGTCCTGAGGCGTGGTTCGAACTCGGTACCCTTTTGGTACGAAGGCACCACTCTACCAATTACGCCAGCACAGGCCACATCAACTCTGCTTTTTTCGGCCTTATGACGTGTTAGTTTGTTATATCTAAATATTAACTTTATGTTATTCAACAATAAGTAAATACCACAACGTGAACATCACTGCTGTTTTTTGTCCTGAGGTATGATTAGAACTCGGTACCCTTTTGGCACGAAGCCATCGCTCTACCAATTACGCCAACACAGTCCATACCAACCAAACTTTTTTTTGGCCATATGGCCTGTTAGTTTTTTTTTCGTTTAAAATATACAATATCACCTACTTTGTAGCAGGGTCTTAATGTAATCGTTGTGGCGTCGCGGGTTGGGAGGTGGGAGTCACTGGAGTGGACGGGGTCGCAGGTTCGAGCCATGGAGAGATAAGCAAGGTAAGAATATCAGTTTTTAACGTAGGTAAGCATTAGGTTAAGGTAGTGTAAAGTTAGTAAGGTGTAGTGAAAAGTAAGGTAGGAGATGGTAGCGTAAATATGGTAGGGAATATTAATGTAATAATTACGCGAATAAAAATAGGGGATATATTAATATTAATAAAGATTTCCCTGTGCAAAAGAAAAAAGCAACACAAGATTTGAGGACTTTAATTTTTTTATAAGTAAAACTGACCAATATTTGAAGTAGTATATTAATTCAAATGAAATAATTAACACTTTCAATAATATAAGTGAGTGAAAAATGTTAGATATTGCGGGATTTAATTATTAATAATTCCATGCAGTACAGCACAGCGTGCGTTATAAGTTGTAAAAAATATATAACTTATCAGCAGTATTGCACAGCGAGAGTTATAAATGGAAAAAAGATTATAACTTATAAGTAGCCATCTACCGGTAAAAACTTGTATAAAGTCGGTTCAAACATGTTAAAAAAAGCTACATTTTTCACTTAATTAAATTTTAATTAAACCCCTGGAACATTTAGGCGACGCGTCCTCCGGATCACGGATATGCGGGACTCTCAAACACTGCGATCGCAATGTAATTGAGAGGATTGCCCACAGAATGTGCGAAATCTCTCGGATCTCAGGGCGAGTGAGAGTACAACTCGCGCGGGGTGGGTGGGGCACAGTCATCCGGTGGCGTAGAAGCGGACAGACACAAAAAAAAACCATTTTCATATTATATCTAGCCTAATAATGTTCCCAAAACACTATAAAATAGCGATTTAGTAAGATTTTAATTGATATAATTTTGTTCATTACATGATTTTCGTTAAAATGTATATTTTTGAAGATATTAGCAAAAAATGATGAAAAACGCAAAAACAAATTTTCAGTAGCCAGTAACTTGAAAAATATTTGCTTTTTTGAAAAACATTATTAAACATTTTTCTCTTATAATTAGTTCTTTTATCGATACCCAACGTATCGATTAGTCGTTATTTTGAAAAAAGTAAAATTACACCACTGAAAAGAAATGTCATCCACCCGAGAAGTGGTAAAGGAGTCTGAATTGTTTTCACTTCTGAAGAGTAAGATGAACCTAGTTCCAAAATTCCAAACGAAATGGAAAACAGTAAAAGAAGTTCAGACCGAAAGCGCTCCATTGAGTAGATATTCCGTACCCAATGACAATAATATGAATTTTTGACACAATGAAACTTCTAAATAATTTTTTTTGTATTGTGACTTTGTATAGTAAGGCAAAACGACTGCAAATTTAATATTTTTGAGCGCAATCACTTATGGCTCGTCTCCTTTGCACGAATTCGTACGGCGAATCTGTTCGCAAAGTGCGCAGACAAAATGATTACGCGTACGTTGAGAACACGATTCGCCGTGCGCGTCAGACGCATGCGCAGACTGCATCACTTGTCACATGCATGTTATATTATTTGCATCAATTTTTGGCACATCTCAACTGCTTTTCGGCATTAATAATGTAGACATTACATTTCCCTTAATCATAATCATGAATTTATTATATTTTAATATTGCCTTAGCCTATAAGTGAACAGAAATGTTTGGCAAATGACAGTCTTCAATTGTTTTTAATGTCAAACTAAGCTTCAAATATTTTCAAGGGCAAACAATGATAAGCGGTTTTTTGTAATTTTTTCCATTTATTTCTACGATCTAACTATACTTCTATGAATCAAAACATTCTAAAAAAATTCCTGAACAAACTTCAGGAAGATTCATGAAAATCCGAATTATAGTTTAGGAGGAATTATGAAACTTACGTTGTTACAGAAGAATTTTATATATAAGATATATATATATATATATATATATATATATATATATATATATATATATGAATATATATCAGAATATTCCCAAAAGGATATATTGTAGCAAGCTTTTCTGGCAAAAGCATAAAATTCTTCTTCCGAATATAATAAGCAATCCAAGCCACATTATGTGAATGCTATCGATAACAATTATTATACTAGGTACAAGCTTTAACAGGCAAGGACAAAAACAGTATTTTTAAGCACAGATACCAAAAATCAATATATTTGAAAAAAAGCATTAATTAAATATTTGATTTATTTTATTCATTATTTTATGACATTTTAATTGACGCTCAAAAGCCAACCAGCATATTATACCCATCACAAATATTAAATTGCTCCTCAAGAATTCTATATTCATAGGAGCATTTGTTTCTTTCATTAATAAGATTAATTTCATCATACAAAATTGCTTGAAGATATAAAATGTCTCTAATTTTGCTATAAGCATTATCTAATTGTAGATAGTACATCACTTTGTCTAACATATTTGCACATTTACGTAATGTATAATCTTTAGATGTGGTGTTCTCCATTATAGCAGATGCAATAGTACATTTGGTGAATAACAGTAATGATCTGGCTATATCAAAATTGCATCCGTTCGCAAGCACACATGGTATAACTCTGTTTATTATTTTTAAGGCCTGATTTGGTAAGTTCATTTCTAGCTGTATTGATGCAATTTTCATTTCTATCATTGCAGAATTAAAATCTAAGTAGTTGTTACAAGATAACACAAGTGCACAATTTAGTTTTGCAATAGTTTCGCCAAGCATATAAAAAGAATTGCATTCCACTTGCGCACTGAGCCTCAAAGCTCTGACTTTGTATTCAACAAAGTTCTTTAGTTCTATATCGCTTTCACAATTATCTATAATTTGGTTGATATAAAAATTTGCAGTAGGTAAATCTACATAAAATATATTTAATTTAGCCTTATTTACTAAACTTTCCCACATATTCAAAGGTACCAATAGATTTGAACTAATATCTGCATCTTGCCATTGATCTAAAATAGACAACAAAACTTATGATAAACTCAAAAAAATTGTCAGGTTTTAAATTGGATTCCTAAATATGTTCAAAATTTCTGAAGACGAAAGACCAGCGTTGTTGGTATCTGTGAATTTTATGTCTAAAGATTTTTTCAAAATACCTTCAGAATTTTTGGCGAAGACATACGAAACGACTGAAAAAATTTGCACTTAATCGCTATTTATAAAGACGCGGCTTGGGCTGATTGTCGCGCAAAACCAATCAACGCGAGTCCTAAATAAGTTTTTTCAAATGGCGTTTAAATATATTAAATCGGTGAAGCCGGTTTAGAAACTTATTCCAGTTGTTAAATGACTCAAAATAACTGAAATAAGCAATAAACAACATAAAAATTAATAAATCTGAATTTTTGTAGAAAACAAACTAATTGGAAAAAATAAGAATAAAATTTCCTACAACATTTTTTTTGACAATACAGCCTTAGAAACATATTTAGAAACAAAGGTACTAAATATTTAATTTATAAGTTCCAATATTACCTGAATGCACGTGATGCTCAAAACATAAAACCGATTGCATTTGCATCCAGCTTGAAGTTAAAGGTTCCCTCCGACATCTATCACGAGCATGCTCCAGAACAAGGTTAGCATGATGATATGGCAAAGAACTCGCGGCCCTACATATGGCAATACAAACACCTGTAATCAAAATACTTTAAAAATAAAAATTCAAAATACATTAAAACGTATTTGCATTACTATTATTTTAAATTGTTGATACTCATATACATACCTTCACCATTATAAGGATAACTTCCTTGAGTCATATAACTTGTATTTAGATGTAATAATAGTTGGGAAAATATATTTGCCATATCAGTCTTTCCATATAATTGCCACAGAGCTGTCTTTTGCGAGTAACTATTACTCATTAAATCTACCATTGAATTTTGACAGTTTAGTAAATCACTTTTACGCATTATCTGTAAATAAAATTTATTTAAGAAAAAAAAAGTATAATCAAAATAATTTTCATTCATTAACTAATATTTTTTGTAAATGGTTAATTTTATATTAATATTAATTAAAAGCAAGCATATGGAAAACAATGTATTTTTTAAAAAATACAATTACAATTGTAATTGTAAAAAGCTGCTCAGATTAGTGGTATATTTAACATCCGGAAGGAGAAGTTTGTTTTCATAAAAAAATCCGATTCGCTAAAATTATGTTTTCTAGACGAGCTACTCTGAATCGAATGAGACCAAAATTTGGAAAAAGTATTTGTGTATGTAAACAGATTTTTTGCCGTTTCGACGGTTTCTCAAAAACGGCTGGACCGATTTCAAAAATTTAAAAGCCATTCGATGTATCTCGATGAGGAATAGCGTTTATCAATTTTGCGCTACGATCAGCCAAGCCGTTTCTTTATAAATAGCAGAAAAGTGAAAAAAAAATCGACCATGTTTTAGGCCGCAATTCCAATAGATTTTGACGAATCAAAAACCGTTCGAAAGATGTTGGGAAATCGACCTGATTAGTTTTTGGTAAATAACAGCCGGGGCGTTTTCTTGTAATAAAGTGTTAAAAAAGAAATTTCGACAATTTTTATAATTTTTTTTACGGTAGATACCATAGTCTTATAGATCATCCTAAAATATCACGGCCATACAACAAATCGTTTAAATTTAAAAATTCTTCAAAGTTTGCGAAAATTAGTATCGTTTTTTTGGCGATTGTCAAAGTAAGAAGTTTGGTTAAAAATCGGCATAGAAGTTTGAAAAAAACGCTTGAACCGATTTCAAAAATTTACAAGTCAATCAATGTATTTCGATTGGTTGGAATGATACTAATTAGTTTTAGGCAGTGGCGGATTAAGCTCTCTGCCGCCCTAGGCCCTATCACTTCAGGCGCCCATTTTAATAGACAAAATATTACATTTTTAATTGATTTTTTTTAAAATGATTTAAATATAAGTTTTAACTTTGCGTAGGGTAAGTTATATTAGTCGTAAATGAATCGAAAATGGTATTTTTTTCTTATCTTTACGTTTCAAGTCCTTCTGAACATTTTGGTATACCTCAAAATGTGTATGTGTGTATGTATGTTCGATCCCAATGATTCTGATTAGTTTTTCGCTAAGACTGGTCCAGCTGTTTCAAAAATACGAAGCAAAAAGTGCAAATAGAAATCAGAACCTTGTGCCCTGAATCTTTTCCTTATGTCGTATTTTTGTAGATGGTAACCCGACTGTTGATCTTTTCATATTTGATTACTTCGTTATTAGAAATTATCTACTAGGGCTGACTTATTATTAACTTCCCGAAGAAGCACTTTTTATTAACTTCCCGAAGGTTTTTTTTTTGTTTTTTTTTTTTTTTGCAAAGCAATGTTAACAAAATTTGTACTTATTTTTGTATCTTATAAAGTATCTGATAATTTGATGTGCGTATGTCCAATGATTATTTTTCTCCACCAAGTGTTATTTTTATAACTTTTTTCTGGATCTTCATAACCACTGTGGGGAAATCAAGCAGGCTAGTCATGATTGTAAAAAAACAACTGGACTTGTCATTGTATATTTTGAAATCAGAATATTTTATAATGAATATAAGTAATTTATAAATTTTATATATTTTTATATGTTGAGCGTTTATAATTTAATATATTTTCATAATAATTACAACTCCCACATTGGTGACTCACGACGATGGAGATGAAGATAAATGAGTTTTATTTTTCGAGGATTTAAGAAAATTGATTTTGACGCAGCACCATAATCACTGGTCTTCAGAGACGACCTATAAGGTACGTCCAGTCCACGATCCATCATAGTTAACGCACTTACTATCTGGATCGGACTTTCGTGGTTACTCATTTGGTATACTCAGACCTCAGTGTTTATTGCTGACAAAAAAATAATATAATTTGGAGCCTAAGCTTTTCATTTGAATGCAATTCAACCTCTCCTTGTCTGTTAACTCAACAAATCGTCTTTTGATGCTACCTCCCATTATCGGTGACAGCGACGAGTCAAAACAAAATTTGACATAAATTATTTATTGGATTCCACAATTCTGGACTCTTATGTTAAAGAAACCAATGATCCTGATTTGGATAAAGAGCAAACTTCTTTCTCTGATCAGAACCCATCAGATACGAATGCAACGCCTGCAGAAATGGAAACTGTACCCATAAATTATGCATTCCAAACATTAAGTAATTCTGATATAACTAATACCAATTAGATCGAGACTGAATCTTAGAAGTTCACCGACATCGAGGTTCAGGAAATTTTCCACATTTTTTTTTTAGTCAGAACCTTATACAGAGTATGGAGTTGATGGAAGGTCGAATTACCACATACGGTGGATCTACTGACGAAACATGAAAATTTGTAATTGACCAGTATCACACTGGGCAGGGAATGTGTGGGGAAATCAAGCAGGCTAGTCATGATTGTAAAAAAACAACTGGACTTGTCATTGTATATTTTGAAATCAGAATATTTTATAATGAATAAATTTTATATATTTTTATATGTTGGGCGTTTATAATTTAATATATTTTCATAATAATTACAACTCCCACACCACTAAACCAGCCTTCCCAAAAATTAGTTAATTTTTCATTTCGTCAATATGAGTAAATTTGAGTAAATGAGAGAGATTTGAATCTATCAAATCGGACGCTCCGTTCTCTCAAAAAACGAATTTCCCTATCAGTAGGAATCGAATGTTTCTTGAATCATGCAAATCGGTTGATCCGTGCTCTCGAAACCGTGGACGAAATTTAGTATTCGTCCTAATTACATACATACATATTACTTACATTCAAACGCACGCACTTATAACCATCCATTTTTTGTAAGCCACAGATGTTTAGAAACCTTTGAAACGTAAAGATATGCAAAAAAAATATTTTCGATTTATTTGCGACTACTATAACTTACTCCGCGAGAAGTTAAAAATAAAAACCAAATTTGTACTGATTATTAAAATTTGTGTAAAAAATCTGATAATTTGGTGTGCAAATGTCCATTGATCATTTTTAACCACCAAATGGCACTTTTTTGTATCATCAAAAACGCAAGCTCACTTTACCCAAAAACGCAAAAATTTAGTCAATTCTTCATTTCGTTGCACAAGTAAAATGTGTTTTGAACTTTTCAATCGGATAGAGAATGTGGCTCCTCCCTAAAAAAAATGAATAGCTATTTTTTATCATTTTGCCTCTTATTCCGAAATGGGTAACCCTGTCTGTACTAAAAACTAATCAGGACATCTTCCCGGCAATTGAAACATTCCAATGGTTGATTCGTCTCAAAAGCGTTGACAAAAAAATGTAACCGCAAATACACATGCATACATCCATTTTTCCTAAGGTATGCCAAAATGTTTTGAAACCTAAGGTATGCCAAAAGTTTTAAAACGTAAATATTTATAATCAATTGCATTTACGTTTAATTTTTCCAATTACAATAACTTACCCGTGAAGGAAATGCCAATTGGTGTTCAAATGTGATCAATGAACCTATGCACACCAAATTGTCAGATATTTTAGTTTAGGTTCAGTTTTATCATATAGAATTCATTTCAAAAAAAAAAAATTACAAACCAAGAAATAATTAAATTAACACAAAATAACAATCAATATATCATATTAATTCCCGAAATAAAATAAGAAACTATTTAAAACCATTTTAAAGCGTTTTATATGTAAGATTCACCTCAACAAAGTTTTTTCCAAAATGATTTCTCCAAAAAAAGCTTATAATTTGATCATTTTTATTTTAAACATGATACATCAATAAAAATATTAATGAGGTGCCCTCGAATAAGTTTGATTCGAAAATGAATAACATTCTATTTCATAAAAAATTATCTAGATCAGGATCAATCCTTAAAATAAATTGCCGATACAATTTTTTGGATTTAAAATTTTGACATTCTGAAAAATTCGCCACCCCTCTTTTGGCAATAGGTATCATAGTCTCATAAAAGATACTAAAATGTTACGGCCCTACGACAAATAGTTTAAAGTTAAACATTCATTAAAATTTGAGAAAATATTATTGTCAAAATTTGTGTCAAAAGTTGTTTTTGTGATGTTATAAGTCAAACATTATCAAATCATTAAAATTTTAGGGCATACGAGCACGTGTCTGTGCAATATAATTGATATAACTACAGTTAATTTAAATATGCTTAAGAAAATTCTATTCAAAATCACAATGTTTAGATTTAATTGAAAGCGATAATTTTGAAATAAACAGTTGAAAATTTTATACAAATATCTAAATTTCAATTTCGATTGATTAAATCAATTCTTACACATTTCGGGAAGGTCATGCAACTTGCCTTAAGGCTAAATGTCACTTTCAACTAGTTTTTTTTAATTTGGCACATATGAAAAACTCGAAATAAATCTAAGTGGCATGTTGCATAAACTGTGTAAATATACAAATTAATCAATAAGAAATCATTATAATATTATATGCGTGATTTGTAAGTATACTGAGTTGCTGTACTTGGGTTTATAATGTGAAAAATATTTGCATATTATACAAATTTACCAAACATGTACAAACAAATTGAAAAACAAACACGCGCGTTTAATACATACACGAAGAATTTTTTAAAAACGTGTAAATTTTAAATCAACTTTAATTAATTGAAATAATTAAACCTTTAATTAATTTTAATAAATAAATCACTTATTGTTAGCGTCTAATATTTTAGTAGGTTCATTAAATCCAGTAACACTAAAAAAGCAAATATATAAGGTATCACTAAAAAAGCAAAAAAAAAACAATTTTAACGATCAATTTTGAAGAAACGATTAGGGCTATCTTTGCCGAAAACTAATCAGCACAAAGCCAACTGATATCTTTCAAACAGTTTTTGAATTTACAAAATGGGTTTAGAATTGTGGACTAAAACGTGGACAAAAAATCACACTTTTCTGCAAATTACAATAAAGCGGCTCGGCCGGTCGTCGCGCATAATTGATAAACGCTAATCCATATCGAGTTACATGAAATGGATTTTAATTTCCCGTAGGGTAAGTTATAGTAACTGGCCGAAAATCAAAAATGAAAATTTTTGCATATCTTCACGTATCAGGGGTTTCTGAACATTTTGGCATACCTCAGAATTTTTTCGTTCACATTTTCGAGCGCACGGATCAACCGGTTTGAATAGTTAAAAAAACATTCAATTTCTATTGATAGGGAGATGTGCTGATTAGTTTTTGGCAAAGACAGGTCCAGCCGTTACGGAGATACGGAGCAAAGAGTGCAGAAAATAGAAATCGGGTATTTGCGAGAAATCTGATTTGAATAATCCAAAAAACATGCAATTTGTAATGAGTGGGAGAAGTGGTTATTAGTTTTTAGCAAAGGCAGGTCCAGCCATTTCGAAGATACAGAGCTAAATGTACAAATAATGGCAGTTTTTGAGAGAAATAAGCATCCAATTTTAATGATTCAAAAGACTTTCTGCTTGTGTTGACGAAAAAATTGCTTTAGAAAAAAAGGTTTCATTTAATTTTTTTTTTTTCAAAAAAAATTTTGTTTTTGTATTTCGAAAATAATTCAGATTTCAATTTTAATTCTATTTAAAGATCTATAGCCCACTTATATACTTTAAGTGAATAATTTTATCTTTGTAATTCAGTTTATATAATTCTTATAAGTATTAAACATATTACAGTATTTATAATAATTTATTTGAAAACATTTAATATTTCTCGAACCACTAGTTAAACTTTTAGAATCGGTTTAGCCCTTTTTGAGAAAACGACGACAAAAGATCACAAATTGACTCACTCACACACATACTTTTTTCAAATATGGCCTCAAGCAATTCAGAATTACTTGAAACGTTGAGAAAACAAAGTTAGCGAATCGGATTTTCTAGGAAAAACATAAACTTGGAAAGATAATAAACACATCAAGTTATCACATTGAAAAATATATTTTAAGAAAGAAATCTAATAATGCAAACTTACTTTTCATGTACCTCACAATCTCACAAGTATTTATTATTATGAAAGGTATTAAAAATTATTAGAAATAGTCTAAAAAAGATGACACAATGAACTTAATATTTTTTAACTTTATATAATAGAAAACTAGATTTACACTACAAAACTGAATCAAGGCAGTTACAAACCGATTCAACACAGATTCTTGTTAGCTTGATTTATATATCGAATAATGACTTAATAAATAATAACATACCTCCATCAGAGCAAAAGGCATCGATCCTGAAAAGGCCAAACTTTGTACTCTACTTTGCATGGCAAGACTAGCCGTTTGGCTCAATGATAAATCTAAGCATCTGGTAACAGCTTTCTGAAGTAAATTCTCATGGGCCTGAAAATATATATGAATAATAAATATATTATACTAAAAATAAATACGTTTTTAAATAAATCAGAAAAGTTGTTTATTCATAAAATATCTATTTTTTTACCTTGCTATTGTCAAGATAATTGTGTTGAGCAAGACATACTAGAGCCAACTGCAAACAAACATTATCATTGCATTCTTGGGCTAGCATGATGCATTCTTTAATAGCTTTTAAAGTACTTTCTCTAAAAATAATTCATATGTGTTACATATACATCAATGTTGATAGATTTGTAAACAACTTGTCCAGAATTTTGTACAAAATACTAAAAAAAATCAAATAATCACAAAGTCAAAAACATAACTGTTTCAATTACTTATACATGTAAAAAAACATGCAAAATTTTATTTTATAATATTTAACTTTAAAAAATTTGCTATAATATTCAGTTCGGTTGCTTTTCACAAAATCTAGTCATCTGATAAAACTCAATAATGATTTCTTTGTAATTTAAAAATGTTACAATTTTTAAGTTTCAAAAACTATACAAAAAATGTTAGTTAGAAATCATGCCCTTTAGTTCTTTGTAATTAACTGAAAGTTTATTTCTAATTCTTTCTAGTTTCAATTATGGATGACATCCTCCTCTATCACATATGAAATAATGGAGAAAATTAGCTCCAATTTAGATTGTTTCATAATATTTTAAACATAAACAAAAAATGTATCAAATAATTTCAATGTCTAATAAAATCATCATTGAACTGTAAATGATTGATTTTTAATTAAATCCACCTAATTTAATTAATAAAGGCACAGCAAGCACAACCGTCAAATTGAACAAAGAAATTATTTATGGAAGAGCTCTCCAAATAAGTTATTATATTAATTATTAGTAACGAACAAAAAAAGAGTTTCTTAAAATTATACTAATTATATTACAAAATTTCAAAAGTTCATTTGAAACATACACATTGGCAATTATGTTTAATATTTTACTTTTGATCGCTTCATAATTACGATTTGTACAAAATTTTTAACATTTTTAATACACCAGAAGAAGAAATATTTTGTGTTTAAACTCTGAATGCCTTAAAAAAAATTAAATATTTTTGAGCAACATAAATTTAAAAAGTCAATCAACTTTCATTTAAATATCAATCATTTCAAGTTTAATTTTGTATATGTTTATCAATGATTTTTGCTGAATGATATCCTTTTAAATTTGAACTATGTTGTAACACCTAGAAAGCATAGAAGCATTCTGCAAGTCATATATTAAACATAATAATAGTAGTTGCAATAAAAGGTTAAAACTTTATTCTTATATTTACCTATGATTAAAATCAGCATGTAACATAGCTAAATTCAATGCAGAGTATCGAAAACCGCGGCTCTCTCTTATCCTGTCTTCATTAACAGCTCCCCGATCAAAACAATGATATAGATTATTCATTGCTCCACAATATTCACGAACTCGAAGAGAGTTGAGATAGTTTAAGAAATGCTAAAAATATTCATTTTTATTATTAATAGTTCAAAAATATTAAAGCTTAATCAATATATTTATGATATTTACTGCTTCAGCATAGTCTTTATCATATGAAAGAAATTCATCAACTTTAGTTTTAATTATTTTAGGATCTAGAGCTTCTTTCTCATTATGTAACATGAGGTTGGACTGTTGAGCAAGGAATAAATCACTTTGTCTTCGAGACCATAAGACCTTCTCACTGAAAAGGTAAAAAGAGTTATACTGATTGATACAAAACTAGTTAAGCTCAGTAATTATTAAAAAGTAATCTGAAGTCAATTTAAAATAAAATGAAATCAAATAGAAGTCTCATATAAATAGAGTCTTAATTACTTAAAATTAATGAATAAGTTTTCATTTTATGAACTTTTCAAACAAAATGCATAATTTGCAATAGTGTAGTTCTAAATTATTTAATTCAGAAATACCTTAATCGTTCTTCAGTATTTGGAATATTGTAGTCTTCTTCAACATCCATATCATCTTGTTGCACATTCAATTGACTTTGATTACGTTCAATATAAGACTCAAAAGCTCTTTTGAGTTCTATGACTTTGTGAAAACTCATTCGATCTAGTGCTAAAATAATCCTTCGCATATACAATCCTGAAAAATATCATTAAATATATAAAGTGGACATCAGAAATAAAACATTTAAGATAAATCAATAAAAATGTATATTAATTGTTATAAATCATGATTAAAATTCTAACTGATCAAATGTAAATGTATGTCAAATGTAATGTAATACAACATTAAGATACAAAATTGAACTCGTATTAAAAAATCTGCTCACTCTCAATAACAAGAGTAATATGAACTATAAATTGAAAACAAAGTTTATTAATTACTGTAAAAGCATTGTGTAAATCAATTCTAGCATGAAAGCATATAATTTACTATTTTTATCTATATGTTAAAATATTTCAAGACAGTTAATGTTCCATATAAGAAAATAAGAATTATTATTTGTTCATACTCATATATAAGTGCTTTTATTTTTATATACTTAGATTTAAAATATTAATATTATTGGAAAGGCAATATTCTAGTTTTTAATTTCAGAATTTGGTGCAATTAATTTAAAAAATCTTAATTATAAATTTTAATCTTCACAATAATTTAAAAAAATAAACTTTATTTGTAGAAAAAACTAAAATACACAGAATAAACTATTTAAGTTTACATATAACTATAATTTAAGTTTAAGTATACACAACCATCAAACGAGACAAAACCGAAATTTTCACATGAAACATGCAAAAACTAGTAGAGGACTTGCAAGTCCTCGAAGAAGTGCAAGCAGCCTTTACAATAAACTACCAGACAAACTAAAGACAATGACTGACCTAAACAATTTCAAAATTAAATTGAAAAATTACATAAGAGATAAATGAAATAAATGAGATCAAATTCCTTATTTTAAATACTATATTTCTTCTGTTCTGTTAAAATATTAATTACAATTAAGTATAAGTACATATGTATGTACGCAAGCATTCTGTGTATATATGTGTATATAATAGTAATAAGTAAAAATATATAGATGGCTTAATGTAAGTCTGTTACATAAAATTTAGATTTATTTTTGTTATAATTGCTGTAATCTCTCATACCAGAACAATTGTCTGACTGAAATACAGTATGAATGAATTATATCAAATAAATAAATAAAAAAAAAAAATAAATAAATAAAGTTTACATGTAGTAAAAATCCCTTAGTCCGACGAGACAAAAAACTGTGACAAAAAAATAAAAATTTGATAATTTCTAGTTATTTCTAGTATTTCAAACCACCCCATAAAAGTTCTAATAGCCCTCGAGCCTTTTTATTTGCTATGAAGGCAAGTTTTTGAAGAGAAATTAATTTTTTAGAGAAATGCCAGACTATCGAACATTCCGGACTGGTGGGTGCCAGACTAGACTACTAGGCCTTCTACTGTATTAAATTCAAAGAATGCTTACCTAAACAGCTGCTTTTATTTATAATACATGTTGCAGTACTATTTAAAGGATCCACTATTAACTTATCAAGCATTAAACTAATATCCAATAATTTTTCCACATTACATGTGTAAATCTTCATTATTTCCTTATGAAAAAGTTTTATGTGATCCGGATGTAAATTGTTTTTACTAGCAGTCAGTAAAGAGCAGAAATCTCTGAACACCATATCAGGACACTGCAATTATAAATATACACAATTACTATGTATCTGAATTGACAATCATTGAACATAATTTTAAAATACTGTAAAGAATCACTACATACTTGAATTAATTTAAGAATAAGCATATTGAACGCTCTTCTGCATTTTGGGCTTAAAGGTTGATCTGCATTTGCTAAAAAATATTATGGCATTAGATGTTTTTCAATTAGATAAATATATTAATGCTTACTTTGTATTAAATTACAATACTCTCTTATAAATATTAGCACCGCTATTTTATGTGGGGTGATATTTTCATAGCATTTTCTCTTTGTGTCAACTCCATCATTACTGTCTTTTGCGGAATTCATAATGAAGAATATCCAATGATAACCTAAGTAATTAACAGTGATATAAACAAATGTATTATAACCATTTATACTTGTTTATTTATCCTTATAACATATAAACAGAACTTGCAGAAACAAACCAAAGCAAACTGACAAGCAACGTATCTCATAATATGACCGGCATGTCAACTGTCAACTAACATAAAATTTAAGGCTAGGCACACATAGTCAGCTAAAAGTCGGATCTGAAAAAAATTCTCGTGGCTTTTAATTCTTAATTAATATCGATATTTGCATATCCCAACCTCCTATCTTTTCTAATATGCAATGGTTTTTGATGCATAATATATATATTTCTTTATATTAGGTTGTCAAATATCTCCCTTCCGCTTTTTTGCTCTTGGTTTATAATACAAAAAGGCGGAAGGGAGATATTTGACAATCTTATAAATAGATGTTTTCAAATTTTTATCAACTTCCTACAGGAGAAGTTTATGCTTTCGGCAGAGAAGCTGATGATTTGCCAATTTTATAGTTTTTGACGTTTTAAGTCATTCTGAATGGTTTAACACCAAAATTGAAATAAGGAAGAAGGGAAAGGAGTGTGTGCATGGTGTGAGTCAAAATTCTACTTTTCGTCGACGCTGATATCTAAAATTATAAATCCATTTGATAAAACTCGATAAGAACTCACGATTCCAGTTTTATGCTGAAGCGTTGTATAATAAACAAGCTTTATTTATCGTTATCTTTATACTTATCAGCAATCATTATATTAAAGTTGCATAAAGAAATCTTTGAATAGTTTCTGTATTAGTATTTTTTAAACATGAGTAACTAAAAACTGAAAAACTTTTAATTTTTGCCAATTGTAGCTCAAACTTATCTATCGTTTTAATCCAGTTTTTATTCGAACTTCCCGATATGTTTAAATAATCGACTTAATCAATAAAAAATAAATTAATTTATGAGCAGTTAAAAGTATTCCGAATGGATTTATTACACATAATTGAAAACGAACGAACACTTTGACTCGGAGTATTTTCTATAAGCATATTTTCAAAAATCAATAATTTTTATAATTGAACCAGTTTCCAGGACTTTAATGGTTTATTATGTTTAAGACCAAGTACTCTATCATTATACCAAGAAAATAGTCTAATTTTAATTTTAACAAATGTCAAAAGAACAACTCATTTTCTCAAATTTTGATGAATTTTTAAAATCAAACTATTTGTCGTAAGGCCGTAATATTTCAGTAAGTTTTATAAGACCATGGTATATATTGCTACAAAAAAATCCATAAAAATCGGCTTAAATTTTTTTTTTTCAACAGTTAATTACAAAAAAAACGGCTCGGTAGTACTCGGTATAATCAGTACCATTCCCAACTAATATCTTTCGAACAGTTTTTGATTTTTTAAAATCGGTTCGGTAGGATGAGCTTAAATGTGGACGAAAGATTTGACACTTTTTTTCATATTGCAAAGAAACGGCTTGGTAGATCGTCACACAAAACTGACAAACGATAGTCCTCACCGAAATACATCAAATGGCTTTTAAATTTCTAAAATCGGTTCAGGCGTTTTTGAGAAAACGTCGATCAAAGATCTAATTTTGATAAATGCCAACAAAACGATACCAATTTTGGCAAACTTGGACGAATTTTTAAAGCTGAACCAGTTGTCGTAGGGCCGTAATATTTTAGTATGATCTAGAAGACTATGGTATCTACCGTCAAAAAAAGAATCATAAAAATCGTCGAATTTTTATTTTAAAAACTTTATTACAAGAAAACGGCCCGGCCGATCTCTACCAAAAACTAATTAGGTCGATTCCCAACCAATATCTTTCGGACGGTTTTTGAATTTTCAAAATCGATTCAGAATTGCGGGCTAAAACGTGGACAAAAAACTTTTCACTTCTCTGCTATTTACAAAGAAACGGCTTAGCCGATCGTCGCACAAAAGTGACAAACAATAGTCCTCATTGAGATACATCAAATGGCTTTTAAATTTTTGAAATCGGTCCAGCCGTTTTTGAAAAAACGGCGATTTACGGCAAAAAATCTATTAAATAATCTACACGCACACACACACACATACTTTTTCCAAATTTGGTCTCATTCGATTCAGAATGGCTTGAAACGTCGAGAAAACATAAAATTAGCGAATCGGATTTTTTGATGAAAACATAAACCAACATAAACTTCTTCGTTAAGTTAATAAGCATTGTTTCCTGAGAATTGTAGTCGCGTCATCTATTGATTTCTTTGTCTGCAGCTGAAGCAGGGACATAAACCTCCCAAAGTGTCAAATACAATGCAAAGCAAAAGTTTATTTGTTAGACAAAACAATTTCAATGAGTGACTGTTTGTGAAAATATTTAAACTCAGAAATCGTTTTCTGTAGTGTTTTTTACATTGCACTCACAATGCGTTCAATAAATATTAATTGCTATAACGTTATATTTTCATTTAATTAGAATTATCAATTATTTTGCTTTCTAAAAATATCTAGAATTCATTTGTCATTTATCATGCGTATATAGCATTTTAAATTTATTTCTAGTGATTTAGCACATAATTTTTTTTCAAATTTATTTTTTGTGTTCAATTTGCTTCAAAATATGGCTGAACCATCAAAATTATCAATAAAACGCGTTGAAGTATCTTTAATTAAATTTAATGATGTTATTGTTCCCCATCATGTTGATATATTAAATAAACACAAAGATAATATATTGAAGTATAATGCTATCGGAGATAATGAAAAAGTTAAGAAGGAACAAGTTAATGCTTCTCGAGTAATCAAGCAACTTAAACAAACCCTGTATGAAATTGAAATGATTAAAGAGCAAGTAACAGAAAGTGATCATGCAAAATTTGATAAAAGCACGGAGAAGTCGATTCAAAGTGCTAAAGCAGCAATAAATGAATATTATGGTAAATACTTTATAGTTAGATTATTTTAATTTTTACTTTAAAATGTTTCTAGTATCAATGAAATTATATATTGAATACAAAATAATTATCAAAGCCAAATTAGCAGGGTTTTGAAATGATTATTTCCGTAATTAAATGAGAATGAAAACAATCAAGTCAACATAATTATGATTAAAAAAAGTATTTGAAGTGATTAATAGTGTTTAAAATACAAATATAATGTACAAATATGATTTTCTTAGGATTGTAAAAGACTGCTTTATATCTATTAGCAGTCAAGAAGTAACATGAATGGACATATAGGTGAAAGTTTGTATAAATTAAAGTAAAAAGGAATGTTAGGAACTCTATATTTAAATAAATAAATATATATATATATATATATATATATATATATATAAGTCTATTCTTAGTTTATTATTATTATTAAAAATAGCACTGCAATTAAATTTGAAAAATTATTGTGTATGTGTTTATTCATTTTGATTAGCTCTCAAATATTTTTTTCAAAAACTAAACATATATGAAATATACTATTTTATAATTCCTGAATAATTTACTTTGAAGACAGTGTATCATCAATTAAATGAACATGGAAGTTTGCAGAGTGCAGCTTCACAAGAATTTGCAGAACAATCTACTGAGAAATTGCAAATAATTAAAAATTCTGAAAGTAATCTTGAAGCCGAGGAAGAAATTGAGAAATTAGAAAAGTACTATACTTCTATGGAAGATTTACAAAATGAAGTGCAAGAAATACAAGAATTATTTACAGAATTGAATTCTGTTGTCCATAGACAAGGTGAACATGTCAACGTTGTAGAGAATAATATTGAAAATGCTCAAGAAAATATAAATCAGGGAGCAAGGTATATAAATATTATTAATATATATATATATATATATATATATATATATATTATAACATGACATGTTTTATGTCTATATTATAATGAATAAACATATTACCTTAGGCACCTTGCTCTCGCTGCCAAATTCAAACCTGCCTTTTATCCATTAGCAGGTGCCGTAATTGGCACTTGTGTTGGTGGTCCTATTGGCCTAATTGCTGGTTTCAAAGTTGGTGGAGCAGCAGCAATGGGATGTGGAGTATTAGGATTCACTGGAGGCCAAATACTAAAAAAAAGAAAACATACAATTATGCAAGATGTTGACAAAAAACAGCAATGATTTATGGTGGAGCAAAAATCATTAAAAATGTGGAGAAACAAATCTTTTTTATAAAATAAAAACTAATGTGATCATTGGAATATCATAATTTTTGTACACTAATTTATGTTTAAATGCAAAGAATATTAATAGAAAAATAAATTATTTATGAAATAGTATATTTGTTTAGATTTTGCATACCTCTACCTCTTACTTCAGTAGTGTATTAATTTTTTGCGGTACCGGTTGGGATTTTGATACTTCTTCTTCATTATTCAGGATCATTTGTTCAACTTTGACTGAAGAGTTCATGTCGAATTCAAGTACAACCCTTTCAAATTTTTCCATAAGGAAAGAAACTTGTTAGTTGCATAAAGTTTAGATAATATTTCAAAGAAAAACTATGTGTATACTTGATTTATAGTTTTATTGAAGTTAGAAGACTTTAAAACAAAAACATATCAAAGACATTGTTCCCTCTGATATAATTATTTAGCATAAACAAAAACAGATTTTTTTTAAACAACTTCTAGAAGCTATGTAGTCACAACTACATAAATAACATGTTATTACATTTTTAAGTAAATTGATTTTTTCAATAGAAAAATATATCCATAAATTCGATATGTGCTGTGATATAAGAAATTGCGTAGAATTTTTTCACCATTCTACTAGAGTTCACTGAGTCTGATAATTGTCGAACAGACTGCTGTACATTTTAATAGGATTTTAATAGGAACTATGTTCATCGAGGTATAATAAGTCCACATAACATGTTCCCACCGGTGGACACGCTGTCCGGTATAGCGCAGTAATTGGAGAGAAAAAAGAGTGTAACCTCTGAATTTTTTTTACTGTACTCTGATTTGCATAAAGTTTTGGAAATAGGCTAATCTTACACTTAAGTTCGAAAGTAAAAACAATTTGCACTCCGCCACCACCCCCGGGGGGTGGGGGCTTAATACCAACGCTACCCGCCATGGTCCCTTTATGTATAAATTGACATAGAGCTATTTAATCGCAAGAAAACGTATTTCTACAACTCTAAAGTGTTTTCTAATACATTTACCTTACAATAAATTTTTTTTTAATCCCTTGGATATCCTACAACCCTTGCGAATGACCTTTGAGTTAAAAAACACCTATAGGTATATTTTTATAAAAATTTATTTTGGTATGACCTAAAATCACAATTTGACAAAAATGCGATTAGTTTTTGGGTCATAACTCCTTTAATTCTGTCTCCATCTCAATTTGTAATACACCATTGGGAAGGTAATTAGAAGGGCTGTTTTTATTATAATTTTTTGCGTAGCCCTACTAATTTTGAAACGGCGGCCGCTTACTCTTTAAACAATCATAACTCTGTCAATTTTTGGGTGAAAAAAAATAATACAAAACATAATAATAAAAAGACCTCTAATCTCTCTATCTTTTATTTTTTGAGATATAATGAAAATAATTTGGATTTTTAACAATATCGAAAAAAATATTTTCATAAATTTGTGAGTTTTCTAAAAATAGTTTGTACTAAAGTAGTGAATCTACTAGAATTCATCAAGATCTCTATTATGAAGTTAATTCTAGATGGAATGTGAATAATTATGATTTTGGTGGAAATGGTGCTCATTTAATCATATGATTGCAATGAAAGAAACATTGTATGTGCCTTTTATTTGCATCATTTTACAAGCCAAAAACTTGTAATAGCACTCATTTTAAGACTTATTTTGAGTACTATAAAACCCCATTCCACCGGAATGTATAAAATGTAATACCTCGCCGTTAGAAGGCTTTGAATACAACAAAAAGAAAACGACTTTGCTCTTTGCTTCCTAAAACACTGTATAAAATGCCAAATTACTAAGATTTTAATTGACATAATTTTTTTCATTACATGATTCTCGTTGAAAGGTATATTTTTGAAGATATTTGCAAAAAAAAACAAAAAAACCGCCAAAAATGTATGAAAATTATGATAGTTCTCCTATCGATATCCGACGTTATTTTGGAAAAATAAAATTACACTATTGAGGGGTGTCATCCCCACGCGTAGTGGTGGCGGGGTCTAAATTGTTTTCACTTTTGTTTTTGAGGATAAGATGATCATAATTCCAAAGTCTCGTGCAAATCGGAGCACAGTAAAAAAGTTGAGGCCCAAAACGCACCATTGATTGGAGTAGTAATTTATGTTTATTTGTCTATAGTAGTAGTGTAGTTGCGTTGTGATCCACCGGTGGGCATGCAGTCTTCAACGTAATTATGAAGAAGATGGCATGACTTCCCAAAGACTTTTTATTGTATATCCATTTCTTGGAGTTTCTATGGCCAAACCCAAATCCTTGCTGTAAATTGGAACGCGATCAACAGAATGTTCTCCTTCGGCTATGTACGTAGTTAATGTAGATGGAGTATCTTTAGATTTATCTAATTCCTGTACGTCTTCAAAATTTGGATCAGCAGGCGGTGGACTAAAAACCTATAAATTAATACCGTTTCAATTAATTTCTAATAATAATATACTTATATGTTATTTAAGTATACGTTATACTTTACTTGATCTTTCAATGAATACTCTACACCAAATATAGGGTTTTGGCTATATACAGAGTGAAGTGAAATTAATTCTTTATAGACTGCTCCAAGTCTATCCTCTGGATCAATTCTGAATCCTAATAAATATCCTCCACTCTGCTCCGAAACGATAATGACTAAGGCTGGACCAAATTTACTATCGCGGACTTGGATCTAATTATAAATAGATACTATTAGATTTGATATCAACACATTATATCCATTTACAATTAATTTATTACCGTAACTATTTGCATATATGGTAATGTGATATTGAAGCATTCGTTAAGATCGGCATACCAAACTATTCTAATGTTTGTTATTAGAATTGTTCCTAAATTACCCTGGTCGCTCGAAAGATTCCAAACACCATTTACTTTTTGATACACTTGCTCATTTTTTAAGACTGATAGAGCTCCACTATTTAGAATGGACGCTCTTAATTTCAAGTCTCTGTACATTTTTGTCGACGTGTAGGCTCTTAATAATGGTTAATGGTTAATGGATTAATAATAATAATAATAATAATAATTTTACACCTATGTATATAATATATTACATTAGGGAACGAATTCATTAAATTTAAGCGATATTTTGAGACAATTTATATATTTATAAATCCAAGTTCTGTTCTATATTTCCCAGTTTCTATAATTTCCCACTTAAAATAATTAGATTGAGCATGCAGCTGTTTCAATTAAACATTTTGTTTTGTTTTTTAATTTTAATTTTTGTTTTAATTATGATGTGCTAAAACTCGGATTGATGAATCATTGAATTTTCGATTAATGAAGATAAACCATCATTTATTTAAGCGTTAACAAATCACATTTTAAACTTAAACCATGAATGAATTTATGCTTGGAAGCATTTTAACCAGGTACGGATGCTTTACCCAAGGATGGAAAGTGTAAGAAAACAGTCTATTTTTATGTTGGATACAAATGTGAAAACAAAAGGAAATTAAATCGAACCAAGAAATTAGGAAGAAAATGCAGGAATGCAACGTGGACTAAAAATTGTGAAAATATGTACTCTCACACCATGACTTTGATCATGAGTTATCATTCTTTAAAAAATTAAAATTATTTAACTTACTTATGAACACCAATCACTAAAGAAAAATGTTTTTTGTCCAATAAACTAATATCTGTAAAAATAAATTCAAATTTGGAAGACCCATTAGCAGCCATTATATGCAGAGCATCTGTCGTTGCTCTTAGTTTAGATATAACTGTTTTGATACTCATGTTAATTATGCAGTTATATCCTATAGCTGCAATTAAATAGAACGAATTAATTAATTAAGCAAAAACTAATTCTGAGCATTATATACACCAAAAGGCTCACTCAAATTAACACGAGGTGTAGAATGAGAATGCCACATTAATCTGATATTTGTTATTAACAAACGTCCCTTATCTCCGCTATTTCCTTTAGAATCTTCAACAGCATCCATTCGATCTACCAATTTTTCACCGGATCTTAATTTAAGAATGCTGTGGAAATGTCCAAAATATTATGTTACAAAAGTATAATATAATTCCAATTCTAGTAATTTAAATAATATCAATAAAAAGAAGACTATTATGAATAGTAATAAAAATGCTCTGTGCGTAATAGTCCAATGGTTATAATCATTTTTTCATTGAGATTGTTGATTATTTGAAATTAATAAATTAAATGTCAGTTTTTATTTTAACGACTTTGAAAGTAATACATATTAATTAATTAGTATTAAATAAAAATATACGATGTAGGCGGTAGAGCGCGAATATCTATCTTACTTACGAGTAGGGAATGTCAAAACGAATTTCTCTATCCTCCCAAACTAATGCAAATTCAGTCATTTTATACAAGTATAATTATTGTTAAATATTATTTTAAGAATGTCAATTGACCCTCAAAAATACAAAATATTGTTACCTTGCCAACCGATAATCTAAACATTATTTGCGCATGCTCTCTTGCTTTGAAAAGTTTACGCATTTATGAACTTGTTCGTTGTTCATCAATTGTGTCGATGAATTTTTGTTAAACATCATAATTCTTTCTAAAATTTTTAAAAGTTTTATAACTGGAATAATTTTTGCATATATTGTTACTTGATTTTGGCAATTTATAATATTTTTGTTAACATATAGGCGAATCAAGTAATAATAACAATTGTATTGTATTATTATATATATTCGTAAATATTATTTTCTCAATATAAAAAGCAAATGTATAACAAATCAAATAAATTATTGAAAATTAAATCAAACTTCATTATAAAATTAAAACTGTCAATTCAACATATATCCTAATACTAAAATGTAAGTAAGTATTACAAAATTGTAAAAAAATACTTATTTTATGTGGATTTTTTATGTGGAAATATGAAAAATAATGTTATTATACTCTGAAATGTTTTGCTATCATTATTTTTCATTAAATTTTTCATCAAAATTTTGATAATAATAATTTTACTAGCGATTAAATGAAAATATATTGAAATGAAGATATATTCTTCCGCAATATATCCTGTTTGTAATATATATCTAATATAAATATATATCTAATATCCGTCAGAAACTTTCCTTCTCCGTTTTGCTAGTGGCTCCTTATTAGCATTCACAGACGACATTTGCGGAACATCAGACTCGTTTGTTGGTTTTCTTTTAGGCGCAGCACCACCTAAAAAAAATTATAAGTATATAATAAAAAAATAGTATCACAAATTTAAATTCTTATTTTCCTAATTAGTAAGATTTTATTACGAATAATTGGATAACTGAACTTATTATTGTAATTATTATCATTAATTATTTATTTAATAAATACTTAGTTGACTTTTTCATTGAAATGCTGACACTTAACTGTAATTTGAAAACAGATTGATTAGCTCGTATTTTTAAATATTTGCAGACCTATTGAGGTAATTAGAAAATGTTAACATTTTCTATGATATCTTCTTAATGATTGATTTATTTAGTGTAATAACAGAATTTTTATAGATAAGTTTCAAGATAAAATTTTTACATATCTCATAAACACCGTTTCACACCTTTGCGAAAAAAACAATTTGAAATTTGCAATCCAAAATACATATTTTTGTAAGGAACGGACAAACAAACGGGTATAACGTGAGATATTATATATTACCCGGTATATCACGAAGAGAGTTATCAACACATGAGTCCGTATTTTTTGCTGTTTCTGAAAGTTCGCCATCTCGAAAATATTGTTTCAAAAAAGGAGCGAGGGCCCTCTTCTTGACTGTTCTTTTGACCCTGTAGTTTAACAAACAATATATTAATGAATAATTACATATAATAAATTTAATACAAAGAATTTGTATTATTATTTGTATTACGTCATTGATTGTTGTTTTGGTGAAACTGGTCTAAGAATTCCGAATTGATCAATTCGAGCGAATAATTCACGATGAAAATTTTCAGGAATCCCAAGCTCTCGTACCATCCCATCTAAAGAGAATTGAACACGATCTTTGCAGAAAGCCAATATTCTTCGCAAAAAGGCTAAAACTTGAAAACAATACATATTATAGATACTTATAGAAGAAATTATATAATTATTATTCTATTATTTCACTTTTTTTTATTAATTTTTACTTACGTCTCAATTTTTTTTTATTATACACATTTTTTCAAAATCTAGATAGAACTATATCATTGTTCAATATAAATACTCACGATTCTATCACGTTTGCTAGTTAGTGCCATAATCATTTCATCGTTACAAATACGCGAATGATTATCATTGCAAATGCAACAGATGTGGACATAGTCTGCCGGAAGACGCGATAGGAATCCATAGCAAGCTCCGTGGCTCCAAAAATTGCACCCACAACATAATATCTAAAGTTTGAAGTAATAAAATAAATTCTTATGACAAAAATCATAAAAAGGGGTTCTTTAGAATTATTAATAGTTTTAGGTTAATAATGGATGAAAAGTTTTTTATCTGTCCGGAAAGAGGTTTATATTATTTATAATACCTTATAAGCAATGCTTAAAAGACTACGAGTAAAAAGATTCACCAGCATTATCTCAAAAACAAGTAAAGTATGGAATATTTTGATGAAACTATGTTAAAGTAGAAAACATAAGTTGTGTAATCTGCCATCAATTGGTAATTATTTCTAAAGATGTAAATAATAAAAAAATAGTAAATACAAAAATAAATTAAGTTAAAATAAGCAATTTTACAAGAGATAAATCAAATTATTAGTTACTATGATTATAATTATTTTGGGCAAAATCAGGGTTATATACAATGTGTTCTATGTAAAAACGCCCATGAAATTTATATTTGTCATTAGTTGAATAATGGAGAATTTAACTGTGCAATATACCTCTAGCATTGAAAATAAGACATTGGAAACATATTTTTATAATTAGGGAATAGTTAACTGGAAATTTTACTAATCGTGATTTAATAGTTGAGGGTTGTGATAGAGTTCTTTTGGTTTAGAAGACAGTACAATTACTGTCAATCAAATTAAAACTTTGTGTCCCGACGCACTCTGTATAAAATCATTAATCTATTTAAAAAATAATTCAATAAAATAAAAATTAAAAAATGATCAGCTTAAAATAATATAAAATAGCTTTTAATAAAAGACAATTTGCTGCTATAAATAATAATAGTACCTTTTTTGTTGAACTTAAAAAATTAAAAACTACTTGTTTTTTTACTAAAGTTTCTCAAAATATTTTAGATATTAGTGAAAAATGCAAAAATTCAGCACATTGAATTAAGTAATTTAAACTCACCATAACAGCGTGCTCATCATTGTTTTCGCAAACGCATAATATTTTCACATCTTCATATATGTTATCGCTATCTATAGTTATAAAGAAAGTTAATAATTATTTAAACCATAACATAAGCCAATATTATAACAATTTGTCCAATATTTCAACGAATCTAATATTTTTGAACAAATTTTTATTTTCAAATATAGAGAAGCATAGATAATTATTAACCACCATCAAATCATATTATAAACTTCGTACCTTTGTCATTATCCATGACGACATCTGAAGAAGTAGCTTTATTTTTATTATCATAGGTATAATTGGTATCCATAGGAGACTTCTGCACGTCCCGCTCTACAATATTAATTGTTTTATTATGGAACTGTGTTAGATTAGTAGCTTTGCTGACTACTGATGGAATCATTGAGCAAGAATTTGCATAGATCGGTCGGGGTTGGCGATTTGTAACCGGAGAAAACATCTACAAATATATATAATATGCATAAATATCAAAATTGGCGTATTTCCTATCTAGCATTTCTAAACTATATATCAATTATTTTTTAACTATATCAATAAACATGAGAAAGGAAATGAAATTAAAAACTCCAATTTCTTATTAAAATGCTGCCATATATGTAAAATTTTTATTTGGCACATCATTCTTGATTATACGAATAATTGATAGTATCTCAATACCTTTAATTTGAAATCATCTCGCCAAGAAGTTATATAACTACGTTTTTGAGCACAAAATGTAAAACAGTGCTTTACATAGAGAATATTATCACTTGAATGAATTGATTTATTTAATGATGATGAAATATTTGTTTTTCATTGCAAACATATTATTATTATCATATACTAAATATATTACTCACTGAATATTAATTATTTTTAGTTATATTTTATTATATTAGTTACATATATAGTATATATATATGTACCTATTTATCTAAAAATAAACTTAAAATCACAAAATATATTGTAATACCAAAACTTAATGTTTGAGAAATGTCATTTTTGAATTTCATTAAAAATTTGCAAATTTATGTGGTTACAAAATTAAAGCAAATATATGCTTACCACAGCATCAAGAGAAGTATCATGATAAATACCCATATCTTCAGTCATTGTATTTAACTGCATCATAACTTCTGGACTTTTAGATCCACCAATGCCTGTCATATTCTGAAATATATTTATTATTGCATCAAGTTTTTAACTTCCCGTAGGGTAAGTTATAGTAATCGCAAAAAAATCGAAAATGAAAATTTTTATATATCTTTACGTTTCAGAGGTTTCTGAATATTTTGGCATACCTTAGAAAAAAATGGATGTATGTGTGTGTGTGTGTGCGTAGTATGTATGTGTGTGCGGATACAAATTTTCGTCGACGATTTCGGAAACACGGATGAAGCAATTGAAATAATTTAAAAAACATTCGATCCGTATTGATAAGGAGACGTGCTGATTAGTTTTTGGTGGAGGTAGGTCTAGCCGTTCCAAAGATATGGGGCAAAAAGTGCCAAAAACGGTACCGCAGTTTTTAATAGAACGGAGCGTCCGATTTTTAATAATTCAAAAAACATTTTACTTGTAATGTCAAGATGAAGATTTGATCAAATTTTTATAAGGGCAGGTTTAGCGGTTTCGGATATCTAACAAAAAAAGTAAAAAAAAATGCCATTTGGCGGTCAAAAATGATCATTAGACATATGCACATCAAATTATCAGATATTTTTTAGAGATTTCAACAATAAGTATAAATTTTGTTTACATTCCTATGGGTTCCGTACCAATGTTTACCCGTTAGACAGCGACGCGGCGCTTACGCGCTTTATATTCTGTCTCTATGCATTTAAAGCAGTAACAATAAAGAAAACATTTTTTTTTCAAAAAAAAGATTTAAAAAAAAAATTAAATAATTTTTTTTTTCAATTTTTTTTTTTCAAAAAAAAGTAATTTTTTGTCAAATTTATAGTTTCTCAAAAATCTTATTTTTTCGAAGTAATTTTTTTTCAAAAATGTTGATCGTTTTAAAAAAAATAATAATTTTTGGTACGGGAAGTTCCAGCAATTTGCCTTAAGGCACGATGCTCTAATTGCCTTAAGACAGAATTCCACTTACAGCTAGTTATAGAATATATTAACTATAATTGTAAATTTTGACTAAAAAAAAAACACTCACAGCGGCCTCCGACGTGTTGCATATATTTTCTGTTTGAGAGTTTTCCACAACTTCACAATTTTCATTTGTCTGTTTACCAGCATCCGAGGTATGAATATCTACATCTACAAACTAAACAAAATATTTATTGAAAATATTAAAACACTAAAACAGTAATGTAATTCAGAAATTGAAGAACTTTTGCAATGAAAGCTATATAGCTATAATATTTTTAAAATTAATTACCTTAGCAATCGCTCCCATACTAATAGAGTGGTATGGCGTGTAGCATTTACCAACTTCTATGTTATAAAGATCTGGTGGATACTCAAATGCTTGATATGAGCAAGCCTTAAAACCAGGTGGTTGATACTCATCAGGAGTTCCTATTAAAAAAATAGATTTTAAAGTTCGAGAGTTTTAAATAAAAATAAATACTAAATAAATATATAACAATTTACCATCATAGTATGTTAACATCATGGCTAATGAGCAACCCTTCGGTAATTCTGGCATATTTTTTACAATTTCTAAGCAATTGTATAAACAATCGAAGATATCACTTTCAAGTGTTTTTGCAGATATTTTGGATGAGTCGATCTTTATGAGTCCTTAAATAAAATAATAAATTTTACAACTATTTTTTTTTATTATTACATATATTCACATATATTCATGAATATTGTATCATTTTTTATGTTCTAAATAGATGTATTTTATAAAAAAATACTATTACTTCTTACAAATACTAAAATAATTCACATAATTAACTAATAATTTGAGCAATATATTAAACATTTTTCTTTGGTACCAATTTTTTGAATCGCAAAAAGTAAGTGACTTTATTTTTAAATATTTGCTAGAAGTAATAAATATTAAATACATGTAGTGTGTGTACTACAAGATTTATGTTATATTAAAATATTAATAGAATGCAGATCAGTAAATTCTTTTATTTTTAAAGTAACTCAACTTAAATTCTCTTAAAAAGTAATTATATTGCATTATATATTGGTTACAAAAAAATTTAAAAGCGCCCATTACAATAACTCACGAAATTGAATATTAACAAGAAAAGAATTTTGTCTTTTGTATATATATATATATATATATATATATATATAACTATATCTAAAAAACATTTTTAAAATTTTTGAATTTTTTTCATGCTAATTCCATACGAAACTTTGATTTAATTGCGCACTATCTAAAAGTTAATATTAAAAGCTAAAATTTTTTTTATCAATTTGAGCCCCTGGGAGCAAGAAAATTCGAAAATGTTCATAATAAGGACCACCCTAATGTATATTTATATTTTCATTTGATGTTAACATATGTATTAACAAAGTCTCATAACTCAAAAGGCAAAAGCTCAGATATCAAAGGGCATAAATCAATAAAAAACTAATTTTTCTTAAAAATTCATTTTACAATCAGGGCAAGATATAACATATATTATGTGTACTAAGTTTACAGATAACACATATATTGCACATTTACTATTTGTGATATTTTTATTGTTAGTATTCTGTGAAATATTATATTAGTTACAATATTAATGTCTATATTTCTCATTGTTAGTGTAGTGCATTACCATATTCTGATACCATGGATTACTGAAGTTTCTGTTTTTAACTCTAAGATTATCGCCAATACGTATGGATTGTAAAATATTTTTTTTTTAAATTATGGTTTTTTATTGATGGTATGCGCGATTATTATGATTACAATACTCCAAATAATATATTAACAAAAAAAAATTAATACCCACTTATATGTATATATAATAAATTTTAATTCTTACCGGCTATTGGCGAACGTTGTATTACTTTCAAAATTGCAAGCGTCACTATATTTTATTCTAAACGTATAACTCTCCAACGCTTTACCAATGTCTTCTTGTCCGGGCGGTTGTACAGCGACAATGATGTCTCGCAACTTCAATAGATTATAAAACCAAATTATATTTTGCGACATATACACATTATACATATACAATATATAATTACATATCCTTTTTTCATTGCATCAAAGCATCCTTTAACCCACTTAAGAAATCTCGTTATTTTTGGGTCCGATTTGACATTTTGCAACATATGCATCGTCAAGGTTCCAATTTTACGAGGGCGAAAATATTCCTTTGAATAAATCTTTCGCAGATAACATATAGCACTAATTGAAACTGCAAATAACTGTCTAGTTAAGGTCATAGAATTAGTTTCCGATTTGAAAGCTAGTTCAGGCTTCACGAGTATATTTGTGGTATTCTGTGAAAAAACGAAAAGTATTTGAAACATTTGTAGAAATAGCTTTATGAATGCACAATAAAATAAAAACTTTACTAGACAATCGACTTCCGTTTGGGATCCTTTTAATAACGTTTTAGTACTCATTTTTAACGTTTGTTAATAACTTTGAAACACACTTCGAAACAACTGTACGCAAAATGGCGATTACGTTGTACATCTCTCGGCGCACCAGAAAATCTAAGCAGTGCAACCAACGAAATAAATGAATAATATAAAATTGACATGTATGTTCTTTTACTAACTTCTCGAATGATAAAAATTCAAACACGGTTTTAGTTTTTTTATTGACAAGTCGCGATTAGGTAACCACACAATTAATTTTTTGTCGTTTTTAATCAGAAACTTCGATTGATTTTGTAAATTATAATTTTTTAATTGATTCGATCTTTTTCCTTGTCATTGGATTGTATTAATTAACTTGTTGTAAAAACTATAAATTGTTCGTTTTAATTCATTTACAAATTTAACAGATTTGAACTATGTATTTCCATAAAAAATAATTATCTGCTTATATTATAAAAAAAAATGATGCGTGTGATAACATTTATTTCTTTTCATAATGTTATCAAAAAGTAATGTACTATAGGTATTATAGGTAATTATCAAAATTTAAATATTGGTGCTTATTGTAAAGAAGTTAAAATATAAACCAAACATAAATTTATTAGACATATAAAATAACTAGTGGTGTAATCGAAGATACTACTTTCAAGTGTTTTTGAAGATATTTTGGAAATTTCACAACTAAAGCTTCCATTAGAATACCTATACAAATATAAGAAATATAAATATAATATAAGTATAAAACTAGTGGTGTATGGCCTTAAGGCAAATTGCTGGAACTTTCCGTACCGTAACGAAATGTTCAAAGAATCTGAAATGTTTTCAAATAGATTATTATAAATACCTACTGTTACATTGTTTAACATTTATAAGAATTATATAAACTGAATTGCAAAGTTGAAATTATTTGTTTAAAGTATATTAGAACTTTAGTCAGAATCAAATCAGAATCGAATCATTTGGCGGTCAAAAATGATCATTAGACATATGAACATCAAATATAGATATTTGATAGAGATTTTAACAATAATTATAAATTTTGTTTACATTCCTATGAGTTCCGTACCAATGTTAATCCGTTAGAGGGCGACGCGGCGCTTACGCACTTCGATATTTCGTCTCTATGCAGCAGTACCAAAATATTTCAAAACTAGCTGTAAGTGGAATTCTGTCTTAAGGCAATTAAGGCATCGTGCCTTAAGGCAAATTGCTGGAACTTCCCGTACCAAAAATTATTATTTTTTTATAAACAATTAACATTTTTGAAAAAATTTTACTTCGAAAAAATAAGATTTTTGAGAAACTATAAATTGGACAAAAAAATACTTTTTTTTGAAAAAAAAATGTTTTCTTTATTTTGACATATTTTGGAAGATCTGAAAACAATCGTACTGCTTTAACTGCATAGAGATAAAATATAAAGCTCGTAAGTGCCGCGTCGCTGTCTAACGGATAAACATTGGTACGGAACCCATAGAAATGTGAACAAAATTTATACTTATTGTTAAAATCTCTATAAAATATCTAATAATTTGATGTGCATATGTCTAATGATCATTTTTGACCGCCAAATAGCATTTTTTTTTAACTTTTTTTGTTAGATCTCCGAAACCGCTAGACCTGCCCTTATGCAAATTTGATCAGTTCTTCATCTTGTCAATACAAGTAAAATGTTTTTTGAATTATTAAAATTGGACGCTCCGTTCTCTTAAAAACTGAGGTACCGTTTTTGGCACTTTTTGCCCCATATCTTCGGAACGGCTAAACCTGCCTCCGCCAAAAACTAATCAGCACGTCTCCTTATCAATACAAATCGAATGTTCATTTGAATTGTTTGAATTGCTTCATCCGTGTTCCCGAAATCGTCGATGAAAATTTGTATACGCACACACACACATACACGCACATACACACACACATACATACACACACACACATACATCCATTTTTTTATAAGGGCAGGGCCCTTATACCGTCTCAGTGCTATAAGAATTGCTTGCGCATTTCGCACAATATCGGCGGAAGCAGTGTGCGTCATTTCAGGAACTGTGCCTCTCTTAGTCTTAGCAGAGGAAAGACGGACAATTTACCATAGAAGACATCAACAACTGAGTCCTGGATTAGAAGAACGGCAGAGCAGCATTGACCGATGGCAGCGACTGTGGGATGTCGCTGTAAAGGGCAGATGAACGCATCGTCTCATTCCTAACATCAAAGTCTGGCTAAGTCGCAAGCACGGCGAAGTAAACTATTATACTACGCAAATGCTATCGGGACACGGCTGTTTCGAGCCTACCTACACCAATTCAAGCACGATAGCTCGCCGGATTGCCCATATTGTTTGGGCGAAATCGAAGATTGCTGAGCACGTGTTTCTTCGTGTGTCCGCGATTTGGTGCTCTACGGGATGATGTGG
>NW_020537324.1:35528723-35549012 GCF_003426905.1 Ctenocephalides felis | reverse complement strand
TTATATATATACATTATTTTCATATCTCAGTCAGGCAGAGTTGCCTGGTATTAGAGATTATGAAAACAGTTTTCATAATAATATATACATTTCATTTGACTATAATAATCTATTTCATTAATATAATATCTATATATACTAAAAATATCTTTATATATCACTCTCAGCAGTCTTTTTGGTCTTCAATTTCCTATAGTGGTTTTTTATTTTTCTTTTAAATTTATCGTCATCTTTGGTCATCTTAATATTGTTTGGCAATTCGTTATATGTTTTGCTGGCACTCCATATGACATTTTCTCTGAAATTCTTCTTTCTATTGTGTTCAATGTGAAAATTGTTGTGTTGTCTAGTATAGTGTTCATGTATATCTTGATTTATGTCTATTGTTGGTGCTTGTTTTAATTCGGTTAAATTTCATTTTGTGTATTAGCTTGCATTTCTCTATTTTAATTATGTTATTTAGTGAAAGATATTTGTTTCTTCTCTCTGTATTATTTGGTGGGTGTCAGATGTGGAAAATTGTATGCTATTTTGGTGGCTTTATTCATTATTGTCTGTATGTATGTCATTTAAGTTAGCTTTAGTTGTTTGGCTCCATGTTGTTTATTCCATATAAAATTATAGGTAGTATTTGCGTTTTAAGAAGATTAGTATTTTATTTTTTTTGCCAAAAGAGTGGATCCTTTTCAATGCCCCTGTTAATGTTCCAATTTTTCTTTTTATTTTGTTTATATGTTCTGTCCATGTCAGTTTTTCATTATTATCAGTCCCAAGTTTTTATGCTTTTCCACTTCTTCTATTTCTCTATTATATTACTTTAATATTTAGTTTAGTGTTCTCGGTATTTTTTTTTATGTTTGAAATATATGTTTTTTGTTTTTATTGATGTTAATTCTTAGTTTATTTTTAGTTAGCCAGTCGGTGTATGTTTTCATGTCCGTGTTTATTGTATCTTCAAGCCTTTTTTTGTCCTTATCTGCATATACTATGGCAGTATCGTCTGCATATAGTATGTATCTGCCCTTAAATTTACATCTTTTAGGTTGTTGGTATATAGCAGATATAATAAAGGACCTAAAACAGAACCTTGTGGGACTCCACAAGTTATGCTACGACCCCCACTTGTAAAATTTCCCACCTTCGTCCTTACCACCCTTTCCACGAGAAAAATCTTTAATTATGCTGTAATACAAAAACTACTACACCCAAATCTATTAATTTATTGAGCAATATGCCATGATCCACAGTGTCAAAAGCTTTTTGTAAGTCAATAAAAATTGCAGCTGTATGCATATTTTCCTCAAGGTGCTGACTGATGGTGCTGACTAATTTTTAATTAATATCGATATTTGCATGTCCCAACTTCCTATCTTTTCTAATATTCAATGGTTTTTGATTCATAATATATATTTATTCATAGATAAAAGAAGAGCATTAATTTATTAATTAAAATTAGTGCAAAAAAGAGTTGTTTGTTCATATTTCCAAATTAATATCTATTATCAACTCAGAATACATTTGTTATATTTATTTATAAATAAATGTTTTTGAATTTTTAACAACTTCCTACAGGATAGAAGTTTATGCTTTCGGCAGAGAAGCTGATTTGCCAATTTTATAGTTCTTGACGTTTTAAGTCATTCTGAATGGTTTAACACCAAAATTGAAATAATTATTTCAATTGTGTCCTTAAGGAAGAAGGGAAAGGAGTGTGTGCATGTTGTGAGTCAAAATTCTACTTTTCGTCGACGCTGATATCTAAAATTATAAATCCATTTGACAAAACTCGATAAGAACTCACGATTCCAGTTTATGCTGAAGCGTTGTATAATGAACAAGCTTATTTATCGTTATCTTTATACCTATCAGCAATCATTATATTAAAGTTGCATAAAGAAATCTTTGAATAGTTTCTGTATTAGTATTTTTAAACATGAGTAACTAAAAACTGAACAACTTTTAATTTTTGCCAATTGTATAGCTCAAACCTATCTATCGTTTTAATCCAGTTTTTATTGCAAGGAGGTTTAGTTAAAACTATTACTAAACCCTTGCTTTTTATAAACTGCCTGGCCTTTTAGTATGACCTGCTCTTAATTGAGACAATATCAAAATTACATTTAACGGTTACGAATATTTGAAAACTTTTTTCAGAACATTGTATACTCTGTTGCAATTAGGGCTTCCAATACCGTACAAAAATCTGAATACCGGTATTCGATATTTGAAAAATGAAATTCCGGGATCCCGGTTTTAATACCGGTATTGTCGATGAAAAATTAAATAGTTATATTTTTACTTACTTCAGTTGTTATATTGACATATTAACAAATAATTTATGAAATCTAACAAAATTGTGCTGAAATGAGTACATATTATTTATTTATTACATAAAGAGTAGAAGTAGATGAGAAACAAAAAACGTGTCAGTAAAAAATATATATTTTTCTATGTTACATTTTACATTCTATATTTATAATAAGAATTAATTATTTATTAATATATTTAAGAAAAGAATAAATTATAATTCATGGCTAATGTTTTGCTTAATAAATATGCTCTTAAGAAACATAAACAATCAATTGTTTGATCATCAAGCTCTTTCCGTCTTCCGATTCTACACTTGTTGGTACAATTGTAATTAAGAAATTATACATATTTTGTAGGTTCGTTCTTTTTTTTCCTGTTTTTTCAAAAAAAGTAATTTCATCTTTTATTTTTTGTTCTAGACTTGGAGTTTTTTTCAACACACACACGGGTGAAGTATTTATTTTAATATTTTTTAATTACACACCAACTTAATTAACTTTGGTTTATATACTCACTTATAAATATCATAGGTTCAAATTAAACACAATATTTACACAATATTAAACACACTATTCTTCATATAAACATTTATTTTCCCGCAACTTTAAGATGTTATCTACACGAAATTTACACAACTGCCTACTTAAAGTTACATTTCGGCTTTATATAACATTTTATTTAGTTTAAGGGAATTCCCTTGATTTTGAATTTGATCAATAGAGTTTTTTTATATGTGTGAGTGCAAGTCAAGTTATTACCCGTTCGGATTTCTCGGGAATTACTGCGATGTGTGCAATTCATCGATAAAAGATTATTACAATGTTGACTATTCTTATGTTGAATGCAATACAATTGAGAATATGATTCATTACGTGGTGTGTTTCTACTATATTAGTTATTAATATTAACTAATTATAACAATACCCTTCGCAAATTTTCAAATTGTTGTCAGTGACACGCAATTTAAACAACTGCCCTTCTTACTTATGTAAAATGATTTATGTATAATAAATAAAGAATTATATCTCATCGATTGTATATTATGTTTAAAAATTATTGATAGTGAATTCAAAGTAGGAACGAGGCACGTAAACGCATAATAAATTTTGTAAATGAACCCTTTTATTAGCTGGCTGTCACACATAATATAATATATAAACAATCGCTTTATCTTGCCGACACCGCTTGTCGCTTATCTCACTCAGCTGAGTCGGCAATACACAATACATAGTTTGGAAACTAAAACTTGATATGTATTTTGTGTAAGTTGAATTTTTGATAGAATACTGGTAATACCGTAATACCGGTATTATTTGCATCAATACCGGTATTGAATACCGGACAAAAATCGTCCGGAATCCCGGTTTTCGGGATTACGGAATCCCGGTATTGTAAGCCCTAGTTGCAATTCATCCTTTAAATTATTGCAGTGCCTGAATACAATTGTACAAATAGATAAACTAGTTGGTTTGGTATTTAGCATTAAGGCAAGTTACATGAACTTCCCGATGTTTAAATAATCGAATTAATCAATAAAAAATAAATTAATTTATGAGTGATTAAAAGTATTTTCGAATGGATTTATTACTAATTGAAAACGAACGAACACTTTGACTCGGAGTATTTTCTATAAGCAAATTTTCAAAAATCAATAATTTTTATAATTGAATCAGTTTCCAGGACTTCAATGGTTTATTATGTTCAAGACCAAGTACTCTATATCATTATACCAAGAAAATTGTCTAATTTTAATTTTAACAAATGTCAAAAGAACTACTCATTTTCTCAAATTTTGATGAATTTTTAAAATCAAACTATTTGTCGTAAGGCCGTAATATTTCAGTAAGTTTTATAAGACCATGGTATATATCGCTAAAAAAAATCCATAAAAATCGGCTTAAATTTTTTTTTCAACAGTTAATTACAAGAAAACGGCTCGGTAGATTTTCACCTAAAACTATAATCAGTACCATTCCCAACTAATATCTTTCGAACAGTTTTTGATTTTTTAAAATCGGTTCGGTAGGATGAGCTTAAATGTGGACGAAAGATTTAACACTTTTTTTCATACGACAAACGATAGTCCTCACCGAAATACATCAAATGGCTTTTAAATTTCTAAAATCGGTTCAGGCGTTTTTGAGAAAACGTTGATCAAAGATCTAATTTTGACAAATGCCAACAAAACGACCAGTTGTCGTAGGGCCGTAATATTTTAGTATGATCTAGAAGACTATGGTATCTACCGTCAAAAAAAATAATCATAAAAATCGTCGAATTTTTTTTTTTTTAAACTTTATTACAAGAAAACGGCCCGGCCGATCTCTACCAAAAACTAATTAGGTCGATTCCCATCAATATCTTTCGGACGATTTTTGAATTTTCAAAATCGATTCAGAATTGCGGGCTAAAACGTGGACAAAAAACTTTTCACTTCTCTGCTATCTACAAAGAAACGGCTTGGCCGATCGTCGCACAAAAGTGACAAACAATAGTCCTCATCGAGATACATCGAATGGCTTTTAAATTTTTGAAATCGGTCCAGCCGTTTTTGAGAAAACGGCGATTTACGACAAAAAATCTATTGGTGCACACGCACACACACACACACACGCACACACACACACATACTTTTTCCAAATTTGGTCTCATTCGATTCAGAATGGCTTGAAACGTCGAGAAAACATAAAATTAGCGAATCGGATTTTTTGATGAAAACAAACTTCTTCGTTAAGTTAATAAGCATTGTACAATTCAGTTTCCTGAGAATTGTAGTCGCGACATCTATTGATTTCTTTGTCTGCAGCTGAAGCAGGGACATAAACCTCCCAAAGTGTCAAATACAATGCAAAGCAAAAGTTTATTTGTTAGACAAAACAATTTCAATGAGTTGTAAAAATATTTCAACTCAGAAATCGTTTTCTGTAGTGTTTTTTACATTGCACTCACAATGCGTTCATTAAATATTAATTGCTATAACGTTATATTTTCATTTAATTAGAATTATCAATTATTTTGCTATCTAAAAATATCTAGAATTCATTTGTCATTTATCATGCGTATATAGCATTTTAAATTTATTTCTAGTGATTTGATTTAGCACATAATTTTTTTTCAAATTTATTTTTTGTGTTCAATTTGCTTCAAAATATGGCTGAACCATCAAAATTATCAATAAAACGCGTTGAAGTATCTTTAATTAAATTTAATGATGTTATTGTTCCTCATCATGTTGATATATTAAATAAACACAAAGATAATATATTGAAGTATAATGCTGTCGGAGATAATGAAAAAGTTAAAAAGGAACAAGTTAATGCATCTCGAGTAATCAAGCAACTTAAACAAACTCTGTATGAAATTGAAATGATTAAAGAGCAAGTAACAGAAAGCGATCATGCAAAATTTGATAAAAGCACGGAGAAGTCGATTCAATGTGCTAAAGCAGCAATAAATGAATATTATGGTAAATACTTTATAGTTAGATTATTTTAATTTTTACTTTAAAATGTTTCTAGTATCAATGAAATTATATATTGAATACAAAATAATTATCAAAGCCAAATTAGCAGGGTTTTGAAATGATTATTTCTGTAATTAAATGAGAATGAAAACAATCAAGTCAACATAATTATGATTAAAAAAAGTATTTGAAGTGATTAATAGTGTTTAAAATACAAATATAATGTACAAATATGATTCTCTTAGGATTGTAAAAAACTGCTTTATATCTATTAGCAGTCAAGAAGTAACATGAATGGACATACAGGTGAAAGTTTGTATAAATTAAAGTAAAAAGGAATGTTAGAACTCTGATATTTCAATATATATATATATAATATATATATATATATATATATATATATATATATATATAATTCTATTCTTAGTTTACTATTATTAATAAAAATAGCACTGCAATTAAATTTAGAAAAATATTGTGTATGTGTTTATTCATTTTGATTAGCTCTCAAATATTTTTTTCAAAAACTAAACATATATGAAATATACTATTTTATAATTCCTGAATAATTTACTTTGAAGACAGTGTATCATCAATTAATGAACATGGAAGTTTGCAGAGTGCAGCTTCACAAGAATTTGCAGAACAATCTACTGAGAAATTGCAAATAATTAAAAATTCTGAAAGTAATCTTGAAGCCGAGGAAGAAATCGAGAAATTAGAAAAGTACTACACTTCTATGGAAGATTTACAAAATGAAGTGCAAGAAATACAAGAATTATTTACAGAATTGAATTCTGTTGTCCATAGACAAGATGAACATGTCAACGTTGTAGAGAATAATATTGAAAATGCTCAAGAAAATATAAATCAGGGAGCGAGGTATATAAATATTCCTAATATATATATATATATATATATATATATATATATTTTTGTATAATTAATTCTTTTTCCACTGAATGACGGTCTCGATGAAGACCGAAACGTATGGATAAATAAAGTATTTAAAAACTACTTTAGTTTTTTTTTTCTTTACTTGGTGTTATTGCCCGATTCTAAATAACTCATCTAAATATATATCAACACCAAACTCACATATTTCAAAATATATATATATATATATATCGTAACATGACATGTTTTATGTCTATATTATAATGAATAAACGTATTACCTTAGGCACCTTGCTCTCGCTGCCAAATTCAAACCTGCCTTTTATCCATTAGCAGGTGCCTTAATTGGCACTTGTGTTGGTGGTCCTATTGGCCTAATAGCTGGTTTCAAAGTTGGTGGAGCAGCAGCAATGGGATGTGGAGTATTAGGATTCACTGGAGGCCAAATACTAAAAAAAAGAAAACCTATATTTATGCAAGATGTTGACAAAAAACAGCAATGATTTATCGGTGGAGCCAAAATCATTAAAAATATGGAGAAACATATCTTTTTTATAAAATAAAAACTAATGTGATCATTGGAATATCATAATTTTTTGTACACTAATTTATGTTTAAATGCAAAGAATATTAATAGAAAAATAAATTATTTATGAAATAGTATATTTGTTTAGATTTTGCATACCTCTACCTCTTCACTTCAGTAGTGTATTAATTTTTTTGCGGTACCGGTTGGGATTTTGATACTTCTTCATTCAATATTCAGGATCATGTGTTCAACTTTGACTGAAGAGTTCATGTCGAATTCAAGTAAAACCTTTCAAATTTTTACATGAGGAAAGAAACTTGTTAGTTGCATAAAGCTTAGATAATATTTTAAAGAAAAACTATGTGTATACTTGATTTATAGTTTTATTGAAGTTAGAAGACTTTAAAACAAAAACATATCAAAGACATTGTTCCCTCTGATATAATTATTTAGCATAAACAAAAACAGATTTTTTTTAAACAACTTCTAGAAGCTATGTAGTCACAACTACATAAATAACATGTTATTACATTTTTAAGTAAATTGATTTTTTCAACAGAAAAATATATCCATAAATTCGATATGTGCTGTGATATAAAAAATTGCGTAGAATTTTTCCACCATTCTACTAGAGTTCACTGAGTCTGATAATTGTCGAACAGACTGCTGTAATTTTAATAGGAACTATGTTCATCGAGGCATAATAAGACTAGATAATATATGTTCCCACCGGTAGACACGCGGTCCGGTATAGTGCAGTAATTGGAGAGTAAAAAAAGGGTTAACCTCTGAATTTTTTTTACTGTACTCCGATTTGCACAAAGTTTTGGAAATAGGCTAAATTTACACTTAAGTTCAAAAAAAAAAACAATTTGCAATCCGCCTCCTTTCCCCAGGGGGGGGGGGGCTTAATGCCAACGCTACCCGCCAAGGTCGCTTTATGTATAAATTGACATTGAGACATTTAATCGCAAGAAAACTCTAAACTCTCAAACTCTAAAGTGTTTTCTAATACATTTACCTTACAATAAAATCTTGTTTAATCTCTTGAAAATCCTACAACCCTTGCAAACCACTTTTGAGTTAAAAAAAACTTCTATAAGTAGGTATATTTTTATAAAAATTTATTTTGGTATGACATAAAAAGATTTAAGTACATATACATGGTAATTCCCATATCTATAATTTTTTCAAATCTCAAAACTACCCTTAAATATAACAGTTAATTTTTATGATTACATATTTAAAAATTATTTAATTATAGAATAAGAAATCAGAATTTATCATAAACATCATATACATAAGTCTTCTACTACTGGTGGTACCTAATACTGCGTACTTACACATTGTTACAAATATGGTCACAATTTGACAAAAATGCCTTTAGTTTTTGGGTCATAACTCCTTTAATTCTGACTCCATCACAATTTGTAATATACCATTTAGAAGGTAATTAAAAGGGCTCTGTTTTATTATAAATTTGCATAGTTCTGGTCAATTTTTGTGTGAAAAAAAAATAATACAAAACGATAATAAACCAGAAAAAGGCCTCTGATTTCTATACTTTTATACGTATCTTTTATTTTTTGAGATATAATGAAAATAAGTTGGATTTTTACAAAAATCGAAAAAAATATTTTCATAAAACTGTGAGTTTGTACTAAAGTAGTGAATCTACTAGAATTCATCAAGATCTCTATTATGAAGTTAATTCTAGATGGAATGTGAATAATTATGATTTTGGTGGAAATGGTGTTCATTTAATCATATGATTGAAATGAAAGAAACATTGTATGTGCCTTTTATTTGCATGATAGCTATATCATTTTACAAGCTAAAAACTTGTAATAGCACTCATTTTAAGGCTTATTTTGAGTACTATAAAACCCCATTCCACCGGAATGTATAAAATGTAATACCTCGCCGTTAGAAGGCTTTGAATACAACAAAAAGAAAACGACTTTGCTCTTTGCTTCCTAAAACACTGTATAAAATGCCAAATTACTAAGATTTTAACTGACATAATTTTTTTCATTACATGATTCTCGTTGAAAGGTATATTTTTGAAGATATTTGCAAAAAAAAAAACCGCCAAAAATGTATGAAAATTATGATAGTTCTCCTATCGATATCCGACGTTATTTTGGAAAAATAAAATTACACTATTGAGGGGTGTCATCCCCACGCGAAGTGGTGGCGGGGTCTAAATTGTTTTCACTTTTGTTTTTGAGGATAAGATGATCATAATTCCAAAGTCTCGTGCAAATCGGAGCACAGTAAAAAAGTTGAGGCCTAAAACGCACCATTGATTGGAGTAGTAATTTATGTTTATTTGTCTATAGTAGTAGTGTAGTTGCGTTATGATCCACCGGTGGGCATGCAGTCTTCAACGTAATTATGAAGAAGATGGCATGACTTCCCAAAGACTTTTTATTGTATATCCATTTCTTGGAGTTTCTATGGCCAAACCCAAATCCTTGCTGTAAATTGGAACGCGATCAACAGAATGTTCTCCTTCGGCTATGTACGTAGTTAATGTAGATGGAGTATCTTTAGATTTATCTAATTCCTGTACATCTTCAAAATTTGGATCAGCAGGCGGTGGACTAAAAACCTATAAATTAATACCGTTTTAATTATTTTCTAATAATAATATACTTATATGTTATTTAAGTATACGTTATACTTTACTTGATCTTTCAATGAATACTCTACACCAAATATAGGGTTTTGGCTATATACAGAGTGAAGTGAAATTAATTCTTTATAGACTGCTCCAAGTCTATCCTCTGGATCAATTCTGAATCCTAATAAATATCCTCCACTCTGCTCCGAAACGATAATGACTAAGGCTGGACCAAATTTACTATCGCGGACTTGGATCTTATTATAAATAGATACTATTAGTTTTAATATCAACACATTATATCCATATTTACAATTAATTTATTACCGTAACTATTTGCATATATGGTAATGTGATATTGAAGCATTCGTTTAGATCAGCATACCAAACTATTCTAATGTTTGTTATTAGAAATGTTCCTAAATTACCCTGGTCGCTCGAAAGATTCCAAACACCATTTACTTTTTGATACACTTGCTCATTTTTTAAGACTGATAGAGCTCCACTATTTAGAATGGATGCTCTTAATTTCAAGTCTCTGTACATTTTTGTCGACGTGTAGGCTCTTAATAATGGTTTAATAGATTAATAATAATAATAATAATAATTTTACACATATGTATATAATATATTACATTAGGGAACAAATTCATTATCTTTAAGCGATATTTCAAGACAATTTATATAATTATAAATCCAAGTTCTCTTCTATATTTCCCAGTTTCTATAACTTCCCACTTAAAATAATTAGATTGAACATGCAGCTGTTTCAATTAAACATTTTGTTTTGTTTTTTAATTTTAATTTTTTATTTTAATTATGTTGTGCTAAAACTCGGAATGATGAATCATTGAATTTTCGATTAATGAAAATAAACCATCATTTATTTAAGCGTTAACAAATACACATTTTGAACTTAAACCACGAATGAATTTATGCTTGGAAGCATTTTAACCAGGTACGGATGCTTCACCCAAGTATGGAAAGTATAAGAAAACAGTCTATTTCTATGTTGGATACAAATGTGAAAACAAAAGGAAATTAAATCGAACCAAGAAATTAGGAAGAAAATGCAGGAATGCAACGTGGACTAAAAATTGTGAAAATATGTACTCTCACACCATGACTTCGATCATGAGCTATCATTCTTTAAAAAATTAAAATTATTTAACTTACTTATGAACACCAATCACTAAAGAAAAATGTTTTTTGTCCAATAAACTAATATCTGTAAAAATAAATTCAAATTTGGAAGACCCATTAGCAGCCATTATATGCAGAGCATCTGTCGTTGCTCTTAGTTTTGATATAACTGTTTTGATACTCATGTTAATTATGCAGTTATATCCTATAGCTGCAATTAAATAGAACGAATTAATTAATTAAACAAAAACTAATTCTGAGCATTATATACACCAAAAGGCTCACTCAAATTAACACGAGGTGTAGCATGAGAATGCCACATTAATCTGATATTTGTTATTAACAAACGTCCCTTATCTCCGCTATTTCCTTTAGAATCTTCAACAGCATCCATTCGATCTACCAATTTTTCACCGGATCTCAATTTAAGAATGCTGTGGAAATGCCCAAAATATTATGTTGCAAAAGTATAATATAATTCCAATTGTAGTAATTTAAATAATATCAATAAAAAGAAGACTATTATGAACAGTAATAAAAATGCACTGTGCGCAATAGTCCAACGGTTATAATTATTTTTTCATTGAGATTGTTGATTATTTGAAATTAATAAATTAAATGTCAGTTTTATTTTAACGACTTTGAAAGTAATACATATTAATTAATTAGTATTAAATAAAAATATACGATGTAGGCGGTAGAGCGAATATCTATCTTACTTACGAGTAGGGAATGTCAAAACGAATTTCTCTATCCTCCCAAACTAATGCAAATTCAGTCATTTTATACAAGTATAATTATTGTTAAATATTATTCAAGAATGTCAATTGACCCTCAAAAATACAAAATATTGTTACCTTGCCAACCGATAATCTAAACATTATTTGCGCATGCTCTTGCTTTGAAAAGTTTACGCATTTATGAACTTGCTCGTTGCTCATCAATTGTGTCGATGAATTTTTGTTAAACATCATAATTCTTTCTAAAATTTTTAAAAGTTTTATACCTGGAATAATTTTTCCATATATTGTTACTTGATTTTGTTAATTTATAATATTTTTGTTAACATATAGGCGATCAAGTAATAATAACAATTGTATTGTATTATTATATATATTCGTAAATATTATATTCTCAATATAAAAAACAAATGTATAACAAATTAAATAAATTATTGAAAATTAAACCAAACTTCATAATTTTATAAAATTAAAACTGTCAATTCAACATATATTCTAATAATAAGTAAGTGTTACAAAATTGTAAAAAAAATACTTATTTCATGTTAATTTTTTATGTGGAAATATAAAACATAATGTTATTTTACTCTGAAACGTTTTTCGAAAGCGATTAAATGTAAATATATCGAAATAAAGATATATTCATCCGCAATATATCCTGTTTGTAATATATATCTAATATAAATATATATCTAATATCCGTCAGAAACTTTCCTTCTCCGTTTTGCTAGTGGCTCCTTATTAGCATTCACAGAGGACATTTGCTGAACATCAGACTCGTTCGTTGGTTTTCTTTTAGGCGCAGCACCACCTAAAAATTTTTATTTTATTTTATTATAAAAGTATATAATAAAAAATTAGTATCACAAATTTATATTTTTATTTTCCTAATTAGTAAGATTTTATTACGAGTAATTGGATAACTGAACTTATTATTATAATTATTGTCATTAATTATTTACTTAATAAATACTTAATTGACTTTTTCATTGAAATACTGACACTGATATTTATATAAAACAGATTGATTAGCTCGTATTTTTAAATATTTGCAGACCTAACATTTTCAATGATATCTTCTTAATGAAAACGTTGATTTATTTAGTGTATTAACAAAATTTTTATAGATAAGTTTCAAGTTAAAATTTTTATATATCTCACAAACACCATTTCACACCTTCGCGAAAAAACAATTTGAAATTTGCAATCCAAAATACATATTTTTGTAAGAAACGGCCAAACGGGTATAACGTGAGATATTATATATTACCCGGTGTATCACGAAGAGAGTTATCAACACATGAGTCCGTATTTTTTGCTGTTTCTGAAAGTTCGCCATCTCGAAAATATTGTTTCAAAAAAGGAGCGAGGGCCCTCTTTTTGACTGTTCTTTTGACCCTGTAGTTTAACAAACAATATATTAATGAATAATTACATATAATAAATTTAATACAAAGAATTTGTATTACGTCATTGATTGTTGTTTTGGTGAAACTGGTCTAAGAATTCCGAATTGATCAATTCGAGCGAATAATTCACTATGAAAATTTTCAGGAATTCCAAGCTCTCGCACCATCCCATCTAAAGAGAATTGAACACGATCTTTGCAGAAAGCCAATATTCTTCGCAAAAAGGCTAAAAACTAAAAACAATACATATTATAGATACTTATAGAAGAAATTATACAATTATTATTCTATTATTTTACTTTTTATTAATTTTTACATACGTCTCAATTTTGTTTTATTATATACTTTTTTATATACAAAATCCAGTATATCATTGTTCAATATAAATACTCACGATTCTATCATGTTTGCTAGTAAGTGCCATAATCATTTCATCGTTACAAATACGCGAATGATTATCATTGCAAATGCAACAGATGTGGACATAGTCCGCCGGAAGACGCGATAGGAATCCATAGCAAGCTGCGTGGCTCCAAAAATTGCACCCACAACATAATATCTAAAGTTTGCAGTAATAAAATAAATTCTTATTCCAAAAATCATAAAAAAAAGTTCTTTAGAATTATTAATAGTTTTAGGTTAATAATGGATGAAAAGTTTTTTATCTGTCCGTAAAGAGGTTTATATTATTTATAATACCTTATAAGCAATGCTTAAAAGACTACGAGTAAAAAGATTCACCAGCATTATCTCAAAAACAAGTAAAGTATGGAATATTTTGATGAAACTATGTTAAAGTAGAAAACATAAGTTGTGTAATCTGCCATCAAGGGGTAATTATTTCTAAAGATGTAAATAATAAAAAATAGGAAATACAAAAGTGAATTAAGTTAAAATAAGCAATTTTACAAGAGATAAATAAAATTATTAGTTACTATGATTATAAATATTTTGGGCAAAATATCAGATCAGGGTTATATACAATGTGTTCTATGTAAAAACGCCCATGAAATTTATATTTGTTATTGATTGAATAATGGAGAATTGAACTTTGCAATATACCTCTAGCATTGGAAGTAAGACATTGGAAACATATTTTTATAATTAGGAAATAGTTAACTGGAAATTTTACTAGTGATTTAATAGTTGAGGGTTGTGATAGAGTTTAGAAGACAGTACAATTACTGTCAATCAAATTAAACCTTTGTGCCCCGACCCACCTTAATACCTTTTTTTTGTTAAACTTAAAAAATTAAATACTACTTGTTTTTCACAGAAGTTTCTCAAAATATTCTAGATATAAGTGAAAAATGCAAAACTTCAGCAAATTGAATTAAATTATTTAAACTCACCATAACAGCGTGTTCATCATTGTTCTCGCAAACGCATAATATTTTCACATCTTCATATATGTTATCGCTATCTATAGTTAAAGAGAAAGTTATTAATTATTTAAACCATAACATAAGCCATTATTATAACAATTTGTCCAATATTTCAACGAATCTAATATTTTTGAACAAATTTTTATTTTCAAATATAGAGAAGCATAGATAATAATTAACCACTTTCAAATCATATTATAAACTTCGTACCTTTGTCATTATCCATGACGACATCTGAAGAAGTAGCTTTATTTTTATTATCATAGGGATAATTGGTATCCATAGGAGACTTCTGCACGTCCCGCTCTACAATATTAATTGTTTTATTATGGAACTGTGTTAGATTAGTAGCTTTGCTGACTACTGATGGAATCATTGAGCAAGAATTTGCGTAGATTGGTCGGGGTTGGCGATTTGTAACCGGAGAAAACATCTACAAATATATATAATATGCATAAATATCAAAATGGCGTTTTTCCTGTCTAGCATTTCTAAACTATATATCAATTATTTTTTAACTATATCAATAAACATGAAAAAGAAAATGAAATGAAAAATTCCAATTTCTCATTAAAATGCTGCGATATATGTAAAATTTTTATTTGGCACATCATTCTTGATTATACGAATAATTGATAGTATTTCAATGCCTTTAATTTGAAATCATCTCGCCAAGAAGTTATATAACTACGTTTTTGAGCACAAAATGTAAAACAGTGCTTTACATTAATTCATAGAGAATATTATCACTTGAATGAATTGATTTATTTAATGATGATGAAATATTTGTTTTTCATTGCAAACATATTATTATTATTATATACTAAATATATTACTTTCTAAATATTAATTATTTTAGTTATATTTTATTATATTAAATACATATATAGTATACATATATGTACCTATTTATCTAAAAATAAGAAACTTAAGATCACAAAATATTTTGTAATACCAAAACTTAATGTTCGAAAAATGACATATTTTAATTTCATTAAAAATTTGCAAATTTATGTGGTTACAACATTAAAGCAAATATATGCTTACCACAGCATCAAGAGAAGTATCATGAAAAATACCCATATCTTCAGTCATTGTATTTAACTGCATCATAACTTCTGGACTTTTAGATCCACCAATGCCTGTCATATTCTGAAATATATTTATTATTGCATCAAATTTTTATAGAATATATTGACTATAATTGTAAATTTTGACTTATGTTTAAAAACACTCACAGCGGCCTCCGACGTGTTGCATATATTTTCCGTTTGAGAGTTTTCCACAACTTCACAATTTTCATTTGTCTGTTTACCAGCATCCGAGGTATGAATATCTACATCTACAAACTAAAAAAAATATTTATTGAAAATATTAAAACACTAAAACAGTAATATAATTCAGAAATTGAAGAACATTTGCAATAAAAGCTATATAACTACAATATTTTTAAAATTAATTACCTTAGCAATCGCTCCCATACTAATAGAATGGTATGGCGTGAAGCATTTACCAACTTCTATATTATAAAGATCTGGTGGATACTCAAATGCTTGATATGAGCAAGCCTTAAAACCAGGTGGTTGATACTCATCAGGAGTTCCTATTAAAAAAATAGATTTTAAAGTTCGAGAGTTTTAAATAAAAATAAATACTAAATAAATATATAACAATTTACCATCATAGTATGTTAACATCATGGCTAATGAGCAACCCTTCGGTAATTCTGGCATATTTTTTACAATTTCTAAGCAATTGTATAAACAATCGAAGATATCACTTTCAAGTGTTTTTGCAGATATTTTGGATGAGTCGATCTTTATGAGTCTTAAATAAAATAATAAATTTTACAACTATTTTTTTTTATTATTACATATATTCACATATATTCATGAATATTGTATCATTTTTTATGTTCTAAATAGATGTATTTTATAAAAAAATACTATTACTTCTTACAAATACTAAAATAATTCACATAATTAACTAATAATTTGAGCAATATATTAAACATTTTTCTTTGGTACCAATTTTTTGAATCGCAAAAAGTAAGTGACTTTATTTTTAAATATTTGTTAGAAGTAATAAATATTAAATACATGTAGTGTGTGTACTACAAGATTTATGTTATATTAAAATATTAATAGAATGCAGATCAGTTAATTCTTTTATTTTTAAAGTAACTCAACTTAAATTCTCTTAAAAAGTAATTATATTGCATTATATATTGGTTACAAAAAAATTTAAAAGCGCCCATTACAATAACTCACGAAATTGAATATTAACAAGAAAAGAATTTTGTCTTTTGTATATATATATATATATATATATATATATATATATATATATATATACAGTGGCGTCGGAACCAAATTTTTGATGGGTGGGCTCGTTTTTTTTTTTTTTTTTGATAGACAGCCAGTGGGTTGGTTTTTTTTTTTTAGAGATATTATATATATAATTTTTTTAAATTGATGGGTGGGCTGAGCCCCCCCATCAAAATTCATGGGTGGGCTCAAGCCCACACAGCCCACACGGTTCCGACGCCACTGTATATATATATATATATATATATGTGTATATATCTAAAAAACTATATCTAAAAAACATTTTTAAAATTTTTGAATTTTTTTCATGCTAATTCCATACGAAACTTTGATTTAATTGCGCACTATCTAAAAGTTAATATTAAAAGCTAAAATTTTTTTATCAATTTGAGCCCCTGGGAGCAAGAAAATTCGAAAATGTTCATAATAAGGACCACCCTAATGTATATTTATATTTTCATTTGATGTTAACATATGTATTAACAAAGTCTCATAACTCAAAAGGCAAAAGCTCAGATATCAAAGGGCATAAATCAATAAAAAACAAATTTTTCTTAAAAATTCATTTTACAATCAGGGCAAGATATAACATATATTATGTGTACTAAGTTTACAGATAACACATATATTGCACATTTACTATTTGTGATATTTTTATTGTTAGTATTCTGTGAAATATTATATTAGTTACAATATTAATGTCTATATTTCTCATTGTCAGTGTAGTGCATTACCATATTCTGATACCATGGATTACTGAAGTTTCTGTTTTTAACTCTAAGATTATCGCCAATACGTATGGATTGTAAAATATATTTTTTTTAAATTAAGGTTTTTTATTGATGGTATGCGCGATTATTATGATTACAATACTTCAAATAATATATTAACAAAAAAAAAATTAATACCCACTTATATGTATATATAATAAATTTTAATTCTTACCGGCTATTGGCGAACGTTGTATTACTTTCAAAATTGCAAGCGTCACTATATTTTATTCTAAACGTATAACTCTCCAACGCTTTACCAATGTCTTCTTGTCCGGGCGGTTGTACAGCGACAATGATGTCTCGCAACTTCAATAGATTATAAAACCAAATTATATTTTGCGACATATACACATTATACATATACAATATATAATTACATATCCTTTTTTCATTGCATCAAAGCATCCTTTAACCCACTTAAGAAATCTCGTTATTTTTGGGTCCGATTTGACATTTTGCAACATATGCATCGTCAAGGTTCCAATTTTACGAGGGCGAAAATATTCCTTTGAATAAATCTTTCGCAGATAACATATAGCACTAATTGAAACTGCAAATAACTGTCTAGTTAAGGTCATAGAATTAGTTTCCGATTTGAAAGCTAGTTCAGGCTTCACGAGTATATTTGTGGTATTCTGTGAAAAAAACGAAAAGTATTTGAAACATTTGTAGAAATAGCTTTATGAATGCACAATAAAATAAAAACTTTACTAGACAATCGACTTCCGTTTGGGATCCTTTTAATAACGTTTTAGTACTCATTTTTAACGTTTGTTAATAACTTTGAAACACACTTCGAAACAACTGTACGCAAAATGGCGATTACGTTGTACATCTCTCGGCGCACCAGAAAATCTAAGCAGTGCAACCAACGAAATAAATGAATAATATAAAATTGACATGTATGTTCTTTTACTAACTTCTCGAATGATAAAAATTCAAACACGGTTTTAGTTTTATTATTGACAAGTCGCGATTAGGTAACCACACAATTATAATTTTTGTCGTTTTTAATAAGAAACTTCGATTGATGTTGTATATTATAATTTTTTAATTGATTTGATCTTTTTCCTTGTCATTGAATTGTATTAATTAACTTATTGTAAAAAATATAAATTGTTTGTTTTAATTAATTTACTAATTTAACAGATGTGAACTATGTATCTCCATAAAAAATAACTATCTGCAACTGTTATTTTGTAAAAAAAATGATGCGTGTGATAACATTTTTTTCTTTTCATAATGGTATCAAAAAGTAATAGACTATAGGTATTATAGGTAATTATCAAAATTTGAATATTGGTGCTAATTGTAAAGAAGTTAAAACGTAAATACCAATAGATATAAAATAACTAGTGGTGTAATCGAAGATACTACTTTCAAGTGTTTTTAAAGATATTATGGATAAGTCGATCTTTATGAGCTTTAAATAAAATCATAAATTTCACAATTAATTTTTTAAAGCTCCCATTACAATACTTATACAAATATAAGAAGTATAAATATAATATAAGTATAAAACTAGTGGTGTATAGCCTTAAGGCAAATTGCTGGAACTTTCCGTACCGTAACGAAATGTTCGAAGAATATGAAATGTTTTTAAATAGATTATTATACATACCTACTGTTACATTGTCTAATATTTATAAGAATTATATAAACTGCAAAGTTGAAATTATTTGTTTAAAGTATATTAGAACTTTAGTCAGAATCCAATCAGAATCGAATCATTTGGCGGTCAAAAATGATCTTTAGACATATGCACATCAAATTATCAGATATTTTATAGAGATTTTAACAATAAGTATTAATTTTGTTTACATTCCTATGGGTTCCCTACCAATATTCATCCGTTAGACGGCGTCGCGGCGCTTACGCACTTCGATATTTCGTCTCTATGCAGTTAAAGCAGTACCAAAATATTTCAAAACTAGTGGGGCGCATGGCATAGTGCCCCTAGACAATATTAGAATACCCGTGTTTATAGTGCCTTAAGGCAAATTGCTGGAACTCCTCGTACCAAAAATGATTTTTTTTAAAAAGGTTAACATTTTTGAAAAAAAAATACTCTGAAAAAATTAGATTTTTGAGAAACTATAAATTTTTGACAAAAACTTACTTTTTTTTGAAAAAAAGATTTTGAAGAAAAATTTATTTTGAAATATTTTGAAAATTCTAAACTTTTTTTTCAAAGCAATCGTACTGCTTTAACTGCATAGAGACGAAATATCGAAGCGCGTAATCGCTGCGTCGCCATCTAACGGATAAACATTGGCACGGAACCCATAGGAATGTAAACATAATTTATACTATTGTTAAAATCTCTATAAAATATCTGATATTTAACGTGCATATGTCTAATGATCATTTTTGACCGCCAAATAGCATTTTTAATTTTTTTTTACCAGATCTCCGAAACCGCTAGACCTGCCTTTATGAAAGTTTGATCAGTTATTCATCTTGTTAATACAAGTAAAATGTTTTTGAATTATTCAAATCGGACGCTCCGTTCTCTTAAAAACTGAGTTACCGTTTATGGCATTTTTGCTCTATATCTTCGGAACGGCTAAAACCTGCCTTCGTCAAAAACTAAATCAACATGTTTCCTATCAATACGAATTGAATGTTTTTTGAATTATTCAAACCGCTTTATTACGTGTTCCCGAAATCGTCGACGAAAATTTGTAT
>NW_020537324.1:35523866-35528623 GCF_003426905.1 Ctenocephalides felis | reverse complement strand
AAAAGGTTTACGATTTAAAGTAATGTATAATAATTTAAGTATAGTTTATCCATAACCCATATGTTAATAGAATAGAAAATTAGAAAGATTAAATTAATCTTGATAACAGCAAGTTCATATCATAAATGCAATTAACCACTTAATGCTAAGGGTTCTTTTGTAAAGTGAGGTAAAAAAATAAGCAGTTTTTTTTTGCTTTTAATCGACATATTAATATTGTAGAAATGATTATATAAAGTCAAAACAAGTGTGAAATTAAAAAAAAACATTTTTTTAAAAAAATTAAAAATTCAAATATTTTTTTTTTAAAATCGCCAAAATCACCAAATCGAAATTTTGAACAATTATATAATAAATATTCCCTTACAAGAACAAATTTATAAGCTCTATGAAATAATAATCTATTTAACAATTCGATATTTCTATAGACTATAAAAAGCATTGTTATGCTCACATTTATAGATAAATTGCAAAAAGACTAAAAATTATCGCTTAAGATAAAAGATAATAAATATATATATAAAGAGCCCAGAAGTACTCGCAATCGCAAACATCGAAACAATTCTTAAGCGAGACAGAATCGTTCGAAATGGAAACAGAATATTTGTATGTGGCAAGAGGGTATCGGGCGAGAGCAAATCGAAGCACATTCGGCGCGCGAGAGGGTCTCATTCGAGATGCGTAAATGGTTAATGACCATAAAGTCTACTAACATACCAAGTTTCTTTCAATACTGTCTTTTAATTTTGCAAGCTCACTCTCAAAATCTTGACCCTGACATTCTTCATAAACTTGCTCTTCATATTTATTCAACTCATTGCTTAAAGTTTTAACTTGTTCTTTCTGGTGCTCTCTATTTGATTTCAAAACAACACCCTAAAAGAAAAAAAAAATAGATTTCAAATATATATATATATATATATATATATATATAAGAAATTATCAATATATGTCCCAAAATTTTTTTTTTTAATATTTATGGTCCTTTAAAAGAATAAGAGCAGCCAATTTAAATATTTTTGCAATGTTATATCTCCCATACAAATTACCAGCTACGATATATATTTCAAACTTATAATAATAGTGAGATCAAAAATTCAAATCAATTCCGAAAATTTAATGTTACATAGTTCCTGCAACCTTTTTTACATTGCGATAGAAAGGAACTTTAACTTATTACTTATAGGCTAAAGACTACTGAACCATTTGATTAATAGGTGTTCCTATATAAGACTAATAATTTTTGTACTGGACTTTCTTACCGTACCTAATAAGTATTCTGTAAGTACAAAAACCATTGTCTAGCAGGTTTCAGCCCAGCATATCATGGCCACTCAGGCGTTTAAAAATGCAGCAAACCCGAAAATTACACTTGTTCCTGTAAGCTTCAAATTTTTATACAATTTAATTTATTCATTAAGAAGTTCAAAAATTAAATTGACGGAGAATTTCAACTTGCCCAAGTATCTCCCAGACAAGGCAAAAGGTTCTAATAAGGTTAAAATTTATATTTGTTTGTGTAAGCAAATTTAAAATGGTATGTGCAATGCCAGGCCGGTCTGTGCAGCCTAAGCCCTTACTAGTCAAGAAAAGGGTGCTATGTCGGGAGTGCAAGTGAATATAATGCATGTGAATTATATTATAAAAAATCAAATTATGGTCAAAATTGATTTAATCAATCGCTATAAAATATGAACTTGGATTCATTATCTGATATGCCTATTTATTGAATTTCCTGAGGGTTTGTGCTTAATACACAAAGATCACAATAATTGTTGCTGTAGTTTCCGTTGGCATAAAGGTAAATTTGAAGAATCATAACGATTTAATTATGTGCCGTTTCCTGTTTCATATTTTATTTTCACTCTTTATTTAAATTTTCAGATTTCCTCTTGTACATTTTAAAGACAAACTTTTCAAGTTCTTTTGTTTGATGATAATTATTAATTTAATAATATGATATAAGTTTTCATGTTATACCTATTAGATTACTAGCATCTTTTCCTTCGCCTAGCAAGGGCTGAACAGAATCTTGCTAACAAACCCTCCGGCTCATCTAGACTTGTGCAGGTTGAAATCATCTGGCAATTTGATTTTTAAGTTTTCAATGAATAAATTAAATTGCATAAATATTTAAAACTTACAGGAACAAGTTTAATTTTCGATTTTTTGCATTCTAAGACCATCATATGCAGGACTGAAGCCTGCCAGACTATGATTTTTATAATTAGCACGCTAAGCATCACCAGTACAAAAATGTTTAGCCTTCCAGGCCACTATTTAACAAGCTTCTCAGTGAAATCATTTTGTACTCATATCATGTAACACTAGTGGCATTTACCAAAGTTATAAATAATAAACACTTTTTATAAATTTCAAAACTCTATCAAAATATGTAAATCAACATAACTCTTTTCTTAGTTTCACTTGTGAAGTACTAGATTATGTTCAGTTTATAAATGAACCTACATATTCTTGGTACTTTAGTATATATTTTCTTCGTCATTCGCCTACAGACCTACAGTTACTCATTCAATAATGATTTGAAATTAAGATGAATACCTCATGCTCTTTCTTCTTAATTGTGCTATTTAGATCATTCACGTCCTTGGAAAGATCATCATACTTTCTTTGAACTGACATTTTGAAATTTGTGCTGGGTACCTGAATTTTATAATTGAGTGTTATAGCAGTCAAAAAATCAAAACCTCAATAACAAATATACAAACCAAATTTCCAAATAATGTATTTAAAAGCATCTGAGTACTTATTTTTAATCTTTTTTATTTCATTATTTTTATCTGATAATTGTTGTGTTTGAATGTCCAACTCAGCTCGAATTCCACTATGCTTCTGAAGTTCACGCAGCTAAAAAAATGGTTATATAAATTAAATTTGCAAACTATATACACAATGAATAATTAGTTATTTCAACCTCTTGGTCGATTTTATCAAGGTCTGTTTCCAATGACTTTCTGGTATTTATTTTCTTAGCCATTTCAGATTTTAATTCATCCACATCACATTGTTCCACTAGCTTTTGCTGCTCTCTAAAATATATATTTATGTATATATATGTATTTAAAACTAAAACTAGTGGTGTATGGCATCGCGCCTTAAGGCAAATTGCTGTAACTTCCCGTACCGTAATGTTATGAAATATTTGAAAAATATTAAATGCTTTCAAATAGATTATTATTATAATACTGTAGCTTTCATTACTGTTATTTTATAGACAAAATATAAGAGTTTATAAATTGGACGACGACGTTTATAAATGTTTACAAAAAAAAAAAAAAAAAAACTAGTGGGGCGCATGGCATCGTGCCTTAAGGCAAATTGCTGGAACTTCCCGTACCAAATATTATTATCTTTTTTAAAGACGATTAACATTTTTGAAAAAGTTTTACTTAAAAAAAGTTAGATTTTTGAGAAACTATAAATTTGACACAAAATTACTTTTTTTTGAAAAAAAAAAAATTATTGAAAAAAATATTTTCTTTATTTTGACATATTTTGAAAATTCTGAACTTTTTTCAAAGTAATCGTACTGCTTTAACTGCATAGAGACGAAATCTCAAAGCGCGTAAGCGCCGCGTCGCCGTCTAACGGATAAGCATTGGTACTGAACCCATAGGATTTTTTTTTTTACTTTTTTCATTAGATCTCCGAAACCGCTAAACCTGCCTTCATGAAAATTTGATCAATTCTTCATCTTGTCAATACAAGTAAAATGTTTTTTGAATTATTAAAATCGGACGGCCTACGGGAAGTTAATTAATCGGATTTAAAATGAAGAACATTGTCTAATATTTATAAGAATTATATAAACAGTATTGCAAAGTTAAAATTATTTATTTGAAGTTTATGAGTGAGCTTTAGAACTTTAGCTAAAATTAGAACTAAAATCCGAGTTAATTAAAAAAAGCTTTTTTTTGGAAATAAAAAAAAATAAAATTGAAATTAAAAAAAATCTTTTTTCCAAAAGCCATCGTTTCGTCAAAACAAGCAGAAAGTTTTTTGAATCATTCAAATCGGATGCTCCGTTCTCTCAAAAACTCGATTTCTATTTTCTGCACTCTTTGCGACGTATATCCGAAACGGCTGTAACAACTTTTTCTAAAACCTAATCAGCACGTCTCCATATCAATAGAAATCGATTGTTTTTTAAATCATTCAAATAGGTTCTTCAGTACGCCCGAAATCACACACACATCCATGTTTTCTAAGGTATAGCAAAATGTTCAGAAACCTCTGAAACGTAAAGATATGCAAAAAAATTTCGATTTCGATTTTTGGACGATTACTATAACTTACCCTAGGGGAAGTTAATAATTGAAATTGAATAGCTTTATAGTGTATCGATCATATATAATAAAGTCATGCAGTTCATGCATTTTCATGTGCAAAAACATTGATTATCAATTGATTAGAAAAAGGCAATTAAAAGACTAATAATTGTTAAATATATCGCATTAACCTGTTAACAATTTCAATTTTACTTGCTATTTCTTTAAGTTTATTTGCTGACTTATCAATTTCATCTAACTGCTTTTTGATAGAATCTGCTTCTTTTTCAACATTATCCATTTGTGATGACTTTGATTTAATTTCGTTTCTTAAAGCCGCCTGCAAATTTAAATATTAAGTTTAGATAAAAAAATTAATTTAATAATTTAACAATCAAGATTATATTTAGATAAAAAATTATCACAAAGATACATTTATTGCGTACCTGATTATCTCTCAATTTATTT
>NW_020537324.1:35511366-35521366 GCF_003426905.1 Ctenocephalides felis | reverse complement strand
TTTTGCATACCTATTTTTTTTTGTAAACTGTCTATATCACCATGATACACTTCTTTGATATTATTAAGTAACTCTTCTTGTTGTTGCTTACAATTTGATAAGCTATAAGAAAATTATAATTTTTATATTGATTTCCACACATTTGCCTGAATTAATGTTATAATTCAAAAGCCATTTGAATATAGTAAATTTTCATAATTAAGTGCCCAAGAAATAAAATGTGAATGTTTTCAAAAGTTCAAATTAAATCCTTGTTCATATTTAGAGCATTTAATAAAACATTTCTAATTTTAAATACTAGAATCTATGATTAGATGTAATGAAAACATATATAAAATTTTATAAACAATTCTGTAATTTGTATATTCTGCATTTTTCTGTAAAATGTATATTAACATTAAATACATACTTTATTTCTATAGACTTTTGTTCAGTTTTTAAGGCGATTATATTATTTTCCACTGCATTAATTTGTTTAAGTCTATCTTCGATTGGTATGAGTTTTTCTTGATGCTTGACTACATTTTCAGTGCAATCATGATATTTAGTTTCAGTCTCTTTCAACAAAGCTCGTTTAGAAGTTGTTTCATCTTTTATGTATTTATAGTGAGCCACATCTTTTTCTATAAATTGGTACAAAACATATATATATATATATATATATATATATATATATATATATATAATAAATATGTAGATCATAGCTATCATTAAAAAAATAGAAAAGAACAAATATTCCATGTAGCTTGAAAATTATGAGCTTTTAAGTACAATCTAAAGCTTCAGTAAATCTGTGACAATTTTTCGATTATTGTAGTTAACTTTAATTGATTTCGATGATTTAAGCTTTCGATCCTTAGTCCTTAGTAATTGCGCCAACTTTTCTTGAAATAAAACTATTTGTTAAACTATGAATTTAGAATTTTCAATATTGATCGACTTTAAAGGGCTATTTGTTTAAAAAATAATTGTAGTGAAGTATGTTTCCAAATTTTATCAAAAGTTTGTGCTTTTAAAAAGATTGTAAAATGATAAAATACTTGATATTTTATAATATATAAAATCAGTAAAAAAATAAAAACTAAACACAATGTTTGCTAATGCCATTACAAATGGTATAATTGGTATAATTAGGCTAAGTTATTGTTTCAATAATATACCAAAACAATATCATAATATTTTAAAATACTTATAAATTGGCTAAACAAAATACTTATCAATTTGTTAACCAATATACTTAACAGTAGAAGTCCTTTAGTCCGGGTCGCTCGGGACCGACCACTGCTCGAACTATTTAAAATTCGGAACTATCGGGCGGTAATTATAAAAACATTAACTTAATAATTAAACTACAAAATCAGTAAAAACTAGTGGGGTGGGTGGCATCGTGCCTTAAGGCAAATTGCTGGAACTTCCCGTACCGTATGTTCGAGGATTACTGAATGTTTTCAAATAGATTATTATAAATATTGTAACATTGTCTAATATTTATAAATATTATATAAACTGAATTGCAGAGTTGAAATTATTTGTAAAGTATATTAGAACTATAGTCAGAATTAAAAATAAATATTTTCGATGAACAAACAACTAAAAAAAAAAATGGGAGAAATTTTTTTTTCCAAAATCGATTATTTTGTTAAAACAAGCAGAAAGTTCTTTGAATCTTTCAAATCGGACGCTTAGTTCTCTCAAAAACTGCCATTTTTTACATATTTAGCTCCGTATCTTCGAAATGGCTGGGCCAGCCTTTGCCAAAAATTAATAAACACTTCTCCCAATCATTACTAATTGAATGTTTTTTAGATCATTCAAATCGGATGCTCCGTTCTCTCAAAAAGTCGATTTCTATTTTCTGCACTCTTTGCTCCGTATCCTCAAAACGGCTGGACCTGCCTTTGCCAAAAACTAATCAGCTCTTTTCCCTATCAATAGAAATCGAATGCTTTTTAAACCATTCAAATCGGTTGATCCGTTCGCCCGGAAACGTGACTGGAAATTTGTATCCATACATACATACACACACACACACACACATACACAAACACACACACACACACACATCCATTTTTTCTGAGGTATGCCAAAACGTTCAGAAACCTTCAAAACGTCGAGAAATGTAAAAATTTTCAATTCCGATTTTCGGCCCATTACAATAACTTACCCTACGGGAAGTTAAATACAAATAACATACCTTATTAACTTCCCATAGGGTAAGTTACTGTAATCGTCCAAAAATCGGATTTGAAAATTTTTGCGTTTCTTCACGTTTTGAAGGTTTCTGAACATTTTAGAATACCTCAGAAAAAATTGATGTGTGTGTGTATGTATGCATGAATACATTTTTTCGTCCACGTTTTCGGGCGCACGGATCAAAAAACATTCGATTCATATTGATAGGGAGATGTGCTTATTAGTTTTTGGCGAAGGCAGCTTCAGCCGTTTCGGAGATACGAAGCAGAAAATAGAAATCGGGTTTTTGAGAGAACGGAGCATCCGATTTGAATGATCCAAAAAACATTAAATTCGTAATGGCAGGGAGAAGTGGTGAATAGTTTTTGGCAAATGCAGGTCCAGCCGTTTCGGAATTACCAAGCGAAATGTGCAAAAAAATGGCAGTTCTTGAGAAAACTAAGCATCCGATTTGAATAATTCAAAAAACTTTCTGCTTGTGTTGACGAAACGATTGCTTTCGATAAAAGATACGGTACGGGAAGTCCAGCAATTTGCCTTAAGGCACTATGCCATACACCGCTAGTTTTATATGTAAAGACATACACATTTAAGATATTTTTTAATTTTATAAAAAACAAATTCAATAGACTAATTTAAAAAAAAAAACATCTGTAGAACATACATCGTTCATGAACCTTGAAGGATGAACGGAATTTACTACGTTTATCAAACAATAGCGAGTTCTTCCGAATGAATTCGAACCGCCCTGAAAACATTCAAATAGGCCTCGACGTTTTTATTTGCTATAAAAGAAATATTTTTGAAAAATCTAACTTTTTGAAAAAATGCCGGACTATCTGGCGTTCCGGACTGTTGAGTGTTGGACTAAAGGACTGTAATTTAAAAACACTTATAAAATTGTTAAAATACTTTTGACATAAAAGTACCTAAAAAATTGTAAAGCAAAATACGGATATTGTAAAAATACTTATTAATTTTGTAAAGACACAAGTTTGTAATTAGCATGCAATATGCAATATTACATTCCAAACTTGATTTAATGATTTACAATACATTGTAATTTTTTTATTTTTTTATATTTTATTATTAATTTACTAATATCTAATTACCTCAATTAGATTTTTATTATGCAATCATTTTAATTTTATTTTACTAATCGTATTTTTTAAGTCCTGTTTGCTATGTAATAATAAAATAAATTAATAATACCTGCACTTTTAGTGGTTGCTTCTTTGGCTTTTCTTATTTTCAGTAATATATCCATGCATTTATTATATTTCGTTGCATCAAAAATAGCATCAAATTTCTCTTTTAATTTCTTTCCTTCATCCAAAGGCCAATAAGAATCTTCTTGGTGACAAAATAATACATCATTTAAAATAGGCTTAGAAACACCTAAAACATTTAAAATCAACTGTTCTATTGCTACTAAAATACATATATTATTTATGCAATTTATATATATATATATATATATATATATATATATATATATATATATATATATATATACATATTATATAAATATATAAAAAGAGTCTAATGAATGGTCAATGACAATTATGAATTTGCTGTGACACGTTTATAGACAGAAATGTTTTATTAAACTTATGCAATCATTTTTCTTGGCCACAATAACCAAAAAAAATGATAACTATTGCACTTTTCTTCACACATTTTTTTTTTAAACATATTTGTTAATGAGGAGAGTATTCATTCCCAAACCTTTTAGTGGCGTGGATTATTGTTAAGTTTATACATTGAAGTTAAAATGACAAAATAATGTTAGTACTAAGTAAATGTTTATCAACATGCATAACAATTTTGTAAAGTTTAATTTTAGATCTACTGGATCATGCGTTATAATGTCCGTTTTACAATTATTAAACCATTTAAACCTCTATCTTTAGTATCCTGATATAACACAACTGTCTCAAAAATCACAAATAATATTGCAAAGCAAAAGCCATTTATGGCAACAGCCAACATATTGAAACAAAATGTGCCTACAAATCGAAAGCCTGCTTGCTACAACTTATAAATTTTTATAAAATTGTACTTTTTATTACTTTTTAGGTTCATTTATGAGTGTTGTACATGTCATTTTATTGAAGACAGTAAGATAGAATTTAATAGATGCTTTATATTGTGTTGAGATCCACTACCAAGGACTCTTATTTTCCATTCGTGAATCACTTTTTTTTCTTCACTAATGTGGAGTCACATTGATTTATAGTAAAATTTAAACAGAGCCCAAATTAAAAAGAGCGAACTAAAAGTCCAAATATGAAATTATTTAAAAGAAACTATATACTTTAAATTCACAAACATTGTTCATGTAAAAACTGGATGTAAAACATTCACTTATATTATTTGTTATAAAAACCAAATATTACTTTACCCATAGCTGCAATCATTTCTGTATTTACATCAACACAACGACCTGATATAGAACCTTTCTGTCCATTTTTGTCTTCCCAATGTAATGCAACATCTTTACTTTTAAAAGTCATTTTACTTTTTTCTTGTGTTAATTGAAAGCTTCTAGTGATCACTAAAACTCTATTAGTTATCGGATCAATCAATTTCATTTTAACTTGACTTTGTGTTATAGCCGATTTGTTGATCTAAAATCATAATAAACTTAGTTATTTATATACATATTTATATACATATATATATATACATACATACATATTATATATATATATATATATATATATATATATATATATATATATTAGATGGTAGAGTCTTGGATTTGTAAATATTTTGTAGAGTTTTGAACAAAAAATAAAAAAAGTAATAAACAGAATTTTTTAAAACAACGTTTCTTTATTTATTTACTGTCGACGTTTTCTTTATTTATTTACTGTTGAAGATAATGGATTTTTTAATTATTAAGATCGTTGAAAAAATAATGTACAAAAATATGACAATATAAACAAAATGAAAATGATAAAATATATGATTGGATTATATAACAAAATATTAGAAATGTTAAAAATTAGAGAGTTTTAGAAAGTTTTAAAAAAAGGTTACTGAAAAAACAGAATTAATTACCTGTATGATTGAATTTACACTAACACTTTTTCACTTAAAAAGATAAAAAAAAGTGAATTTATAAATTTCTTTTCAGACAAATAAACAAATTTTGTACGAAGTTCAGATGAATGAAAAAATGAAAGAGATTTTGAATTACAAAATTTGTTTATTCGTCTGAATTTTTTTTTATAAATTCACTTTTTTTGGTAAAATCTGTTTTAGTGAACAAGTGTTGGTGTATATTCAATCATACAGGTAATTAATTCTATTTTTTCAGTAACCTTTTTTTTTTAACTTTATATTTATAACAGATCACTCTATACGTTCATAGGATTATAGGTTGATGTGGATGTTAGTTTTCCCACTGAATTTAGTAACATATATTGGAGATTATGTAAATACTAAAGTCTGCATTTTAACTACGAATTATTCAAAACTTAATATCCTAATGTTGAGTGATGTGTTATATATATATATATATATATATATATATATATATATGTGTGTACAATAATAATATTTTTCTAAATGAGAATTGTTCTTAACAGATATGTATGTCGATACAATACAATATATATTATATATGTATAATTTAATAAATGGTTTCAAACTTACTTTTGGATTATGACCAAAATTGACTCCTTTATCAGAACCGGGAGGCAATTCTCCAGTGAGTGCATACTTAATACATTCAATGATAGTGGTTTTTCCACAACCATTTTCACCCAAAATTAATGTCAAAGGGCTTTCAAATTTGACTAGCTGTTCATCACCAGGGTCTGTACCAAAGCTCCGAACACCCTGAATACTCATTCGATTTATGATGGACATTTTTTATTGAATCTGAGAAAAAACTTAATAAATTTATCAAAAATAAGCAGGTTTTTAAAAAATAATGTTTTATAAATTGACATAAACTTACTATAGTTGTAGTTTATTAAATACAAGCATTAAATACGGCAAGAAAACAAAATAACAAAAATTGTCGTGATTTACAATGAGAATCAACTAAAACCATTAACAGAAAGAATCAATCTAACGATTTCTTGCGCACATAACCTATTAATTAAGATTTAACGTACGATCACAACACAATTTGACATTTACTTGGCGGCGTAGATAATGCGTAGAACAGAGTTTCAGTCGTTTCAGTGTTTACATTTTTGGTTGCGATCAGTACGCTCCACGCGGGATTAATTTTAAACTTAACGAATAAGAAAATGATCCTCGTCTTGACTCCCAAGATTATTGGATAATAATAATTTAATTTGATTTAATTTGGAAAAATGTATTCAAGTACAGTTTTGATATACAAATCCACGTGCATGCTATGTGCTTTGTTTTATGTTAAGGTGCGTCCACACCTAACGAACGAACAAGAACGAACATGTCGAACAAGAAAATACAAAGAAGAACGAACAGGAACACGAACGAACGCGAAAAATTCCAAACAAACATCTCAAAGCAGTGAGGGCTTAAATCTTTTTATTCGAGGATGTACCGTGAAACGTCAGATTTATTATTTAAAGTGGCGGGAAAGAGCAAAATTATTTAAAGTCATCAAATTTACAAAATTTGTCAATAACAGCAATATCTTATAATAAACACAACATAAATTAATGCATTAATGCACATTTTAACATAAAAAAAGAAAAATGTTTGTCTACATTCGTGGTAGCGTCCACACTGCACATACGAGTTCAAACATGAACGAACAATTCCCTTTGATGTACCGACAAGTTGCGGAACATTGCTCGCCATGTTGTGTTATGTTCGTTCGTGATCGTGTGGCGTCCACACTATGCTGTTGCCGTTCGTTCTGGTACGTTCTTTTATGTTCGTTCGTGTTCGTTCGTTAGGTGTGGACGCACCTTTAGTGTTGCGCTCTTCTTTTATCTATGGTTGCGCTCTTTTAAAGGTGCGTCCACACCTAACGAACGAACACGAACGAACATAAAAGAACGTACCAGAACGAACGGCAAAAGCATAGTGTGGACGCCACAACGATCACGAACGAACATAAACAAACACGGCGAGGGAATTGTTCGTTCATGTTTGTTCTCGTATGTGCAGTGTGGGACGCTACCACGAATGTGGACAAACATTTTTCTTTTTTGATGTAAAAATGTGCAGTCCTGCATTAGTTTTTGTTGTGTTTATAATAAGATATTGATGTTATTGACAAATTTTGTAAATTTGATGACTTTAAATAATTTTGCTCTTTCTCGCCACTTTAAATAATAAATCTGACGTTTCACGGTACATCCTCGAACAAAAAGATTCAAGCCCTCACTGCTTTGAGGCGTTTGTTTGGAATTTTTTGCGTTCGTTCGTGTTCCTGTTCGTTCTTCTTTGTATTTTCTTGTTCGACATGTTCGTTCGTGTTCGTTCGTTAGGTGTGGACGCACCTTAAGAGAGGGTCTACATGAAGGGTGCGTCCGACTTGGACGCTTACGCGCTGTGAGCGCGCCGTGAGCGCGCTTTCATCGTTCAACTTGGCGCCGTGAGTGTCACATAAGTACGCTCGTAGCACATCTATACCCTTCTTTTATCTATGGCTCGTAGCATCATCGTAGCATGTTCGTAGCACATATTTTGCGCTCATACGTGCTCACGCCATGGAGGTAAGGCACTTGAAAGTGTCATGGGCCGCTTATCAAAACGAATGCATGGAATGCATAATCTAATCCCAATTTCATTCATTCTTAAGCCGGCCACAGACGTAACTGTATACTTGCGCAACTGAATGAATGCGCAACCAGGCGTATTTTCACAGCGCCCACAGACGGTTTAAGTTTATGTTCAAATACTTGCGCAAGCATATCACAAATGTCAACTATGGAACGTCAAGACATAACCTAAAAATATATATTTTTCATTAATTTATATATTTACAGCATCAGAAAAGAATTCAAAGTGTTCAGAAGGCTAATTTAATAACTTTTAATTGTCGATAACTTCATAAACTTGTATTATGAATTCGCTACAAAGTAAAATAAGAACGGGACATGTGCTGCCACACGCGGCCAACGAATGAACTTACCGACTTGAATGATTGCGCAATTAAAATAATCGAAAAGTGCTCATGTCTACTCGCTTGCACCAGTCTGTCAAGTTGCGCAAAAAACATCCCACAGACGCTACAGAATACTTGTGCAAGTCGCAGGTTGCGCAAGTATAACAGTTTACGTCTGTAGCCGGCTTTAGTTCAATAAGTACGCAAAAATGGCGAGCTGTGGCATTACAATTATTTTTTAATATTAATATTAATATTAACTTAATTTAAAATTTAATTAATTTTAAATAATTTAAATTTTAATATTAATATTTATATGAATTAAGCATAAGCAAACCAAATTTCATTTATTTATTAATTGTTAAATTCTTTATAATCCCGCTGAATGATCCAGAAAGTAATAAAATTTACACAATTACCGTTACCGCCAGTTGCCGCCATTTTGATGCTTATTGACGCTAACAGTATCCAAAACGAACGGAATTTAGTTATCGATTCTAAGCGCTTATCGGCCAAGTCGAACGCTAAAAATTTGTGCTTATAAGCGTGAGCGCTCACAGCGCGTAAGCGTCCAAGTCGAACGCACCCGAAGTCTACATTGCTCAACATAGATAAGGAATGGTGCGCCCTATGGTGCTCAAGTTCACCGTTCTTTTTAAAGTACTGCTATAGATAAACAAGTATAATACTGAGTACAGCAGTATCATGATTCCTCAATTGTAATACACGTTTTTTTGAACCTTTAATATATATTTTTCTTTTTTGTTGCATGTAAATCTTGTTATCTCAATTATTTTTATTTATTACAATAAAAACAACTAGTAGGTATTGGTATTTTGCCTTGAGGCAAGTTACATGAACTTCCCGAAATGTGTAAATAATCAACCTAATCAATAAAATATACATTAATTTATGGGCGATTAAAAGTATTCCGAGTGGATTTATTACACATAATTGAAAACGAACGAACACTCTATCGTTATACCGTAAATCGTCTAATTTTAATTTTAACAAACGTCAAAAAATCTACTCATTTTCTCAAACTTCGATAAATTTTTAAAATTAAACTACTTGTAGTAAGGCCGTAATATTTCAGTAAGTTCTATAAGACCTTGATATATATCGCCAAAAAAAAGTTTCCTAAAAATCGTCTTATTTTTTTTCAACAATTAATTACAAGAAAACGGCTCGGTAGATTTTCACCTAAAATTAAATCCTCATCGAGGTGCATCAAATGGCTTAAAAATTTGTGAATCAGTTCAGTAGTTTTTGAAAAAACGTCGATTAAAAGTCTGATTTTGATAAATGCCAAAAAAAACGATACTAATTTTTGCAAACTTTGAAGAATTCATAAAATTAAACGACTTATCGTAGGGCCGTAATATTTTAGTATGATCTATAAGACTATGGTATCTACCGTCAAAAAATCATAGAAATCGTCGAAAATGTTTTTCTCAACACTTTAATACAAGAAAACGGCCGGGCCGATTTTTACCAAAAACTAATCAGGTCCCGATTCCCAACCAATATCTTTCGAACGTTTTTGAATTTTCAAAATTGATTTAGAATTGCGGGCTAAAACGTGGGCGAAAATGTTTCACTTTATGCTATTTACAAAGAAACGGCTTGGCTGATCTTGATAAACGCTATTCCTCATCGAGATACATCGAATGGCTTCTAAATTTTTGAAATCGGTCTAGTCGTTTGAGAAAACGTCGATATGGCAAAAAATCTGTCCACATA
>NW_020537324.1:35405024-35510366 GCF_003426905.1 Ctenocephalides felis | reverse complement strand
CTAATACCACATAGTAATACTAAAGGTTTAGATTTGGTTGTAGAGCAGTCGTGGCCGAGTGGTTAAGGCGTCTGACTAGAAATCAGATTCCCTCTGGAGCGTAGGTTCAAATCCTACCGACTGCGGTTGGGTATATTCAAACTTATGTCGTAAACGAGTCATGATTGAGTGGTTGTGGTCTCTGATTTGAAGGTAGCTTTTCTCGTAGAAATTATATTTTTTTAGTTACTATTCTAAAGCAGTGCAGTAATACCAAAAGTTTTTAGAGACTTTTGCAGAGCAGTCGTGGCCGAGTGGTTAAGGCGTCTGACTTGAAATCAGATTCCCTCTGGGAGCGTAGGTTCGAATCCTGCCGACTGCGCTTGGTAAAATTTTTATACAAACTATATTTTTAAGTGGTCTCTGCTTCCTAGTCAGATTTCCTCTGGCAGCACGGGTTCGAATGTTATATCAATTAATATTTTTCCAGAGTTCTTTTACTAATACCACATAGTAATACTAAAGGTTTTCAGATTTGATTGTAGAGCAGTCGTGGCCGAGTGGTTAAGGCGTCTGACTAGAAATCAGATTCCCTCTGGGAGCGTAGGTTCGAATCCTACCGACTGCGGTTGGTTATATTTGAACAAACTATATTTTTAAGTGATTTTTCTAATGCAGTCATGGTTCTGTGGTTGTGGTCTCTGGCTCGAAGTCAGATTTTTTCTGGTAGCACGGGTTGTCAAATCAAATATTTTTTAGAGTTCTTTTCCTAATCCAGTATAGTAATATTAAAGGTTTTTAGAATTAATTGTGGAGCAGTCGTGGCCGAGTGGTTAAGGCGTATGACTCGAAATCAGATTCCCTCTGGGAGCGTAGGTTCCAGTCCTGCCGACTGCGCTTGGTTGAATTTTTATACAAACTATATTTTTAAGTGGTCTCTGCTTCGAAGTCAGATTTCCTCTGGCAGCACGGGTTCGACTGTTATATCAATTAATATTTTTCCAGAGTTCTTTTACTAATACCACATAGTAATACTAAAGGTTTTCAGATTTAGTTGTAGAACAGTCGTGGCCGAGTGGTTAAGGCGTCTGACTTGAAATCAGATTCTCTCTGGGAGCGTAGGTTCGAATCCTGCCGACTGCGATTGGTTGAATTTTTATACAAACTATATTTTTAAGTGGTCTCTGCTTCGAAGTAAGATTTCCTCTGGCAGCACGGGTTTGACTGTTATATCAATTAATATTTTTCCAGTTATTTTACTAATACCACATAGTAATACTAAAGGTTTTCGGATTTGATTGTAGAGCAGTCGTGGCCGAGTGGTTAAGGCGTCTGACTAGAAATCAGATTCCCTCTGGGAGCGTAGGTTCAAATCCTACCGACTGCGGTTGGGTATATTCGAACTTATGTCGTAAACGAGTCATGATTGAGTGGTTGTGGTCTCTGATTCGAAGGTAGATTTTCTCGTAGAAATTATATTTTTTTAGTTACTATTCTAAAGCAGTGCAGTAATACCAAAAGTTTTTAGAGACTTTTGCAGAGCAGTCGTGGCCGAGTGGTTAAGGCGTCTGACTTGAAATCAGATTCCCTCTGGGAGCGTAGGTTCGAATCCTGCCGACTGCGCTTGGTAAAATTTTTATACAAACTATATTTTTAAGTGGTCTCTGCTTCGAAGTCAGATTTCCTCTGGCAGCACGGGTTCGAATGTTATACCATTAATATTTTTTCCAGAGTTTCTTTTACTAATACCACATAGTAATACTAAAGTTTTCAGATTTGATTGTAGAGCGTCGTGGCCGAGTGGTTAAGGCGTCTGACTAGAAATCAGATTCCCTCTGGGAGCGTAGGTTCGAATACTACCGACTGCGCTTGGTTGAATTTTATACAAACTATATTTTTAAGTGGACTGCGATTGTTGAATTTTTATACAAACTATATTTTTAAGTGGTCTCTGCTTCGAAGTCAGATTTCCTCTCTGGCAGCACGGGTTCGACTGCTATATCAATTAATATTTTTCCAGAGTTATTTTACTATACCACATAGTAATACTAAAGCTTTTCAGATTTGGTTGTATAAGCAGTCGTGGCCGAGTGGTTAAGCGTCTGACTAGAAATCAGATTCCCTCTGGGAGCGTAGGTTCAAATCCTACCGACTGCGGTTGGGTATATTCGAACTTATGTCGTAAACGAGTCATGATTGAGTGGTTTGTGGGTCTCTGATTCGAAGGTAGATTTTCTCGTAGAAATTATATTCTTTTAGTTTACTATTTCAAGCAGTGCAGTAATACCAAAAGTTTTTAGAGACTTTTGCAGAGCAGTCGTGGCCGAGTGGTTTAAGGCGTCTGACTTGGAAATCAGATTCCCTCTGGGAGCGTAGGTTCGAATCCTGCTGACTGCGCTTGGTAAAATTTTATACAAACTATATTTTTAAAGTGGGTCTCTCCTGCTTCGAAGTCAGATTTCCTCTGGCAGCACGGGTTCGAATGTTATATCAATTAATATTTTTCCAGAGTTCTTTTACTAATACCACATAGTAATACTAAAGGTTTTCAGATTTGATTGTAGAGCACGTGGCCGAGTGGTTAAAGGGCGTCTGACTAGAAATCAGATTCCTTCTGGGAGCGTAGGTTCTAATCCTACCGACTGCGCTTGGTTGAATTTTTTACACAACTATATTTTTAAGTGGACTGCGATTGGTTGAATTTTTATACAAACTATATTTTTAAGTGGTCTCTGCTTCGAAGTCAGATTTCCTCTGGCAGCACGGGTTCGAATGTTATATCAATTAATATTTTTCCAGAGTTCTTTTACTAATACCACATAGTAATACTAAAGGTTTTTAGATTTGATTGTAGAGCAGTCGTGGCCGAGTGGTTAAGGCGTCTGACTAGAAATCAGATTCCCTCTGGGAGCGTAGGTTCGAATCCTACCGACTGCGGTTGGTTATATTTGAACAAACTATATTTTAAGTGATTTTTCTAATGCAGTCATGGTTCTGTGGTTGTGGTCTCGGCTCGAAGTCAGATTTTCTCTGGTAGCACGGGTTGTCAAATCTAGTCCAGATAGAATATTAAATCTAATCCAGTATAGTAATATTAAAGGTTTTTAGAATTAATTGTGGAGCAGTCGTGGCCGAGTGGTTAAGGCGTCTGACTCGAAATCAGATTCCCCCTGGGAGCGTAGGTTCGAATCCTGCCGACTGCGCTTGGTTGAATTTTTATACAAACTATATTTTTAAGTGGACTGCGATTGGTTGAATTTTTATACAAACTATATTTTTAAGTGGTCTCTGCTTCGAAGTCAGATTTCCTCTGGCAGCACGGGTTCGACTGTTATATCAATTAATATTTTTCCAGAGTTATTTTACTAATACCACATAGTAATACTAAAGCTTTTCAGGTTTGGTTGTAGAGCAGTCGTGGCCGAGTGGTTAAGGCGTCTGACTAGAAATCAGATTCCCTCTGGGAGCGTAGGTTCAAATCCTACCGACTGCGGTTGGGTATATTCAAACTTATGTCGTAAACGAGTCATGATTGAGTGGTTGTGGTCTCTGATTTGAAGGTAGCTTTTCTCGTAGAAATTATATTTTTTTAGTTACTATTCTAAAGCAGTGCAGTAATACCAAAAGTTTTTAGAGACTTTTGCAGAGCAGTCGTGGCCGAGTGGTTAAGGCGTCTGACTTGAAATCAGATTCCCCCTGGGAGCGTAGGTTCGAATCCCGCTGACTGCGCTTGGTAAAATTTTTATACAAACTATATTTTTAAGTGGTCTCTGCTTTGAAGTCAGATTTCCTCTGGCAGCACGGGTTCGACTGTTATATCAATTAATATTTTTCCAGAGTTCTTTTACTAATACCACATAGTAATACTAAAGGTTTTTAGATTTGGTTGTAGAGCAGTCGTGGCCGAGTGGTTAAGGCGTCTGACTAGAAATCAGATTCCCTCTGGGAGCGTAGGTTCGAATCCTACCGACTGCGGTTGGTTATATTTGAACAAACTATATTTTTAAGTGATTTTTCTAATGCAATCATGGTTCTGTGGTTGTGGTCTCTGGCTCGAAGTCAGATTTTCTCTGGTAGCACGGGTTGTCAAATCTAGTCCAGTATAGTAATATTAAATCTAATCCAGTATAGTAATATTAAAGGTTTTTAGAATTAATTGTGGAGCAGTCGTGGCCGAGTGGGTAAGGCGTCTGACTCGAAATCAGATTCCCCCTGGGAGCGTAGGTTCGAATCCTGCCGACTGCGCTTGGTTGAATTTTTATACAAACTATATTTTTAAGTGGACTGCGATTGGTTGAATTTTTATACAAACTATATTTTTAAGTGGTCTCTGCTTCGAAGTCAGATTTCCTCTGGCAGCACGGGTTCGACTGTTATATCAATTAATATTTTTCCAGAGTTCTTTTACTAATACCACATAGTAATACTAAAGGTTTTTAGATTTGGTTGTAGAGCAGTCGTGGCCGAGTGATTAAGGCGTCTGACTAGAAATCAGATTCCCTCTGGGAGCGTAGGTTCAAATCCTACCGACTGCGGTTGGGTATATTCAAACTTATGTCGTAAATGAGTCATGATTGAGTGGTTGTGGTCTCTGATTTGAAGGTAGCTTTTCTCGTAGAAATTATATTTTTTTAGTTACTATTCTAAAGCAGTGCAGTAATACCAAAAGTTTTTAGAGACTTTTGCAGAGCAGTCGTGGCCGAGTGATTAAGGCGTCTGACTAGAAATCAGATTCCCTCTGGGAGCGTAGGTTCGAATTCCGCCGACTGCGCTTGGTAAAATTTTTATACAAACTTAATTTTTAAGTGGTCTCTGCTTCGAAGTCAGATTTCCTCTGGCAGCACGGGTTCGACTGTTATATCAATTAATATTTTTCCAGAGTTCTTTTACTAATACCACATAGTAATACTAAAGGTTTTCAGATTTGATTGTAGAGCAGTCGTGGCCGAGTGGTTAAGGCGTCTGACTAGAAATCAGATTCCCTCTGGGAGCGTAGGTTCGAATCCTGCGACTGCGATGGTTGAATTTTTATACAAACTATATTTTAGTGGACTGCGATTGGTTGAATTTTTAAAAGCTATATTTTAAGTGGTCTCTGCTTCGAAGTCAGATTTCCTCTGGCAGCAGGGTTCGAATGTTATATCAATTAATATTTTCCAGAGTTATTTATAATACCACATAGTAATACTAAAGCTTTTCAGATTTGGTTGTAGAGCAGTCGTGGTCGAGTGGTTAAGGCGTCTGACTTGAAATCAGATTCCCTCTGGGGCGTAGGTTCGAATCCTGCCGACTGCGATTGGTTGAATTTTTATACAAACTATATTTTTAAGTGGACTGCGATTGGTTGAATTTTTTATACAAACTATATTTTTAAGTGGTCTCTGCTTCGAAGTCAGATTTCCTCTGGCAGCACGGGTTCGACTGTTATATCAATTAATATTTTTCCAGTTATTTTACTAATACCACATAGTAATACTAAAGCTTTTCAGATTTGGTTGTAGAGCAGTCGTGGCCGAGTGGTTAAGGCGTCTGACTTGAAATCAGATTCCCTCTGGGAGCGTAGGTTCGAATCCTACCGACTGCGGTTGGTTATATTTGAACAAACTATATTTTTAAGCAATTTTTCTAATGCAGTCATGGTTCTGTGGTTGTGGTCTCTGGCTCGAAGTCAGATTTTCTCTGGTAGCACGGGTTGTCAAATCAAATATTTTTTAGAGTTCTTTTCCTAATCCAGTATAGTAATATTAAAGGTTTTTATAATTAATTGTGGAGCAGTCGTGGCCGAGTGGTTAAGGCGCATGACTCGAAATCAGATTCCCTCTGGGAGCGTAGGTTCGAATCCCGCCGACTGCGCTTGGTAAAATTTTTATACAAACTATATTTTTAAGTGGTCTCTGCTTCGAAGTCAGATTTCCTCTGGCAGCACGGGTTCGACTGTTATATCAATTAATATTTTTCCAGAGTTCTTTTACTAATACCACATAGTAATACTAAAGGTTTTTAGATTTGGTTGTAGAGCAGTCGTGGCCGAGTGGTTAAGGCGTCTGACTAGAAATCAGATTCCCTCTGGGAGCGTAGGTTCGAATCCTACCGACTGCGGTTGGTTATATTTGAACAAACTATATTTTTAAGTGATTTTTCTAATGCAGTCATGGTTCTGTGGTTGTGGTCTCTGGCTCGAAGTCAGATTTTCTCTGGTAGCACGGGTTGTCAAATCTAGTCCAGTATAGTAATATTAAATCTAATCCAGTATAGTAATATTAAAGGTTTTTAGAATTAATTGTGGAGCAGTCGTGGCCGAGTGGTTAGGCGTCTGACTCGAAATCAGATTCCCCTGGGAGCGTAGGTTCGAATCCTGCCGACTGCGCTTGGTTGAATTTTTATACAAACTATATTTTTAAGTGGACTGCGATTGGTTGAATTTTTATACAAACTATATTTTTAAGTGGTCTCTGCTTCGAAGTCAGATTTCCTTTGGCAGCACGGGTTCGACTGTTATATCAATTAATATTTTTCCAGAGTTCTTTTACTAATACCACATAGTAATACTAAAGGTTTTTAGATTTGGTTGTAGAGCAGTCGTGGCCGAGTGGTTAAGGCGTCTGACTAGAAATCAGATTCCCTCTGGGAGCGTAGGTTCAAATCCTACCGACTGCGGTTGGGTATATTCAAACTTATGTCGTAAATGAGTCATGATTGAGTGGTTGTGGTCTCTGATTTGAAGGTAGCTTTTCTCGTAGAAATTATATTTTTTTAGTTACTATTCTAAAGCAGTGCAGTAATACCAAAAGTTTTTAGAGAGCGTAGGTTCGAATCCGGCCGACTGCGCTTGGTAAAATTTTTATACAAACTATATTTTTAAGTGGTCTCTGCTTCGAAGTCAGATTTCCTCTGGCAGCACGGGTTCGACTGTTATATCAATTAATATTTTTCCAGAGTTCTTTTACTAATACCACATAGTAATACTAAAGGTTTTCAGATTTGGTTGTAGAACAGTCGTGGCCGAGTGGTTAAGGCGTCTGACTAGGAATCAGATTCCCTCTGGGAGCGTAGGCTCGAATCCTACCGACTGCGGTTGGGTATAATCAAACTTATTTCGTAAACGAGTCATGATTGAGTGGTTGTGGTCCCTGACTCGAATTCAAATTCAGTGGGATCGCTGTTTGAATGTTATATCAAATTATATTTTTAGTTACTTTTCTAATGCGTACAGTAATACCAAAGGTTTTTAGAATTAATTGCAGAGCAGTCGTGGCCGAGTGGTTAAGGCGTCTGACTAGAATCAGATTCCCTCTGGGAGCGTAGGTTCGAATCCTACCGACTGCGGTTGGTTATATTTGAACAAATTACTATGTAAGTGATTTTTCTAATGCAGTAGAGCAATACTAACTGCATTCAAACTTATTTGGTAAAAGAGTCGTGATTGAGATATTGTGGTCTCTGATTCGAAGGTAGATTTTCTCGTAGAAATTATATTTTTTTAGTTACTTTCTAAAGCAGTGCAGTAAACCAAAATGGTTTTAGAGGCTTTTGCAGAGCAGTCGTGGCCGAGTGGTTAAGGCGTCTGACTTGAAATCAGATTCCCTCTGGGAGCGTAGGTTCGAATCCTGCCGACTGCGATTTTTTGAATTTTTATACAAACTATATTTTTAAGTGGTCTCTGCTTCGAAGTCAGATTTCCTCTGGCAGCACTGGGTTTGACTGTTATATCAATTAATATTTTTCCAGAGTTATTTTACTAATACCACATAGTAATACTAAAGGTTTTCGGATTTGATTGTAGAGCAGTCGTGGCCGAGTGGTTAAGGCGTCTGACTAGAAATCAGATTCCCTCTGGGAGCGTAGGCTCAAATCCTACCGACTGCGGTTGGGTATATTCGAACTTATGTCGTAAACGAGTCATGATTGAGTGGTTGTGGACTCTGATTCGAAGGTAGATTTTCTCGTAGAAATTATATTTTTTTAGTTACTATTCTAAAGCAGTGCAGTAATACCAAAAGTTTTTAGAGACTTTTGCAGAGCAGTCGTGGCCGAGTGGTTAAGGCGTCTGACTTGAAATCAGATTCCCTCTGGGAGCGTAGGTTCGAATCCTGCCGACTGCGCTTGGTAAAATTTTTATACAAACTATATTTTTAAGTGGTCTCTGCTTCGAAGTCAGATTTCTTTGGCAGCACGGCTTCGAATGTTATATCAATTAATATTTTTCCAGAGTTCTTTTACTAATACCACATAGTAATACTAAAGGTTTTCAGATTTCATTGTAGAGCAGTCGTGGCCGAGTGGTTAAGGCGTCTGACTAGAAATCATATCCCTCTGGGAGCGTAGTTCGAATCCTACCGACTGGTTGGTTATATTTGAACAAACTATATTTTAAGTGATTTTCTAATGCAGTCATGGTTCTGTGGTTGTGGTCCCTGGCTCGAAGTCAGATTTTCTCTGGTCGCACGGGTTGTCAAATCAAAATTTTTTAGAGTTCTTTTCCTAATCCAGCATAGTAATATTAAAGTTTTAGAATTAATTGTGTAGCAGTCGTGGCCGAGTGGTTAAGGCGTCTGACTCGAAATCAGATTCCCTCTGGGAGCGTAGGTTCGAATCCTGCCACTGCGCTTGGTAAAATTTGTAAAAACTATATTTTTAAGTGGTCTCTGCTTCGAAGTCAGATTTCTCTGGCAGCACGGGGTCGAATGTTATATCAATTAATATTTTCCAGAGTTCTTTTACTAATACCACATAGTAATACTAAAGGTTTTCAGATTTAGTTGTAGAGCAGTCGTGGCCGAGTGGTTAAGGCGTCTGACTAGAAATCAGATTCCCTCTGGGAGCGTAGGTTCGAATCCTACCGACTGCGCTTGGTGAATTTTTATACAACTTATTTTTAAGTGAACTGCGATTGGTTGAATTTTTATACAACTATATTTTAAGTGGTCTCTGCTTCGAAGTCAGATTTCCTCTGGCAGCACGGTTTGAATGTTATATCAATAATATTTTTCCAGAGTTCTTTACTAATACCACATAGTAATACTAAAGGTTTCAGATTGATTGTAGAGCAGTCGTGGCCGAGTGGTTAAGGCGTCTGACTAGAAATCAGATTCCCTCTGGGAGCGTAGGTTCGAATCCTGCCGACTGCGTTGGTTGATTTTATACAAACTATATTTAAGTGGACTGCGATTGGTTGAATTTTTATACAAACTATATTTTAAGTGGTCTCTGCTTCGAAGTCAGATTTCCTCTGGCAGCACGGGTTCGACTGTTTATATCAATTAATATTTTCCAGAGTCTTTTACTAATACCACATAGTAATACTAAAGGTTTTCAGATTTAGTTGTAGAACAGTCGTGGCCGAGTGGTTAAGGCGTCTGACTAGAAATCAGATTCCCTCTGGGAGCGTAGGCTCGAATCCTACCGACTGCGGTTGGGTATATTCAAACTTATTTCGTAAACGAGTCATGATTGTGTGCTGTGGTCCCTGACTCGAATTCAAATTCGTGGGATCGCTGTTTCGAATGTTATATCAATTAAATTTTTTAGTTACTTTCTAATGCGTACAGTAATACCAAAGGTTTTTAGAATTAATTGCAGAGCAGTCGTGGCCGAGTGGTTAAGGCGTCTGACTAGAATCAGATTCCCTCTGGGAGCGTAGGTTCGAATCCTACCGACTGCGGTTGGTTATATTTGAACAAATTACTATGTAAGTGATTTTTCTAATGCAGTAGAGCAATACTAACTGCATTCAAACTTATTTGGTAAAAGAGTCGTGATTGAGATAATGTGGTCTCTGATTCGAAGGTAGATTTTCTCGTAGAAATTATATTTTTTAGTTACTTTTCTAAAGCAGTGCAGTAATACAAAATGGTTTTAGAGACTTTTGCAGAGCAGTCGTGGCCGAGTGGTTAAGGCGTCTGACTTGAAATCAGATTCCCTCTGGGAGCGTAGGTTCGAATCCTGCCGACTGCGATTGGTTGAATTTTTATACAAACTATATTTTTAAGTGGTCTCTGCTTCGAAGTCAGATTTCCTCTGGCAGCACGGGTTTGACTGTTATAATCAATTAATATTTTCCAAAGTTATTTTACTAATACCACATAGTAATACTAAAGGTTTTCGGATTTGATTGTAGAGCAGTCGTGGCCGAGTGGTTAAGGCGTCTGACTAGAAATCAGATTCCCTCTGGGAGCGTAGGCTCAAATCCTACCGACTGCGGTTGGGTATATTCGAACTTATGTCGTAAACGAGTCATGATTGAGTGGTTGTGGTCTCTGATTCGAAGGTAGATTTTCTCGTAGAAATTATATTTTTTTAGTTACTATTCTAAAGCAGTGCAGTAATACCAAAAGTTTTTAGAGACTTTTGCAGAGCAGTCGTGGCCGAGTGGTTAAGCGTCTGACTTGAAATCAGATTCCCTCTGGAGCGTAGGTTGGAATCTGCCGACTGCGCTTGGTAAAATTTTTATACAAACTATATTTTTAAGTGGTCTCTGCTTCGAAGTCAGATTTCCTCTGGCAGCACGGGTTCGAATGTTATATCAATTAATATTTTTCCAGAGTTCTTTTACTAATACCACATAGTAATACTAAAGGTTTTACTTGGTTAAAGTGGTTAAGGCGTCTGACTAGAAATCAGATTCCCTCTGGGAGCGTAGGTTCGAATCCTACCGACTGCGCTTGGTTGAATTTTTATACAAACTATATTTTTAAGTGGACTGCGATTGGTTGAATTTTTATTGTAGGTTCAAATCCTACCGACTGCGGTTGGGTATATTCGAACTTATGTCGTAAACGAGTCATGATTGAGTGGTTGTGGTCTCTGATTCGAAGGTAGATTTTCTCGTAGAAATTATATTTTTTTAGTTACTATTCTAAAGCAGTGCAGTAATACCAAAAGTTTTTAGAGACTTTTGCAGAGCAGTCGTGGCCGAGTGGTTAAGGCGTCTGACTTGAAATCAGATTCCCTCTGGGAGCGTAGGTTCGAATCCTGCCGACTGCGCTTGGTAAAATTTTTATACAAACTATATTTTTATGTGGTCTCTGCTTCGAAGTCAGATTTCCTCTGGCAGCACGGGTTCGAATGTTATATCAATTAATATTTTTCCAGAGTTCTTTTACTAATACCCAGATTCCCTCTGGGAGCGTAGGTTCAAATCCTAGCGACTGCGGTTGGGTATATTCAAACTTATGTCGTAAACGAGTCATGATTGAGTGGTTGTGGTCTCTGATTTGAAGGTAGCTTTTCTCGTAGAAATTATATTTTTTTAGTTACTATTCTAAAGCAGTGCAGTAATACCAAAAGTTTTTAGAGACTTTTGCAGAGCAGTCGTGGCCGAGTGGTTAAGGCGTCTGACTTGAAATCAGATTCCCTCTGGGAGCGTAGGTTCGAATCCTACCGACTGCGGTTGGTTATATTTGAACAAACTATATTTTTAAGTGATTTTTCTAATGCAGTCATGGTTCTGTAGTAGTGGTCCCTGGCTCGAAGTCAGATTTTCTCTGGTAGCACGGGTTGTCAAATCAAATATTTTTTAGAGTTCTTTTCCTAATCCAGCATAGTAATATTAAAGATTTTTAGAATTAATTGTGGAGCAGTCGTGGCCGAGTGGTTAAGGCGTCTGACTCGAAATCAGATTCCCTCTGGGAGCGTAGGTTCGAATCCTGCCGACTGCGCTTGGTAAAATTTTTATACAAACTATATTTTTAAGTGGTCTCTGCTTCGAAGTCAGATTTCCTCTGGCAGCACGGGTTCGAATGTTATATCAATTAATATTTTTCCAGAGTCCTTTTACTAATACCACATAGTAATACTAAAGGTTTTCAGATTTGATTGTAGAGCAGTCGTGGCCGAGTGCGTGGGAGCATAGGTTCGAATCCTACCGACTGCGCTTGGTTGAATTTTTATACAAACTATATTTTTAAGTGAACTGCGATTGGTTGAATTTTTATACAAACTATATTTTTAAGTGGTCTCTGCTTCGAAGTCAGATTTCCTCTGGCAGCACGGGTTTGAATGTTATATCAATTAATATTTTTTCAGAGTTCTTTTACTAATACCACATAGTAATACTAAAGGTTTTCAGATTTGATTGTAGAGCAGTCGTGGCCGAGTGGTTAAGGCGTCTGACTAGAAATCAGATTCCCTCTGGGAGCGTAGGTTCGAATCCTGCCGACTGCGCTTGGTTGAATTTTTATACAAACTATATTTTTAAGTGGACTGCGATTGGTTGAATTTTTATACAAACTATATTTTTAAGTGGTTTCTGCTTCGAAGTCAGATTTCCTCTGGCAGCACGGGTTCGACTGTTATATCAATTAATATTTTTCCAGAGTTATTTTACTAATACCACATAGTAATACTAAAGGTTTTCAGATTTGATTGTAGAGCAGTCGTGGCCGAGTGGTTAAGGCGTCTGACTAGAAATCAGATTCCCTCTGGGAGCGTAGGTTCGAATCCTACCGACTGCGGTTGGTTATATTTGAACAAACTATATTTTTAAGTAATTTTTCTAATGCAGTCATGGTTTTGTGGTTGTGGTCTCTGGCTCGAAGTCAGATTTTCTCTGGTAGCGCGGGTTGTCAAATCAAATATTTTTTAGTTCTTTTCCTAATCCAGTATAGTAATATTAAAGGTTTTTAGAATTAATTGTGGAGCAGTCGTGGCCGAGTGGTTAAGGCGTCTGACTAGAAATCAGATTCCCTCTGGGAGCGTAGGTTCGAATCCTGCCGACTGCGCTTGGTTGAATTTTTATACAAACTATATTTTTAAGTGGACTGCGATTGGTTGAATTTTTATACAAACTATATTTTTAAGTGGTTTCTGCTTCGAAGTCAGATTTCCTCTGGCAGCACGGGTTCGACTGTTATATCAATTAATATTTTTCCAGAGTTATTTTACTAATACCACATAGTAATACTAAAGGTTTTCAGATTTGATTGTAGAGCAGTCGTGGCCGAGTGGTTAAGGCGTCTGACTAGAAATCAGATTCCCTCTGGGAGCGTAGGCTCAAATCCTACCGACTTCGGTTGGGTATATTCAAACTTACGTCGTAAACGAGTCATGATTGAGTGGTTGTGGTCTCTGATTCGAAGGTAGATTTTCTCGTAGAAATTATATTTTTAAAGTTACTATTCTAAAGCAGTGCAGTAATACCAAAAGTTTTTAGAGACTTTTGCACAGCAGTCGTGGCCGAGTGGTTAAGGCGTCTGACTTGAAATCAGATTCCCTCTGGGAGCGTAGGTTCGAATCCTGCCGACTGCGCTTGGCAAAATTTTTATACAAACTATATTTTTAAGTGGTCTCTGCTTCAAAGTCAGATTTCCTTTGGCAGCACGGGTTCGAATGTTATATCAATTAATATTTTTCCAGAGTTCTTTTACTAATACCACATAGTAATACTAAAGGTTTTCAGATTTTTTTGTAGAGCAGTCGTGACCGAGTGGTTAAGGCGTCTGACTAGAAATCAGATTCCCTCTGGGGGCGTAGGTTCGAATCCTACCGACTGCGGTTGGTTATATTTGAACAAACTATATTTTTAAGTGATTTTTCTAATGCAGTCATGGTTCTGTGGTTGTGGTCCCTGGCTCGAAGTCAGATTTTCTCTGGTAGCACGGGTTGTCAAATCAAATATTTTTTAGAGTTCTTTTTCTAATCCAGTATAGTAATATTAAAGGATTTTAGAATTAATTGTGGAGCAGTCGTGGCCGAGTGGTTAAGGCGTCTGACTCGAAATCAGATTCCCTCTGGGAGCGTAGGTTTGAATCCTGCCGACTGCGCCTGTTAAAATTTTTATACATACTATATTTTTAAGTGGTCTCTGCTTCGAAGTCAGATTTCCTCTGGCAGCACGGGTTCGAATGTTATATCAATTAATATTTTTCCAGAGTTCTTTTACTAATACCACATAGTAATACTAAAGGTTTTCAGATTTGATTGTAGAGCAGTCGTGGCCGAGTGGTTAAGGCGTCTGACTAGAAATCAGATTCCCTCTGGGAGCGTAGGTTCGAATCCTACCGACTGCGGTTGGTTATATTTGAACAAACTATATTTTTAAGTGATTTTTCTAATGCAGTCATGGTTCTGTGGTTGTGGTCTCTGTCTCGAAGTCAGATTTTCTCTGGTAGCACGGGTTGTCAAATCAAATATTTTTTAGAGTTCTGTTTCTAATCCAGTATAGTAATATTAAAGGTTTTTACAATTAATTGTCGAGCAGTCGTGGCCGAGTGGTTAAGGCGTCTGATTAGAAATCAGATTCCCTCTGGGAGCGTAGGTTCGAATCCTACCGACTGCGGTTGGTTATATTTGAACGAATTACATATGTAAGTGATTTTTCTAATGCAGTCATGGTTCTGTGGTTGTTGTCTCTGGCTCGAAGTCAGATTTTCTCTGGTAGCACGGGTTGGAAAACTATATCAAATATTTTTTTAGTTTTTTTCCTAATCCAGTATAGTAATATTAAAGGTTTTTAGGATTAATTGTAAAGCAGTCGTAGCCGAGTGGTTTAGCCGTCTGACTCGAAATCAGATTCCCTCTGGGAGCGTAGGTTCGAGTCCTGGCGACTGCGTTTGGTTGCTTTTTAACAAACTACATTTTATAAGTGATTTGCCTAATGCAGTGGAGCAATACTAACGGCATTCAAACTTATTACTTAGCGAAGTCATGGTTGAGTGCTTGTGGTCTCTGACTCGAAGTCGAATTTTCGTGGGATCGCGGTTTCGAATGTTATATCAAATTATATTTTTTAGTTAAGTTTCTAATGCGTGCAGTAATACCAAAGGTTTTTAGAGTTAATTGTAGAGCAGTCGTGGCCGAGTGGTTAAGGCGTCTGACTAGAAATCAGATTCCTTCTGCGAGCGTAGGTTCGAATCCTACCGACTGCGGTTGGTTATATTTGAACAAATTACATATGTAAAAGATTTTTCTAATGCAGTAGATCAATGCTAATGGCATTCAAACTTATTTCGTAAAAGAGTCGTGATTGAGATGTTGTGGTCTCTGATTCGAAGGTAGATTTTCTCGTAGAAATTACATTTTTTTAGTTACTTTTCTAAAGCAGTGCAGTAATACAAAAAGTTTTTAGAGACTTTTACAGAGCAGTCGTGGCCGAGTGGTTAAGGCGTCTGACTTGAAATCAGATTCCCTCTGGGAGCGTAGGTTCGAATCCTGCCGACTGCGCTCGGTTGAATTTTTATACAAACTATATTTTTAAGTGGTCTCTGCTTCGAAGTCAGATTTTCTCTGGCAGCACGGGCTCGACTGTGATATCAATTAATATTTTTCCAGAGTTCTTTTACTAATACCACATAGTAATACTAAAGGTTTTCAGATTTGATTGTAGAGCAGTCGTGGCCGAGTGGTTAAGGCGTCTGACTAGAAATCAGATTCCCTCTGGGAGCGTAGGTTCGAATCCTACCGACTGCGGTTGGGTATATTTGAACAAACTGTATTTTTAAGTGCTTTTTCAATGCGGTCATGCTTCTGTGGTTGTAGTCTCTGGTTTGAAGTGAGATTTCCTCTAGCAGCACGGGATTAAATGTTACAACACATTTTTGTTTGTTTTTTTTTTCTAATGCAGTACAGTAATACCAAAGGTTTTCAGAGTTGTTTGCAGAGCAGTCGTGGCCAAGTGGTTAAGGCGTCTGATTAGAAATCAGATTCCTTCTGGGAGCGTAGGTTCGAATCCTACCGACTGCGGTTGGTTATATTTGAACAAATTATATATGTACATGATTTTTCTAATGCAGTAGAGCAATACTAACGGCATTCAAACTTATTTCGTAAACGAGTCATGATTGAAAGGTTGTGGTCTCTGATTCGAAGGTAGATTTTCTCTGGGAGCGCGGGTTCGAATGTTTTATTAAATTATATTTTTTTAGTTACTTTTCTAAAGCAGTGTAGTAATACCAAAAGTTTTTACAGACTTTTGCAGAGCAGTCGTGGCCGAGTGGTTAAGGCGTCTGACTTGAAATCAGATTCCCTCTGGGAGCGTAGGCTCGAATCCTGCCGACCGCGCTTGGTTGAATTTTTATACAAACTATGTTTTTAAGTGGTCTCTGCCTCGAAGTCAGATTTTCTCTGGCAGCACGGGTACGAATGTTATATCAATTAATATTTTTCCAGAGTTCTTTTACTAATACCACATAGTAATACTAAAGGTTTTCAGATTTGATTGTAGAGCAGTCGTGACCGAGTGGTTGAGGCGTCTGACTCGAAATCAGATTCCCTCTGGGAGCGTAGGTTCGAATCCTACCGACTGCGTTTGGTTGCTTTTTAACAAACTATATTTTTAAGTGGTCTCTGCTTTGAAGTCAGATTTCCTCTGGCAGCACGGGTTCGACTGTTATATCAATTAATATTTTCCAGAGTTCTTTTACTAATACCACATAGTAATACTAAAGGTTTTCAGATTTGATTGTAGAGCAGTCGTGGCCGAGTGGTTAAGGCGTCTGACTAGAAATCAGATTCCCTCTGGGAGCGTAGGTTCGAATCCTACCGACTGCGTTTGGTTACTTTTTAACTATATTATGTTATATAGGTATATTTGAACAAACTATATTTTTAAGTGACTTTTCAATGCGGTCATGGTTCTGTGGTTGTGGTCTCTGGCTCGAAGTCAGATTTTCTCTGGCAGCACGGGTTTTTTTTTTTAATTTTATTGGGCCTTGCTTACTCTGAGCATTTAGCCACCTACAACATTTTTATTTAGTTACATTCTGATTTTTTATATCATTTTCAATCTATTTATGTATCCTATTCTAAATTCTTCTCAATATTCTTATTTTGTTCAATTCTCGCTTTTTTTCAATTTTTTAATTCTATTTGACTTTCAACTTCATTCAATTTTATTCTTCCTCTTTCAAGTTCCAATATTCCTCTTCTTACTTCTAATTCAATTCATCTCTTCGAATTTTGTTATTCATATTTTTCTGAATTTTTTATTCAAATTCTATTTAACAAATACAATTTTTATTTGATTTCAAATTAACTACACATATTATTTTTTAACAAATTCTATGTCAATGACGGGATTTGATCCGAAGACCCCTGTCGTGTGAATCGAACAAGCTACCAAAAGGCCATGCTCGCCACAAGGCAGCACTGGTTGGAATGCTATATCAAATATTTTTTTAGAGTTCTTTTTCTAATTCAGTATAGTAATACTGAAGGATTTTAGATTTAATTATAGAGCAGTTGTGGCCGAGTGGTTAAAGCGTCTGACTCGATATCAGATTCCCTCTGGGAGCGTAGGTTCGAGTCCTACCGGTTGCGGTTGGATATATTTGAACAAACTATATTTTTCAGTGATTTTTCAATGCGGTCATGGTTCAGTGGTTGTGGTCTCTGGTTTGAAGTCAGATTTCCTCTAGCAGCACGGGTTTGAATGTTATAACAAATATTTTAGATTTTTCTAATGCAGTCATGGTTCTGTGGTAGTTGTCTCTGACTCGAAATCAGATTCCCTCTGGGAGCGTAGGTTCGAATCCTACCGACTGCGGTTGGTTATATTTGAACGAATTACATATGTGAGTGATTTTTCTAATGCAGTCATGGTTCTGTGGTAGTTGTCTCTGACTCGAAATCAGATTCCCTCTGGGAGCGTAGGTTCGAGTCCTGGCGACTGCGTTTGGTTGCTTTTTAACAAACTATATTTTATAAGTGATTTGCCTAATGCAGTGGAGCAATACTAACGGCATTCAAACTTATTACCTAGCGAAGTCATGGTTGAGTGCTTGTGGTCTCTGACTCAAAGTCAAATTTTTCGTGGGATCGCGGTTTCGAATGTTATATCAAATTATATTTTTTAGTTACGTTTCTAATGCGTGCAGTAATACCAAAGGTTTTTAGAGTTAATTGTAGAGCAGTCGTGGCCGAGTGGTTAAGGCGTCTGACTAGAAATCAGATTCCCTCTGATCCCTTCGGTTATATTTGAACAAATTACATATGTAAAAGATTTTTCTAATGCAGTGGAGCAATACTAACGGCATTCAAACTTATTTCGTAAAAGAGTCGTGATTGAGATGTTGTGGTCTCTGATTCGAAGGTAGATTTTCTCGTAAAAATTATATTTTTTTAGTTACTTTTCTAAAGCAGTGCTGTAATACAAAAAGTTTTTAGAGGCTTTTGCAGAGCAGTCGTGGCCGATAGGTTACGGCGTCTGACTTAAAATCAGATTCCCTCTGGGAGCGTAGGTTCGAATCCCGCCGACTGCGCTCGGTTGAATTTTTATACAAACTATGTTTTTAAGTGGTCTCTGCTTCAAAGTCAGATTTCCTCTGGGAGCACGGGTACAAATGTTATATCAATTAATTACGAATGTTATATCAAACTATATTTTTAAGTGATTTTCCTAATGCATTCATGGTTCTGTGGTTGTGGTCTCTGGCTCTAAGTCAGATTTTCTCTGGTAGCACGGGTTGGAATGCAATATCAAATATTTTTTTAGAGTTCTTTTTCTAATCCAGTATAGTAATATTAAAGGTTTTTAGAATTAATTGTAGTGCAGTCGTGGCCGAGTGTTTAAGGCGTCTGATTAGAAATCAGATTCCCTCTGGAAGCGTGGGTTCGAATCCTACCGACTGCGGTTGGTTATATGAAAGTGATTTTTTTAATGCAGTAGAGAAATACTAACGGCATTCAAACTTATTTCGTAAACGAGTCATGATTGATTGGTTGTGGTCTGCGGTTGGTTATATTTAAACAAACTATATTTTTAAGTGATTTTTCTAATGCAGTCATGGTTCTGTGGTTGTGGTCTCTGGCTCGAAGTCAGATTTTCTCTGGTAGCACGGGTTGTCAAATCAAATATTTTTTAGAGTTCTTTTCCTAATCCAGTATAGTAATATTAAAGGTTTTTAGAATTAATTGTGGAGCAGTCGTGGCCGAGTGGTTAAGGCGTCTGACTAGAAATCAGATTCCCTCTGGGAGCGTAGGCTCGAATCCTACCGACTGCGGTTGGGTATATTCAAACTTATTTCGTAAACGAGTCATGATTGAGTGGTTGTGGTCTTTGATTCAAAGGTAGATTTTCTCGTAGAAATTATATTTTTTTAGTTACTATTCTAAAGTAGTGCAGTAATACCAAAAGTTTTTAGAGAGTCAAAAAGTGGTTAAGGCGTCTGATTAGAAATCAGATTCCCTCTGGGAGCGTAGGTTCGAATCCTACCGACTGCGGTTGGTTATATTTGAACGAATTACATATGTAAGTGATTTTTCTAATGCAGTCATGGTTCTGTGGTTGTTGTCTCTGGCTCGAAGTCAGATTTTCTCTGGTAGCACGGGTTGGAAAACTATATCAAATATTTTTTTAGTTTTTTTCCTAATCCAGTATAGTAATATTAAAGGTTTTTAGGATTAATTGTAAAGCAGTCGTAGCCGAGTGGTTTAGCCGTCTGACTCGAAATCAGATTCCCTCTGGGAGCGTAGGTTCGAGTCCTGGCGACTGCGTTTGGTTGCTTTTTAACAAACTACATTTTATAAGTGATTTGCCTAATGCAGTGGAGCAATACTAACGGCATTCAAACTTATTACTTAGCGAAGTCATGGTTGAGTGCTTGTGGTCTCTGACTCGAAGTCGAATTTTTCGTGGGATCGCGGTTTCGAATGTTATATCAAATTATATTTTTTAGTTAAGTTTCTAATGCGTGCAGTAATACCAAAGGTTTTTAGAGTTAATTGTAGAGCAGTCGTGGCCGAGTGGTTAAGGCGTCTGACTAGAAATCAGATTCCTTCTGCGAGCGTAGGTTCGAATCCTACCGACTGCGGTTGGTTATATTTGAACAAATTACATATGTAAAAGATTTTTCTAATGCAGTAGATCAATGCTAACGGCATTCAAACTTATTTCGTAAAAGAGTCGTGATTGAGATGTTGTGGTCTCTGATTCGAAGGTAGATTTTCTCGTAGAAATTACATTTTTTTAGTTACTTTTCTAAAGCAGTGCAGTAATACAAAAAGTTTTTAGAGACTTTTACAGAGCAGTCGTGGCCGACTGGTTAAGGCGTCTGACTTGAAATCAGATTCCCTCTGGGAGCGTAGGTTCGAATCCTGCCGACTGCGCTCGGTTGAATTTTTATACAAACTATATTTTTAAGTGGTCTCTGCTTCGAAGTCAGATTTTCTCTGGCAGCACGGGCTCGACTGTGATATCAATTAATATTTTTCCAGAGTTCTTTTACTAATACCACATAGTAATACTAAAGGTTTTCAGATTTGATTGTAGAGCAGTCGTGGCCGAGTGGTTAAGGCGTCTGACTAGAAATCAGATTCCCTCTGGGAGCGTAGGTTCGAATCCTACCGACTGCGGTTGGGTATATTTGAACAAACTGTATTTTTAAGTGCTTTTTCAATGCGGTCATGCTTCTGTGGTTGTAGTCTCTGGTTTGAAGTGAGATTTCCTCTAGCAGCACGGGATTAAATGTTACAACACATTTTTGTTTTTTTTTTCTAATGCAGTACAGTAATACCAAAGGTTTTCAGAGTTGTTTGCAGAGCAGTCGTGGCCAAGTGGTTAAGGCGTCTGATTAGAAATCAGATTCCTTCTGGGAGCGTAGGTTCGAATCCTACCGACTGCGGTTGGTTATATTTGAACAAATTATATATGTACATGATTTTTCTAATGCAGTAGAGCAATACTAACGGCATTCAAACTTATTTCGTAAACGAGTCATGATTGAAAGGTTGTGGTCTCTGATTCGAAGGTAGATTTTCTCTGGGAGCGCGGGTTCGAATGTTTTATTAAATTATATTTTTTTAGTTACTTTTCTAAAGCAGTGTAGTAATACCAAAAGTTTTTACAGACTTTTGCAGAGCAGTCGTGGCCGAGTGGTTAAGGCGTCTGACTTGAAATCAGATTCCCTCTGGGAGCGTAGGCTCGAATCCTGCCGACCGCGCTTGGTTGAATTTTTATACAAACTATGTTTTTAAGTGGTCTCTGCCTCGAAGTCAGATTTTCTCTGGCAGCACGGGTACGAATGTTATATCAATTAATATTTTTCCAGAGTTCTTTTACTAATACCACATAGTAATACTAAAGGTTTTCAGATTTGATTGTAGAGCAGTCGTGACCGAGTGGTTGAGGCGTCTGACTCGAAATCAGATTCCCTCTGGGAGCGTAGGTTCGAATCCTACCGACTGCGTTTGGTTGCTTTTTAACAAACTATATTTTTAAGTGGTCTCTGCTTTGAAGTCAGATTTCCTCTGGCAGCACGGGTTCGACTGTTATATCAATTAATATTTTTCCAGAGTTCTTTTACTAATACCACATAGTAATACTAAAGGTTTTCAGATTTGATTGTAGAGCAGTCGTGGCCGAGTGGTTAAGGCGTCTGACTAGAAATCAGATTCCCTCTGGGAGCGTAGGTTCGAATCCTACCGACTGCGTTTGGTTACTTTTTAACTATATTATGTTATATAGGTATATTTGAACAAACTATATTTTTAAGTGACTTTTCAATGCGGTCATGGTTCTGTGGTTGTGGTCTCTGGCTCGAAGTCAGATTTTCTCTGGCAGCACGGGTTTTTTTTTTTAATTTTATTGGGCCTTGCTTACTCTGAGCATTTAGCCACCTACAACATTTTTATTTAGTTACATTCTGATTTTTTATATCATTTTCAATCTATTTATGTATCCTATTCTAAATTCTTCTCAATATTCTTATTTTGTTCAATTCTCGCTTTTTTTCAATTTTTTAATTCTATTTGACTTTCAACTTCATTCAATTTTATTCTTCCTCTTTCAAGTTCCAATATTCCTCTTCTTACTTCTAATTCAATTCAACTCTTCGAATTTTGTTATTCATATTTTTCTGAATTTTTTATTCAAATTCTATTTAACAAATACAATTTTTATTTGATTTCAAATTAACTACACATATTATTTTTTAACAAATTCTATGTCAATGACGGGATTTGATCCGAAGACCCCTGTCGTGTGAATCGAACAAGCTACCAAAAGGCCATGCTCGCCACAAGGCAGCACTGATTGGAATGCTATATCAAATATTTTTTTAGAGTTCTTTTTCTAATTCAGTATAGTAATACTGAAGGATTTTAGATTTAATTATAGAGCAGTTGTGGCCGAGTGGTTAAAGCGTCTGACTCGATATCAGATTCCCTCTGGGAGCGTAGGTTCGAGTCCTACCGGTTGCGGTTGGATATATTTGAACAAACTATATTTTTCAGTGATTTTTCAATGCTGTCATGGTTCAGTGGTTGTGGTCTCTGGTTTGAAGTCAGATTTCCTCTAGCAGCACGGGTTTGAATGTTATAACAAATATTTTAGATTTTTCTAATGCAGTCATGGTTCTGTGGTAGTTGTCTCTGACTCGAAATCAGATTCCCTCTGGGAGCGTAGGTTCGAATCCTACCGACTGCGGTTGGTTATATTTGAACGAATTACATATGTGAGTGATTTTTCTAATGCAGTCATGGTTCTGTGGTAGTTGTCTCTGACTCGAAATCAGATTCCCTCTGGGAGCGTAGGTTCGAGTCCTGGCGACTGCGTTTGGTTGCTTTTTAACAAACTATATTTTATAAGTGATTTGCCTAATGCAGTGGAGCAATACTAACGGCATTCAAACTTATTACCTAGCGAAGTCATGGTTGAGTGCTTGTGGTCTCTGACTCAAAGTCAAATTTTTCGTGGGATCGCGGTTTCGAATGTTATATCAAATTATATTTTTTAGTTACGTTTCTAATGCGTGCAGTAATACCAAAGGTTTTTAGAGTTAATTGTAGAGCAGTCGTGGCCGAGTGGTTAAGGCGTCTGACTAGAAATCAGATTCCCTCTGATCCCTTCGGTTATATTTGAACAAATTACATATGTAAAAGATTTTTCTAATGCAGTGGAGCAATACTAACGGCATTCAAACTTATTTCGTAAAAGAGTCGTGATTGAGATGTTGTGGTCTCTGATTCGAAGGTAGATTTTCTCGTAAAAATTATATTTTTTTAGTTACTTTTCTAAAGCAGTGCTGTAATACAAAAAGTTTTTAGAGGCTTTTGCAGAGCAGTCGTGGCCGATAGGTTACGGCGTCTGACTCAAAATCAGATTCCCTCTGGGAGCGTAGGTTCGAATCCCGCCGACTGCGCTCGGTTGAATTTTTATACAAACTATGTTTTTAAGTGGTCTCTGCTTCAAAGTCAGATTTCCTCTGGGAGCACGGGTACAAATGTTATATCAATTAATTACGAATGTTATATCAAACTATATTTTTAAGTGATTTTCCTAATGCATTCATGGTTCTGTGGTTGTGGTCTCTGGCTCTAAGTCAGATTTTCTCTGGTAGCACGGGTTGGAATGCAATATCAAATATTTTTTTAGAGTTCTTTTTCTAATCCAGTATAGTAATATTAAAGGTTTTTAGAATTAATTGTAGTGCAGTCGTGGCCGAGTGTTTAAGGCGTCTGATTAGAAATCAGATTCCCTCTGGGAGCGTGGGTTCGAATCCTACCGACTGCGGTTGGTTATATGAAAGTGATTTTTTTAATGCAGTAGAGAAATACTAACGGCATTCAAACTTATTTCGTAAACGAGTCATGATTGATTGGTTGTGGTCTGCGGTTGGATATATTTGAACAAACTATATTTTTCAGTGATTTTTCAATGCGGTCATGGTTCTGTGGTTGTGGTCTCTGGTTTGAAGTCAGATTTCCTCTAGCAGCACGGGTTTGAATGTTATAACAAATATTTTTTTTAGAGTTCTTTTTTTAATACAGTAGAGTAATACTAAAGGGGAACTTTATGTTTTCATAATAAAATCCGATTCGCTAATTTTATGTTTTCTCGATGTTTCAATCCATTCTGAAACCAAATTTGAAAAAAGTATGTGTGTGTGTGCATGTATGTGGACAGATTTTTTGCCATATATCGACGTTTTCTCAAAAACGACTAGACCGATTTCAAAAATTTAGAAGCCATTCGATGTATCTCGATGAGGAATAGCGTTTATCAAGATCAGCCAAGCCGTTTCTTTGTAAATAGCATAAAAGTGAAACATTTTCGCCCACGTTTTAGCCCGCAATTCTAAATCAATTTTGAAAATTCAAAAACCGTTCGAAAGATATTGGTTGGGAATCGGACCTGATTAGTTTTTGGTAAAAATCGGCCCGGCCGTTTTCTTGTATTAAAGTGTTGAGAAAAACATTTTCGACGATTTCTATGATTTTTTGACGGTAGATACCATAGTCTTATAGATCATACTAAAATATTACGGCCCTACGATAAGTCGTTTAATTTTATGAATTCTTCAAAGTTTGCAAAAATTAGTATCGTTTTTTTTGGCATTTATCAAAATTAGACTTTTAATCGACGTTTTTTCAAAAACTACTGAACTGATTCAGAAATTTAAAAGCCATTTGATGCACCTCGATGAGGATTTAATTTTAGGTGAAAATCTACCGAGCCGTTTTCTTGTAATTAATTGTTGAAAAAAAATAAGACGATTTTTAGGAAACTTTTTTTGGCGATATATATCAAGGTCTTATAGAACTTACTGAAATATTACGGCCTTACTACAAGTAGTTTAATTTTAAAAATTTATCGAAGTTTGAGAAAATGAGTAGATTTTTGGACGTTTGTTAAAATTAAAATTAGACGATTTACGGTATAACGATAGAGTGTTCGTTCGTTTTCAATTATGTTTAATAAATCCACTCGGAATACTTTTAATCGCCCATAAATTAATGTATATTTTATTGATTAGGTTGATTATTTACACATTTCGGGAAGTTCATGTAACTTGCCTCAAGGCAAAATACCAATACCTACTAGTTGTTTTTATTGTAATAAATAATAATAATTGAGATAACAAGATTTACATGCAACAAAAAAGAAAAATATATATTAAAGGTTCAAAAAACGTGTATTACAATTGAGGAATCATGATACTGCTGTACTCACTATTATTATATTGTCTAGGCTGCTGTACTCAGTATTATACTTGTTTATCTATGGCAGTACTTTAAAAAGAACGGTGAACTTGAGCACCATAGGGCGCACCATTCCTTATCTATGTTGAGCAATGTAGACTTCGGGTGCGTTCGACTTGGACGCTTACGCGCTGTGAGCGCTCACGCTTATAAGCACAAATTTTTAGCGTTCGACTTGGCCGATAAGCGCTTAGAATCGATAACTAAATTCCGTTCGTTTTGGATACTGTTAGCGTCAATAAGCATCAAAATGGCAGCAACTGGCGGTAACGGTAATTGTGTAAATTTTATTACTTTCTGGATCATTCAGCGGGATTATAAAGAATTTAACAATTAATAAATAAATGAAATTTGGTTTGCTTATGCTTAATTCATATAAATATTAATATTAAAATTTAAAATTATTTAAAATTAATTAAATTTTAAATTAATTAATATTAATATTAATGTTCAAAAATAATTGTAATGCACAGCTCGCCATTTTTGCGTACTTATTGAACTAAAGCCGGCTACAGACGTAACTGTATACTTGCGCAACCTGCGACTTGCACAAGTATTCTGTAGCGTCTGTGGGATGTTTTTTGCGCAACTTGACAGACTGGTGCAAGCGAGTAGACATGAGCACTTTTCGATTATTTTAATTGCGCAATCATTCAAGTCGGTAAGTTCATTCGTTGGCCGCGTGTGGCAGCACATGTCCCGTTCTTATTTTACTTTGTAGCGAATTCATAATACAAGTTTATGAAGTTATCGACAATTAAAAGTTATTAAATTGGCCTTCTGAACACTTTGAATTCTTTTCTGATGCTGTAAATATATAAATTAATGAAAAATATATATTTTTAGGTTATGTCTTGACGTTCCATAGTTGACATTTGTGATATGCTTGCGCAAGTATTTGAACATAAACTTAAACCGTCTGTGGGCGCTGTGAAAATACGCCTGGTTGCGCATTCATTCAGTTGCGCAAGTATACAGTTAGGTCTGTGGCCGGCTTAAGAATGAATGAAATTGGGATTAGATTATGCATTCCATGCATTCGTTTTGATAAACGGCCATGACACTTTCAAGTGCCTTACCTCCGTGGCGTGAGCACGTATGAGCGCAAAATATGTGCTACGAACATGCTACGATGATGCTACGAGCCATAGATAAAAAAAGGGTATAGATGTGCTACGAGCGTACTTATGTGACACTCACAGCGCCAAGTTGAACGATGAAAGCGCGCTCACGGCGCGCTCACAGCGCGTAAGCGTCCAAGTCGGACGCACCCTTCATGTAGACCCTCTCTTAAAAGAGCGCAACCATAGATAAAAGAAGAGCGCAACACTAACATAAAACAAAGCACATAGCATGCACGTGGATTTGTATATCAAAACTGTACTTGAATACATTTTTCCAAATTAAATCAAATTAAATTATTATTATCCAATAATCTTGGGAGTCAAGACGAGGATCATTTTCTTATTCGTTAAGTTTAAAATTAATCCCGCGTGGAGCGTACTGATCGCAACCAAAAATGTAAACACTGAAACGACTGAAACTCTGTTCTACGCATTATCTACGCCGCCAAGTAAATGTCAAATTGTGTTGTGATCGTACGTTAAATCTTAATTAATAGGTTATGTGCGCAAGAAATCGTTAGATTGATTCTTTCTGTTAATGGTTTTAGTTGATTCTCATTGTAAATCACGACAATTTTTGTTATTTTGTTTTCTTGCCGTATTTAATGCTTGTATTTAATAAACTACAACTATAGTAAGTTTATGTCAATTTATAAAACATTATTTTTTAAAACCCTGCTTATTTTTGATAAATTTATTAAGTTTTGTCTCAGATTCAATAAAAAATGTCCATCATAAACCGAATGAGTATTCAGGGTGTTCGGAGCTTTGGTACAGACCCTGGTGATGAACAGCTAGTCAAATTTGAAAGCCCTTTGACATTAATTTTGGGTGAAAATGGTTGTGGAAAAACCACTATCATTGAATGTATTAAGTATGCACTCACTGGAGAATTGCCTCCCGGTTCTGATAAAGGAGTCAATTTTGGTCATAATCCAAAAGTAAGTTTGAAACCATTTATTAAATTATACATATATAATATATATTGTATTGTATCGACATACATATCTGTTAAGAACAATGCTCATTTAGAAAAATATTATTATTATACACATATATATATATATATATATATATATATAAATATATATAACACATCACTCAACATTAGGATATTAAGTTCTGAATAATTCGTAGTTGAAATGCAGACACCAGTATTTACATAATCTCCAATATATGTTACTAAACTCAGTGGGAAAACTAACATCCACATCAACCTATAATCCTATGAACGTATAGAGTGATCTGTTATAAATATAAAGTTTTAAAAAAAAGTTACTGAAAAAATAGAATTAATTACCTGTATGATTGAATATACACTAACACTTGTTCACTAAAACAGATTTTACCAAAAAAAGTGAATTTATAAAAAAAAATTCAGACGAATAAACAAATTTTGTAATTCAAAATTTCTTTCATTTTTTCATTCATCTGAACTTCGTACAAAATTTGTTTATTTGTCTGAAAAGAAATTTATAAATTCACTTTTTTTTATCTTTTTAAGTGAAAAAGTGTTAGTGTAAATTCAATTATACAGGTAATTAATTCTGTTTTTTCAGTAACCTTTTTTTAAAACTTTCTAAAACTCTCTAATTTTTAACATTTCTAATATTTTGTTATATAATCCAATCATATATTTTTATCATTTTCATTTTGTTTATATTGTCATATTTTTGTACATTATTTTTTCAACGATCTTAATAATTAAAAAATCCATTATCTTCAACAGTAAATAAATAAAGAAAACGTCGACAGTAAATAAATAAAGAAACATTGTTTTAAAAAATTCTGTTTATTACTTTTTTTATTTTTTGTTCAAAACTCTACAAAATATTTACAAATCCAAGACTCTACCATCTAATATATATATATATATATATATATATATATAAATATGTATGTATGTATATATATATATATATGTATATAAATATGTATATAAATAACTAAGTTTATTATGATTTTAGATCAACAAATCGGCTATAACACAAAGTCAAGTTAAAATGAAATTGATTGATCCAATAACTAATAGAGTTTTAGTGATCACTAGAAGCTTTCAATTAACACAAGAAAAAAGTAAAATGACTTTTAAAAGTAAAGATGTTGCATTACATTGGGAAGACAAAAATGGACAGAAAGGTTCTATATCAGGTCGTTGTGTTGATGTAAATACAGAAATGATTGCAGCTATGGGTAAAGTAATATTTGGTTTTTATAACAAATAATATAAGTGAATGTTTTACATCCAGTTTTTACATGAACAATGTTTGTGAATTTAAAGTATATAGTTTCTTTTAAATAATTTCATATTTGGATTTTTAGTTCGCTCTTTTTAATTTGGGCTCTGTTTGAATTTTACTATAAATCAATGTGACTCCACATTAGTGAAGAAAAAAAAAATTGATTCACGAATGGAAAATAAGAGTCCTTGGTAGTGGATCTCAACACAATATAAAGCATCTATTAAATTCTATCTTACTGTCTTCAATAAAATGACATGTACAACACTCATAAATGAACCTAAAAAGTAATAAAAAGTACAATTTTATAAAAATTTATAAGTTGTAGCAAGCAGGCTTTCGATTTGTAGGCACATTTTGTTTCAATATGTTGGCTGTTGCCATAAATGGCTTATGCTTTGCGATATTATTTGTGATTTTTGAGACAGTTGTGTTATATCAGGATACTAAAGATAGAGGTTTAAATGGTTTAATAATTGTAAAACGGACATTATAACGCATGGTAGAAAATGATCCAGTAGATCTAAAATTAAACTCTACAAAATTGTTATGCATGTTGATAAACATTTATTTAGTACTAACATTATTTTGTCATTTTAACTTCAATGTATAAACTTAACAATAATCCACGCCACTAAATGGTTTGGGAATTAATACTCTCCTCATTAACAAATATGTTTAAAAAAAAATGTGTGAAGAAAAGTGCAATAGTTATCATTTTTTTTGGTTATTGTGGCCAAGAAAAATGATTGCATAAGTTTAATAAAACATTTCTGTCTATAAACGTGTCACAGCAAATTCATAATTGTCATTGACCATTCATTAGACTCTGTTTATATATTTATTTAATATGTGTATATATTATATATAAATTATATTTATATAAGTTATATAATATATATATATATATATTGCATAAATAATATATGTATTTTAGTAGCAATAGAACAGTTGATTTTAAATGTTTTAGGTGTATATAAGCCAATTTTAAATGTTTTAGGTGTTTCTAAGCCTATTTTAAATGATGTATTATTTTGTCACCAAGAAGATTCTTATTGGCCTTTGGATGAAGGAAAGAAATTAAAAGAGAAATTTGATGCTATTTTTGATGCAACGAAATATAATAAATGCATGGATATATTACTGAAAATAAGAAAAGCCAAAGAAGCAACCACTAAAAGTGCAGGTATTATTAATTTATTTTATTATTACATAGCAAACAGGACTTAAAAAATACGATTAGTAAAATAAAATTAAAATGATTGCATAATAAAAATCTAATTGAGGTAATTAGATATTAGTAAATTAATAATAAAATATAAAAAAATAAAAAAATTACAATGTATTGTAAGTCATTAAGTCAAGTTTGGAATGTAATATTGCATATTGCATGCTAATTAGTTACAAACTTATGTCTTTACAAAATTAATAAGTATTTTTACAATATCCGTATTTTGCTTTACAATTTTTTAGGTACTTTTATGTCAAAAGTATTTTAACTATTTTATAAGTGTTTTTAAATTACAGTCCTTTAGTCCAACACCCAACAGTCCGGAACGCCAGATAGTCCGGCATTTTTTCAAAAAGTTAGATTTTTCAAAAATATTTCTTTTATAGCAAATAAAAACGTCGAGGGCTATTTGAATGTTCTTAGGGCGGTTCGAATTCATTCGGAAGAACTGGCTATTGTTCGATAAACGTAGTGTCCATGGTAAATTCCGTTGCTTCAAGGTTCATGAACGATGTATGTTCTACAGATGTTTTTTTTTTAAAAAAATCAGTCTATTGAATTTGTTTTTTATAAAATTAAAAAATATCTTAAATATGTATGTCTTTACATATAAAACCAACGGTGTATGGCATAGTGCCTTAAGGCAAATTGCTGGACTTCCCGTACCGTATCTTTTATCGAAAGCAATCGTTTCGTCAACACAAGCAGAAAGTTTTTTGAATTATTCAAATCGGATGCTTAGTTTTCTCAAGAACTGCTATTTTTTTGCACGTTTCGCTTGGTATTTTCGAAACGGCTGGACCTGCATTTGCCAAAAACTATTCACCACTTCTCCCTGCCATTACGAATTTAATGTTTTTTGGATCATTCAAATCGGATGCTCCGTTCTCTTAAAAACCCGATTTCTATTTTCTGCACCCTTTGCTTCGTATCTCCGAAACGGCTGAAGCTGCCTTCGCCAAAAACTAATAAGCACATCTCCCTATCAATATGAATCGAATGTTTTTTGAACCGTTATAGTCGGTTGATCCGTGCGCCCGAAAACGTGGATCAAAAAATGTATCCATGCATACATACACACACACACACATCAATTTTTTCTGAGGTATTCTAAAATGTTCAGAAACCTTCAAAACGTGAAGAAACGCAAAAATTTTCAAATCCGATTTTTGGACGATTACAGTAACTTACCGGAAGTTAATAAAGTATGTTATTTGTATTTCCTACTGATTTTGTAGTTTAATTATTAACTTAATGTTTTTATAATTACCGCCCGATAGTTCCGAATTTTAAATAGTTCGAGCAGTGGTCGGTCCCGAGCGACCCGGACTAAAGGACTTCTACTATTAAGTATATTGGTTAACAAATTGATAGGTATTTTGTTTAGCCAATTTATAAGTATTTTAAAATATTATCATGATATTGATTTAGTATATTATTGAAACAATAACTTAGACTAATTATACCAATTATACCATTTGTAATGGCATTAGCAAACATTGTGTTTAGATTTTATTTTTTTACTGATTTTTTTTATTATAAAATATCAAGTATTTTATCATTTTATAATGTTTTTAAAAGCACAAACTTTTGATAAAATTTGGAAACATACTTCACTACAATTATTTTTTAAACAAATAGCCCTTTAAAGTCGATCAATATTGAAAATTCTAAATTCATAGTTTAACAAATAGTTTTATTTCAAGAAAAGTTGGCGCAATTACTAAGGACTAAGGATCGAAAGCTTAAATAATCGAAATCAATTAAAGTTAACTACAATAAACGAAAAATGGTCACAGATTTACTGAAGCCTTAGATTGTACTTAAAAGCTCATAATTTTCAAGCTACATGGAATATTTGTTCTTTTCTATTTTTTTAATGATAGCTATGATCTACATATTTATTATACGAATATATATATATATATATATATATATATATATATATATATATATTACAAATGTATTCTGAGTGGATAATAGATATTAATTTGGAAATATGAACAAACAACACTCTTTTTGCACTAATTTATTAAATAATAATTTTCACAAACGTTTCGAGACTAGGTTTGTCTCATCATCAGTGTGTTATAATTAAAAAATTTTAATTATAACACACTGATGATGAGACAAACCTAGTCTCGAAACGTTTGTGAAAATTATTATTTAATAAATTAGTGCAAAGAGAGTGTTGTTATAATTAAAAAATTTTAATTATAACACACTGATGATGAGACAAACCTAGTCTCGAAACGTTTGTGAAAATTATTATTTAATAAATTAGTGCAAAAAGAGTGTTGTTTGTTCATATTTCCAAATTAATATATATATATATATATATATATATATATATGTTTTGTACCAATTTATAGAAAAAGATGTGGCTCACTATAAATACATAAAAGATGAAACAACTTCTAAACGAGCTTTGTTGAAAGAGACTGAAACTAAATATCATGATTGCACTGAAAATGTAGTCAAGCATCAAGAAAAACTCATACCAATCGAAGATAGACTTAAACAAATTAATGCAGTGGAAAATAATATAATCGCCTTAAAAACTGAACAAAAGTCTATAGAAATAAAGTATGTATTTTATGTTAATATACATTTTACAGAAAAATGTAGAATATACAAATTACAGAATTGTTTATAAAATTTTATATATGTTTTCATTACATCTAATCATAGATTCTAGTTTTTAAAATTAGAAATGTTTTATTAAATGCTCTAAATATGAACAAGGATTTAATTTGAACTTTTGAAAACATTTATATTTTATTATTTTTTGGACACTTAATTATGAAAATTTGCTATTTTCAAATGGCTTTTGAATTATAAGATTAATTCAGGCAAATGTGTGGAAATCAATATAAAAATTATAATTTTCTTATAGCTTATCAAATTGTAAGCAACAACAAGAAGAGTTACTTAATAATATCAAAGAAGTGTATCATGGTGATATAGACAGTTTACAAAAAAAAATAGGTATGCAAAACATGAATTGAAGTAGTTTTGGAATTGATTGCTAATTAGTAAATGCTCTCATTAAATTCTTTATGTATTGTATTTGTATGAATCAATTAAAAAAAGTTCTTTAGTTATGATATCTAATTATTTTACAGAATCTTTCCAAAAAACATTAGACACTAAAAAGATGAATTTGGAATCAGCTACAACTCGATTAAATAAAGTAGAAGCAAAGGAAATTGAATGTAATAAACAAATTACTGTAGCTGAGGTATTTCATTAAAACTACTAATAAAAATACTAATATATACTCATATTAAATTTACGAATAATTTTCAATGAAAGATTATTATAAATTGTACTTTTTTTAATGAATTTGTTATTGATGGATGCACTATTTTCAATATATTTTTTATATCAATTTTTAGTTAACAAAATATTAAAAAATATGTTTAATTGAAATTTATAACTGTTATATAACAACCAATATCATAATTTAATTTACAATAATTGAACTGCCATTCACTTTTATTTTACTCTGATTAATACATTTAAAGGTTCGAAAAGGCGAATTGATTTCTTTGCGTAGCCAAGAACAAGAGCTCTTAGCCAATCGCAATTCTAAACTAAGCAGAATGGCTGCTGAGACAGGTTAGTTTAAGGAAATGTTAACAGCATAAAATATATTATAGCTCATTTTATGTTTATAAAATATGCTATCTCTCAAAAGTATTAATTTTGTTGTTTTCTTGTTTGAGTTATTCTTAAAAGTGCAGTTTGCTCAAATAATTTTGAATTAAATTATTTGCCAGAATATATTATATAAATTATTATTAGTATAATTAACTCATTAATATATATATATATATATATATATATATATATATATATATATATATATTAGGGCGGGTCGATTTAAAGGTCACTTAGGCACATATGATTTTCGAATTCTAATTATTCTATCATAATTGCCTTAATTTTTTTTGGCTAGGGTAATTACCCGAATCAACATAAGTCAATATATATATATTGACTTATATATATATATATATATATATATATATATGTGTGTGTGTGTGTGTGTGTGTGTGTGTGTGTGTGTGTGTGTGTGTGTGTGTGTGTGTGTGTGTAGGATTCTCACACTGATATTAAATAGCTAAAATCATTGAAACTGTCCTAAACCATGATGATCCATTTAGAGAGTTAATTTTGTATCAGAATTCTTATATTTGAATCTGTGACCTGCGCAAATTTGCTATGTGCATTTATATTATTACAGGACTACCAAGTCATATGCATGCCTTTAGTAATATTGGATCTCTCCTGAATTTTATTTTTAACAACGTTCTATAAATGCTTAATAATTTTTTATACAGATTCTCAAGTCGAAGAAATAGATGATTCAAAGGAAGACGTTCATGATACAATGAATTCTGTAAAACATAGAATAACACGCATGCAACATGAACTAGAACAAATAAGTTATAATGTTGACAGAGAAGATAGTAAACATCAAGAAAAATTAAATAAATTGAGAGATAATCAGGTACGCAATAAATGTATCTTTGTGATAATTTTTTATCTAAATATAATCTTAATTGTTAAATTATTAAATTAATTTTTTTATCTAAACTTAATATTTAAATTTGCAGGCGGCTTTAAGAAACGAAATTAAATCAAAGTCATCACAAATGGATAATGTTGAAAAAGAAGCAGATTCTATCAAAAAGCAGTTAGATGAAATTGATAAGTCAGCAAATAAACTTAAAGAAATAGCAAGTAAAATTGAAATTGTTAACAGGTTAATGCGATATATTTAACAATTATTAGTCTTTTAATTGCCTTTTTCTAATCAATTGATAATCGATGTTTTTGCACATGAAAATGCATGAACTGCATGACTTTATTATATATGATCGATACACTATAAAGCTATTCAATTTCAATTATTAACTTTCCCTAGGGTAAGTTATAGTAATCGTCCAAAAATCGAAATCGAAATTTTTTGCATATCTTTACGTTTCAGAGGTTTCTGAACATTTTGCTATACCTTAGAAAACATGGATGTGTGTGTGATTTCGGGCGTACGGAAGAACCTATTTGAATGATTTAAAAAACAATCGATTTCTATTGATATGGAGACGTGCTGATTAGATTTTAGAAAAAGTTGTTACAGCCGTTTCGGATATACGTCGCAAAGAGTGCAGAAAATAGAAATCGAGTTTTTGAGAGAACGGAGCATCCGATTTGAATGATTCAAAAAACTTTCTGCATGTTTTGACGAAACGATTGCTTTTGGAAAAAAGATCTTTTTTAATTTCAATTTTATTTTTTTTAATTTCCAAAAAAAAGTTTCTTTTAATTAATTCGGATTTTAGTTCTAATTTTAGCTAAAGTTCTAAAGCTCACTTATAAACTTCAAATAAATAATTCTAACTTTGCAATACTGTTTATATAATTCTCATAAATATTAGACAATGTTCTTCATTTTAAATCCGACTAATTAACTTCCCGTAGGCCGTCCGATTTTAATAATTCAAAAAACATTTTACTTGTATTGACAAGATGAAGAATTGATCAAATTTTCATGAAGGCAGGTTTAGCGGTTTCGGAGATCTAATGAAAAAAGTAAAAAAAAAATCCTATGGGTTCAGTACCAATGCTTATCCGTTAGACGGCGACGCGGCGCTTACGCGCTTTGAGATTTCGTCTCTATGCAGTTAAAGCAGTACGATTGCTTTGAAAAAAGTTCAGAATTTCCAAAATATGTCAAAATAAAGAAAATATTTTTTTCAATAAAATTTTTTTTTCAAAAAAAAGTAATTTTGTGTCAAATTTATAGTTTCTCAAAAATCTAACTTTTCTCAAAAATGTTAATGGTCTTTAAAAAAGATAATAATATTTGGTACGGGAAATTCCAGCAATTTGCCTTAAGGCACGATGCCATGCGCCCCACTAGTTTTTGTTTTTTTTTTTTTTGTAAACATTTATAAACGTCGTCGTCCAATTTATAAACTCTTATATTTTGTCTATAAAATAACAGTAATGAAAGCTACAGTATTATAATAATAAGCATTTAATATTTTTCAAATATTTCATAACATTACGGTACAGGAAGTTACAGCAATTTGCCTTAAGGCGCGATGCCATACACCACTAGTTTTTAGTTTTAAATACATATATATACATAAATATATATTTTAGAGAGCAGCAAAAGCTAGTGGAACAATGTGATGTGGATGAATTAAAAGCTGAAATGGCTAAGAAAATAAATACCAGAAAGTCATTGGAAACAGACCTTGATAAAATCGACCAAGAGGTTGAAATAACTAATTATTCATTGTGTATATAGTTTGCAAATTTAATTTATATAACCATTTTTTTAGCTGCGTGAACTTCAGAAGCATAGTGGAATTCGAGCTGAGTTGGACATTCAAACACAACAATTATCAGATAAAAATAATGAAATAAAAAAGATTAAAAATAAGTACTCAGATGCTTTAAATACATTATTTGGAAATTTGGTTTGTATATTTGTTATTGAGGTTTTAATTTTTTGACTTCTATAACACTCAATTATAAAATTCAGGTACCCAGCACAAATTTCAAAATGTCAGTTCAAAGAAAGTATGATGATCTTTCCAAGGATGTGAATGATCTAAATAGTACAATTAAGAAGAAAGAGCATGAGGTATTCATCTTAATTTCAAATCATTATTGAATGCGTAACTGTAGGTCTGTAGACGAATGACGAAGAAAATATATACTAAAGTACCAAGAATATGTCGGTTCATTTATAAACTGAACATAATCTAGTACTTCACAAGTGAAACTAAGAAAAGAGTTTTGTTGATTTACATATTTTGATAGAGTTTTGAAATTTATAAAAAGTGTTTATTATTTATAACTTTGGTAAATGCCACTAGTGTTACATGATATGAGTGCAAAATGATTTCACTGAGAAGCTTGTTAAATAGTGGCCTGGAAGGCTAAACATTTTTGTACTGGTGATGCTTAGCGTGCTAATTATAAAAATCATAATCTGGCAGGTTTCAGTCCTGCATATGATGGTCTGAAAATACCGTTTTAGAATGCAAAAAATCGAAAATTAAACTTATTCCTGTAAGTTTTAAATATTTATGCAATTTAATTTATTCATTGAAAACTTAAAAATCAAATTGCCAGATGATTTCAACCTGCACAAGTCTAGATGAGCCAGAGGGTTTGTTAGCAAGATTCTGTTCAGCCCTTGCTAGGCGAAGGAAAAGATGCTAGTAATCTAATAGGTATAACATGAAAACTTATATCATATTATTAAATTAATAATTATCATCAAACAAAAGAACTTGAAAAGTTTGTCTTTAAAATGTACAAGAGGAAATCTGAAAATTTAAATAAAGAGTGAAAATAAAATATGAAACAGGAAACGGCACATAATTAAACCGTTATGATTCTTCAAATTTACCTTTATGCCAACGGAAACTACAGCAACAATTATTGTGATCTTTGTGTATTAAGCACAAACCCTCAGGAAATTCAATAAATAGGCATATCAGATAATGAATCCAAGTTCATATTTTATAGCGATTAATTAAATCCATTTTGACCATAATTTGATTTTTATATTTCCACATAATATAATTCACATGCATTATATTCACTTGCACTCCCGACATAGCACCCTTTTTTTGGCTAGTAAGGGCTTAGGCTGCACAGACCGGCCTGGCATTGCACATACCATTTTAAATCTGCTTACACAAACATATATAAATTTTAACCTTATTAGAACCTTTTGCCTTGTCTGGGAGGTACTTGGGCAAGTTGAAATTCTCCATCAATTTAATTTTTGAACTTCTTAATGAAAAATTAAATTGTACAAAAATTTGAAGCTTACAGGAACAAGTGTAATTTTCGGGTTTGTTGCATTTTTAAACGCCTGAGTGGCCATGATATGCTGGGCTGAAACCTGCTAGACAATGGTTTTTGTACTTACAGATCACTTGTTAGGTATGGTAAGAAAGTCCAGTACAAAAATTATTAGCCTTATATAGGAACACCATTAATCAAATGGTTCAGTAGTCTTTAGCCTATAAGTAATCACTTGTTAAAGTTCCTTTCTATTGCAATGTAAAAAAGGTTGCAGATACTATGTAACATTAAATTTTCGGAATTTATTTGAATTTTTGATCTCATTATATAAGTTTGAAATATATATATCATAGCTGGTAATTTGTATGGTAGAAAATCTGTATAACATTGCAAAATTATTTAAATTGGCTGCTCTTATTCTTTTAAGGGGGGCGATACATGTAACAAGAAAAAAAAATCGATTTTTTTTTTTCATAAATCGTTACAATAACATCTCAAAAATATGCCTGTAAATATTCAAAACAAAATTATCATTATTTATACAATAAAAACTCATTTAAGTGCCACGCCTCAACTCGACGCTTGAGTGCTATTGTACTCTTATCTGTTTCTGTGTCAAAACTTTAAACGCGTTTTTCTCAAAACGACACAAATTTGCGGGCCGGGATAACTCAAAAAGTTCTCAACCGATTCCAATGAAATTTTGCACACATCTACTTTACAGTAATAGCTTCTAGTTAAACCTCAAACATTCCAAACAAATTTTCAAAAATTAACCCTTTTACCAAAAAAAAACATTGAAAAAAAGGTGAAAAATCGAACTTTTTTTTCTGAGGTGTGCCAATTTACGATTTTGTGACTTTTTTAATTTTTTTTTTGGTTTAACTAGAAGATATATGTTTTATGAACACGTACAAACTAATTTTTTTGATTTCAAATCACCGTACGAAAAGTGAGAACGCCCGCAAATTGATGGCGTTTTCCGAGAGGGTCTTGGCAGATTTATTTTTACGGCAGCCATTTAAAAAAAAAATTAAAAAAAAATTTTTTTTTGTGTATTTTAATATATAATAAATAACCCTAAAAAGTTCAAAAAGATTCAGTCATTCCTTCCCAGTTTAAAAAGTCCTCAAAAAATGGTAAAAATTAAGGCGATTACATGTATCGCCCCCCTTAAAGGACCATAAATATTAAAAAAAACCAATTTTGGGACATATATTGATAATTTCTTATATATATATATATATTTAAACTTTCTTTTTTTTTCTTTTAGAGTGTTGTTTTGAAATCAAATAGAGAGCACCAGAAAGAGCAAGTTAAAACTTTAAGCAATGAGTTGAATAAATATGAAGAGCAAGTTTATGAAGAATGTCAGGGTCAAGATTTTGAGAGTGAGCTTGCAAAATTAAAAGACAGTATTGAAAGAAATTTGGTATGTTAGTAGACTTTATGGTCATTAACCACTTACGCATCTCGAATGAGACCCTCTCGCGCGCCGAATGTGCTTCGATTTGCTCTCGCCCGAGACCCTCTCGCCACATACAAATATTCTGTTTCCATTTCGAACGATTCTGTCTCGCTTAAAAATTGTTTCGATGTTTGCTATTGCGAGTACTTCTGGGCTCTTTATATATATATTTATTATCTTTTATCTCAAGCGATAATTTTTAGTCATTTTGCAATTTATCTATAAATGTGAGCATAACAATGCTTTTTATAGTCTATAGAAATATCGAATTGTTGAATAGATTATTATTTCATAGAGCTTATAAATTTGTTCTTGTAAGGGAATATTTATTATATAATTGTTCAAAATTTCGATTTGGTGATTTTGGCGATTTTAAAAAAAAAATATTTGAATTTTTAATTTTTTTAAAAAAATGTTTTTTTTTAATTTCACACTTGTTTTGACTTTATATAATCATTTCTACAATATAAATATGTCGATTAAAAGCAAAAAAAAACTGCTTATTTTTTTACCTCACTTTACAAAAGAACCCTTAGCATTAAGTGGTTAATTGCATTTATGATATAAACTTGCTGTTATCAAGATTAATTTAATCTTTCTAATTTTCTATTCTATTAACATATGGTTATGGATAAAACTATATTAATTATACATTACTTTAAATCGTAAACCTTTTTGATAGTTGCTTCAAGGGAAGATGCCACTTACATTTAGTTAAGTTGTTTATTTTCATACTTGATGTGGGGCATTAAAATCATATGTCAAAATTCCAAGATTAATATTGACTTAGAGAGTTCAAAATTGCAATTTTATCTTCATAAATATTCACACATTTATTGATATTTCATTGAATTTAATTTTCATAATGGTTCATATGGATTTTTATAGCAGTTTTAGAAATAATGAGCGTATTAGATGTTAAATTAAATTATTGAAATTTAAATTATTGATTAATTAAAGAAACACCGAGGTACTTTATCATCTTCTTCATATATTTACGAAAAATATATTGAGACTTTTGAGAAAGACGACCCGTGCTGTCCGTTATGCCACAGAAATTTTGACAACCAAGAAGAAGTATCGGATTTAGCTTCAGAGCTTAAAATGAAGTTGCGCAGATTGCCAGCAGAACTAGAAAAGACTGAAATGTTAGTATTATATATGAATAGTTTTACATATTCTTATATTTATATGTTGTAATACATTTTCACAGAATTTTGAAGAGGGATCAAAAGAAATATGATACTCTGCTCTCTCTAAAGCCAGTTATTGATAAAATCGCCTCCATAAAAAAAGACTTGCCAACTGTAAAAGACAAGTTGAAAAAACAGAAACATCACTACAAAATGTTTTATCAGAGGTATTATGGCTTTGCAATATTTTCATGCATTCAATGTAATTTATAAAATATTAAATAATTTTGTTAGGTTGAAAATTATAAGATGTCCATATGTGAACCCCAAAGCAGCATGGAATTAGCCAATTCTATAATTCCTGATATGTCAATGTTGGATCAAAATTTGTCTGTTGTACAAAAACTACAAAAAGAGGTAATTTTATTATAATTGTACTAAACACTTACTGCTGATTGCATTAATTAAGAGTAATGAATCTCCTAATAATTGGAAAATATGAATAAATAATTGAATGTATTTAATTTTACATTTTAAAAAGGCTAATGTATAATTTTTTTTATTGAATTTTTTTGTACACAGTTAATATTATTTTTTACATTTTGATAACTTATTTTTTACGTTACTTTATAATTATTCTAATTATTTTAGTTTTCACTATTATTCTGATACTTTTTAACTACCGTATGGTAATCGCAAAAAAATTGAAAATGAAAAAAAATTGCATTGCATTGCATTGCATTCTGAACATGTTGTCATGCCCTTGAAAAAATGGATGTATGGGTTTGTGTATGTTTGCGATTTCGGGAGCACGCATCGAAAAGCAGCAATTTACTGGTTCAAATTTTACCAGACTTGAACGGGTTTCAAACTTTTCAAAATCTTACAAAATATTTTATATTTATAAGTTGTTTTTTATCCAAGATTCTTCCAAAAATTAATTTAGCAAAATTTTCAAAAAATTTACCGTTTTTAAAAATCCTAAATTGCGGTACGGGAAGCTTCTGCAATTTGCCTTAAGGGGTTAGGGGTACTTTAATTTTTGAAAAATCGATTTTAATTTTTTTTTGCATTTTCATTAAGTGCAATATCTTGAAAATGTTCTCTGAAAATTTCAAGTTGATCCGATGATTACTTTTTGAGTTATTGGACTCTTACCAGCGCGTTGACGCAAGTGGAGAGCTCGATACTTATACTCAAGATTATTCTTCCTCACCTCCTGATGTTTTAAAAGCTTTTAAACCGATTTACGACGATCTCAGCAATGATAATATACTTTCAAGATGTGTAGTTCAAGATTGAATCCATAATCAGAAAAAATTAAAAGCTTCAACCAATATACATAATTATTATTATTGATTTTGCATACCCTAGGACCTAATTGTGGGTATAATTCCCATTGGTATGCTGAAAAATTGAATGCTGCACGTGTGAAAGTGGCAGATCAGCGGGCCAATGCGGCCACTCGGGAGGCCCGAATGCTTCGTAGGCAACAGCAAATGAGAATTTTGGAAACTTGCACAATGACTGATGAACTATTATATGACCCAGAAATAGATGACTCGGTTTAAATAATTCAATGATTCGAATTTCTGTACGTAAATCCAATGTGAAACTTTAAACGCGTTTTTCTCAAAACTATGTTTTCTGAAACGGTGACCACTGTAACTCATAAACCGCTCAATAGATTTTAATGAAATTTATACAGCTTTTAGAAAACATAATAAACTCGGCCTGATCGAAGGATTTTCTTTTTTTATAAAAAATTTCAATTTTTTTAAGACCAATTAACTGTTGATTTTTTACCCAAAAACCTAGAAATTTTCTTTCTGATGCTGCCATTTTGATAATTTTTGAAAAAAAAAGAAAACCTTCGATCAGGCCAAGGATTATCTATTTATAAAACTAGTTTTTTTTATTTGATTGATTTTAGATGAATCTCTAAGGAGTTATGATGGTCACCGCCAGGACCGTTTTTTGAAACAGAGTTATTATTTTTCTATAAAATTTTTGTTACTTCAAGTCAAACCATTGTACAATAATGCCGTATTAATATTTTTGTAAAAAAACATCGTTTAATTTAATAAACATCTCCAAGTACCAAGTATCTCCAAGACACGATGCCAAACGCCACGATTTTTTTTGTATATTTCTCGGTTTCAAGTTACATACACTTACTGCACTTTCAGACTAGATGATCATGAAGCAATTGTATCATAAATCTTAATATATATTTGTGAATATTTAGGTGCTTAATTTACAATCGAAATTACCAAAAGTGGAAGCTGGGTGGACATTAGAAGACGCGCAGTCCGAGCAATCTGTGATTAAAGCTGAATTGCAACAAACTCGAAATGAAATTGAAAATTTACAGGTAGAATCAATCAATTCTTAATTCAGTATAACGTTTTCTAATGTTAATGTGCAAATTTAGAATAAAATTTCGAGGCAAACTGATAAAATTAATGACATCCGGGAAAAGAAAAATAGATTGATTGAGGAGCAACTACGTTTACAAAGTGGAGTCCAAGCTCGAAGGTATCTATTTTATATATATATATATATATATATATATTAGTAGTTATTTGTAGTTTATTAAATTTTATAAAAATTACTGATATCTTTCATTAAATTTGCATGATTTATAATATCATTTATAAAGTTTGTCATATCCATAATCTATATCTGTAAGTCTCTATATACTTAGATCTTATGTTTCCATATGGTATGGTATGTATACTAAATGTTACTGTATAATACACTGTTTTAATTCAAGAATATAAATAATTTTTATTCTAGTCAGTTATCTGCTTCTTATGATAAATTACAAGAGCAATTGGCTGTTTTAAGTGTGGCAATTGAAGAGAATAAATGCAATTTAGAACCATTACAGAAACAGTATGATGAGGCATTAAGAATAAAAAATTCCGCTTTGGAAAAAAATAGGTAATTGCATCAGTTTTTTGTGACTTATATCAATTATTTTTGCATATTAATTTTTATTTATGTTTTTTCGGTATAGAACTATATTAAAAGAAAAACAAAATCATGTTACGAATTTAGAAAAACAGTTTGATGATATACAAAAGGACACTGTAAAACTCCAAAAATTTTCAAGTCAGAACTTAGAAAAACAGGTTGAAGAAATTTTAACTAGTGTTCAAGATTTATATGACACCCGAAAAGAGATTGTAAATTCAAAGAAAAAACTGCAGCAGGATATCAATCAATTTAAGGAGGACTTATCAAATCAAGAGGTTTGTGTATATTGTAGTAATCAGATAAGTAATTATATTTTAGATTTAATAGAAAAACTTTTGCATTTTGCATTTGACCATGTAGTACACTTATTAAAAAAGTGTGTCAATAATAAGTACTTCATTCGAATTTAGAATTAAGAAAAAAATTGGAAGTAATACTTATAAAAATAAAATAAAATTTTTGGATGTCGAAAATTTAAAAAAAATGTTCAAATAATCTTGATTTGATTGAAGTTCTCATATATATGAAATTTTAGAGTTTTTAAAACGTTTTATAAAAGCCTTAATTATTTAGGTAAAATCATTCACTTACGTTTTTTTGAAAAATTGACAGAAATTTGATATATGCATGTGTTAATGTCAACACCTAAATTAGCAAGGCTTTTATAAAAACAATAGAACATTGTACATTGTCAATATAAATGAAGCAATTTTTGAACCATCCAAAAATTTTCTGCAGAAAATTTAGTGTTGTATAGCATACCTAAGAGGTGTGACTATTAAGCAATGAGACTGATTATATTGCCGCGATTGTAGTAACACTGCGATCTTGAAATTGCATTTACCTTCTCCCCGGCATGTTTCCCTTCTCCATTGATATATTTGCCATCGCTCTTGTTTAGTTCACCTGCTTAGTCGTGTTGAGTTTGTGGTGTTTGTCACCAAAATGGAAATTGGCAATAAAGAGAAACGCGTTGCGATAAAATTTTCCAACTAATTGGACGAGGCAGCTTTGGAAACGTGTACTAAAATTGTAAAAGCGCATGGTGATAGTGCTCAAGTGTGTAGATGGCGTAAAGAGTTTAAGGAGGGCATGAAAGCATGGAAGATCGGGCGCGGATCAAGTCGAAAGTGAAAACGATCATGATTGCATTTTTTGATAGCCGTGGAATCCTTCGCTAGTAATTTGTTCCGCCGGGGCAAACCGTAAACTAAGTTTACTGACAAGTACTCGAAAGATTGCGAAAACAAGTTAACAGGGTGCGCTCATACATCGCTCGTAATCGGACCTTTCCTCACAACAACGCGGCGTGCCACACCACCCTCAGCGTGTCCCAGCATTTGTCTTTATAAGGGATCGCCGTGTTATAATAATCGCCTTATTCGTACTATATATCGCCATGTGATGTTTTTTGTTCCCTAGTACAAAATCGGTGTTCGAAAGTGCAATTGAAAACATGAGAAGTAAATACAAATATTTTTTTCATTTATTTTTATTATTAACCCTTATTGGTCGCTAGCTTTCCATACGTGATTCCCACTAAATAGTGGTGGTCTCGATAAGTATACGAAATCTCTTTTAAATAAAAAAATGAATTAGATACTTTTGTACATATACGAGGGACAAGTAAAAATACGGTTCTCAGATTTTTTTCAGGCTTGCGGCATTTTTTATTGCAATATATATGTATACCATCTGAAAGCTTGTATTTCAAACTATTTTTCTACATAGTCGCCAGATCTTTTAACGCATTTTTTCCGACGATTTTCTGAAAACCCTCTTCGAAAAACTTCGCCGCTAGGCCTTCAATATACTGAATTGTCCTGAGCTGGTGGTAATTATATTGGGAGGTAGGTTCTGGATCACCAGTACAACCAGGAATTGTAATGATAGGCTGGACCCGAGCGGTGAACAGTTGAATAGTTGTTGAAGTATTATATTTTGATGTGGACTCTCCAGAGTCCAATGGTAGTGTGAAAGGCCTTTAGGACGAACAGCGATTTGATAGTAGCGATTTGATAGTAATTTGTAACACCACTTCTTACTTTGAATGATACTTTTATTATTCGCTATTTTTACAATTAATATTTGTTGATAACCTTTTGGTTATCATATCAGCAAAGACTACATTTTACTGAATACTATGTCTGGCTCCAAGCTTGACTCCAAGCTTCTCTCCAGGCTTGACTGCCTGTCTAACTTTTGTCTAACTCTTATATACTAATTATTGTTTACAACCTATTTACAAATCCAACAGTAAGCACTTCCGATGTCCGCGTAACCTACATATAACTAGCAACGCGTTTTGTAATTATTAAACAAATAATGATTCGAATTGTTATTACAGTTCAACCTCCCTCTTCAAAAGTTTTCGTCCTCGGAAAACTATAAAAATTAAGAAAAAATTTAAAAAAATGAGTTCCATCTCTTCTTCCTTCGGCCCTTAAAAACTTTTGTCCTCAAAAGTGTCATTACTGTTAGAATATGTTTACAAATAATGTGCTCTGAAAAAAAATCTAATAATAATTTTATTTTTATCTCTACATGAATAAATCTTTAACAACATATAAAAATCAGCAGTTGAATGCAAATTAGATGGTCGCTGATTATGTAAAGGCATCACTGAAATTTAAATCTTATTCCGGTAAAACAAATATGCTTCGAACAAACTTACCATAAATGATGCAAAATATTTTTTTTCAAAACTGTTATATCAATAGAGCATAAAAATCATAATATGAAAAATGTCTTTAACATCTGCAAAAAAATATTAATGGCGTAAAGAATCTTGCATTTGATAATTTAAATCATAAATAGTAATTAATGAAAATTTAAATTTACGTTGTATTGTTAATTCTTGATATATTCGAAATTTGCTGGGTAATCAAAATTGAACAAATGTTGCTTTGAAATATGAGAATTCGCTTATGTGTCAACCAAACAAAATGACTTGCGTTGTTATTACTGTGTTTACACCTGGCGAGTTTTCAGTTTCTTCCGGTATTTATAATTAAACAATTTTGGTGCTGTTCTGAATATAATAAAATCGGGAATATTTCTCTTCTTTACATGTGTTTGCGACGATATTAATTTTCTGCTGCTTTGGCTTTGTAAATGTGCATATTTCTCATTTGTTTTCAAATTCATATTCTTACGGTTGAACATATCTGTCAAAGTGGCTATATTTTCATTTATAGACAATTTTTGTTGTGAAGGTATTTTTCTTATCATATTAATATTATATTCCCTGATTTCTTGATTATTTTCTTCTATAATTTCATCATTAATTTTTCTTCTTTTAATATTTCTTTTCTTTTTCTTCTTTATTTTAATGGGAATAGTTTTTATATATTCTGGTCCTTCATCATTAAGTATTCTTATTTCTTGTTTATCATTAATTTCTTTCATGTCGTAAACCTCATCTTGGGTTTGTTCCGTATCTTGTGCCACATATATGTTCAGATCCTTTTCTTCTTCGTATGAATTTGTTCGTATGGTTTGTTCCATATCTTTTGCCTCATATAGATCCTTTTCTTCTTCGTATGAATTTGTTCGTATGGTTTGTTCCATATCTTCTGCCTCATATAGATTCTTTTCTTCCTCGTATGAATTGCACGTATGGTTTGTTCCATATCTTCGGCCACATATAGATCCTTTTCTTCTTCGTATGAATTTGCAGCGATTGTCGTCAACTCTTCTATTTTGGTGTTGTGAGTCAAACTTTCTTCTTTGTATTCTTCTTGTTCTTCGGATTCTTCGGATTCTTCGGATTCTTCGGATTCTTCGGATTCTTCGGACTCTTGGGACTCTTCTTTAGTTGTTATGAATGCCTTGTATGTATCATCATATGTTTTTGTGTATTTCAGATCCTTATTACTTTCGTAGTCCATTCTATCGTCATTTCCACCATTGTAGATTCTAAGTTTGTCATCTCTTTTCCTATTTGTAAGTTTTCGACATTGGTTAATGTGGTGTCTCCTTTTCTTGCAGTATCTGCAAGTGACAAATGGATTGTATTTTTTATCAGATCTGATGTTTAAATATTTTTCTTCCTTTGCAGCAATGTGCATAGCATCTTTCAAATTTTCCGGTTTGGCTGCTTTAACTATAATTTTCAAGTCCAATGGTAGGCCTTTAACAAAAACTGCCAAAGCCAAGTCACAATATGATGGATACGCTATTTCATTTTGTGTAAAATAGCATTCGTTGTTTATTAACGTAAGCAAACTCTCAAGTTTCTCTGCAAACTTCTCAATCGATTCCCCATTTTCTCTTGTTGTTGCTAGCTCGTGATGTAACTCAGCTATGGACCTTCTATCTTTAAAACGTTTAATTAGAATAGGTTTGACATTATTCCATAACTGATAATCAGCCCGTCTAATGCAATCAAAAGCTGTTCCACTTAATTTACAAATAACAATTTGATATAAATTTGTATGTCTTAAAATCTACATCATCAAAATTGAGTCTACAGTACTTAAAAATCTATAAAGGTCATCTGAATTGCCATTGAATTCGGGTATAGTGCTAATTGCTAATTGAATTCTAAATTTATTTATTTCTATACTATTATCTTTACCTTCTCTAGCTTCTTCAAAAATGGGTTCCATCTTGAGATATGATTAATTTTGATTTGCTTACTTGAATCCGATGAGATAGTTATATCCAAGTTAGTCGTAGTCTCGCGTTCGTTCTAAAGTTCTTCGGTAGGCGCCACCATCCCTTAGTTTGTGCTGCGAATGATCGTTCGGTTTGTCGAGTTGTGGCAGCTTTGAACTCGATGTCTCCGTCAGAAAATTTTTCAGCGCTACGAGGGAAAAAACCGCTAAGCCACCATGAATTGTCCTGAGCTGGTGGTAATTATATTGGGAGGTAGGTTCTGGATCACCAGTACAACCAGGAATTGTAATGATAGGCTGGACCCGAGCGGTGAACAGTTGAATAGTTGTTGAAGTATTATATTTTGATGTGGACTCTCCAGAGTCCAATGGTAGTGTGAAAGGCCTTTAGGACGAACAGCGATTTGATAGTAATTTGTAAACACACTTCTTACTTTGAATGATACTTTTATTATTCGCTATTTTTACAATTAATATTTGTTGATAACCTTTTGGTTATCATATCAGCAAAGACTACATTTTACTGAATACTATGTCTGGCTCCAAAGCTTGACTCCAAGCTTCTCTCCAGGCTTGACTGCCTGTCTAACTTTTGTCTAACTCTTATATACTAATTTATTGTTTACAACCTATTTACAAAATCCAACAGTAAGCACTTCCGATGTCCGCGTAACCTACATATAACTAGCAACGCGTTTTGTAATTATTAAACAAAATAATGATTCGAATTGTTATTACAGTTCAATACTTAGTGACCGCTTCCTTCACCTCTTCATCTGTACTGAAGCGTTGTCCACTCAAGGGTTGCTTCAATTTCGGGAACAAGTGGAAGTCGCTGGGAGCAAGACCCTCGGCACACTTGACTCGATTGTATTTGTGGGTTTCTGAAAGGATATGCGGAACCACAAACCCACCGCGCACACCCCTTGTTAAAACCAAGTTTTTTTGGTCAAAATGTTTTTTTCCACAAACCTCAGAAACCTGATCAGCCAACTCTTGAAGCGTTACTTCTCGATCCTCGAAAAGAATGCGTTTAATCTTCGCCACGACTTCGTCGGACACCGACGGCCTTCCGCTCTTTTCCTCGTCGTGACGTCTGTGCGCAGAACTCCCTGCATCATTTGCGGACGTGCTAGACGCTGATGCAAACTTTGCCATAAACTTTTTCCAACTGTATATGAATTTCAATAGGTGTAAGCTTCTTCGCGTTTAAGAGTCGAATCACTGAACGGATTTTACACCTGGCGGTGACGGTGATTGGGGGCTCCGTCGCGGATGGCTGTTAGACTGGCACTAACAAGGAGAACCCGCGCATTGCTCGTCTGGGATTTTGATGAAATTTGGCACAATGGTAGATTTCATGCCCAAACTGACGCTGGTAAAATATTAGAGGCCTATGAAAAGCGGTTTAGCTTCGCAGTGATCTTCCAGATAGTTGGGATCAACAATGAAAGCGGAGTTGCCGGATTTTACCTAGTATCTCGCGCGGCGAGTGTACAGCGTTGGGAACCTTATTTTTTACTTGCTCCTCGTATTATGCTTATTTTTTTAACAACTGTCGAAATTTTTATTGCTGTCATATTCATGGTCAAAGAAACCCATTTTGAGTCGATTGAGGATAGCATACAGGGGGTGGTGACGAGGGTACTGGCGGACATCCCAGTCGAAGCGTGGAAGACGCGCTGGAATCGTGTTGCTGCCCGAGGGGCTACTTTGAATGGCATGGCAGAGTTGTAGAATAATTGTGAAGTTTTTTTTTAACACGGTTTTTATGGAATCAGTCTCGATACTTAATTGTCACGCCAATTATCATACTTAATATGTCAATTTTGTCAGTTAAGTGTGCTAAAATCTATTCTAAGAAATTACTCTGTGACAAGTTAAATAAAATTATATATAACTTTATAATCATTATAACTTTATAATTGACAAGAGCCTGAAATAATATCTATTATTATTGATTACGACTTGCTTATGAATAAATAAATAAATTAATTAAAAATAAATAATCGACTTGGTGTTTTGACACCATAAAATTTGAAATGTGATTACTTAATTTAACAGTATTATTATTATTATCTACCCTATTATTCAATTATTGTGACTTCTTTATTTGGAATTTGGATGTTGATATTTTGTAATTTATGGTTGTTTTGCCATGTTCTATATTTGAGCATCCATACATAATGGTTTGCTCTGTTTTTAGCGTAACTGTTTGCTGTTTTCTATTTTAAATCAAATTTACATACTATTTGTGATATTTTGTTTGTTTATTTTATGCTTATTTATTTTACACCATTGATTTAATATAGCTATTTTATATATAAAATAAATCTTTTTTTTAGTTGAAAGAAAGGGACCTTGCTGACAATATGGCTTTACGACAGAAACAAATGGAAGAAGAAAATTTGAAACAACAGATGAATGTTCTTAGAACGAAAATGGGCGACATGAACTCTAAGAATATTCTTATCGAAAAGTCTGATTTAATACAAAAACATACTAATACAATCAAGAGCATTTCTGAATTGAAAGGGCAATTGAAAACATTAGAAGTAAATAAAAAAAATGCATTTATTTTTATTATTAACCCTTATCGGTCGCTAGTTTTTTACGTGATTCGATTATTGCTATTATCTCAATATCCATCGAAAATTTTTTTTTTTTTTTAATTTTGATTGGTTTGGTCGTTGTCACCACGCTAGTGACCGCAGTAATGTTGTTATGTCACAGGTGGCTTCCGACCGATAAAGATTAATATGTTTATTTAGTAAATTTTATTTTTGGTTATATAATTTTCTACGTTAATTGCTAGGAACAAATTAAGGCAATGAAACATGAATTACAAACAAAATATAAAGATGCCGATAAACAATATTTAGAACGAGTTTATAAATTGGAGTGTGAAAAGCAAATGGTGAAAAATCTGGCGAATTATTCTTTAGCTTTGGAATGGGCTATTATGAAATATCATGAAGAAAAAATGATTAAAATCAATGTCCTAATTAAAAAAATGTGGAGAGAAATTTATAAGTAAGTTATATTTAAATTATATTAGTTTTGTATAAAATATTTCTATGCATGTTACTGATTTATTAACTTTCCGTATTGTTATAGTAATCGTCCGAATATCGAAAATGACAATTTTTGTATATCTTTACGTCCCAATTGTATATATGTATGTGTTTTGTGTCGATACAAATTTTCGTTCGAATTGATAGAGTAACGTGCTGTTTTGATTTTTGGAGAAGGCGGATTCATGACGAAAAACTGCTCGGCCATTTTTTATTATAAACTATAATCAGCACTATTTCCGACTGATATTTTTCAAACGGTTTTTAAATTTGAAAAAAAGTTTTGCGTTATTACGTCAATTGTATAGAATTGGCTTATTGTGTTGAAAGTGGTCGATCGTTTTGCGAAACTAGTTGAATCTGGGTAGCGAATTTAATCAAATGTGCTTTAAATTTTTGAAATTCAATCAGTCATTTGAGAAAACGAAAGGTAAAACTTTTTTCGCCCTTCCCCACACGGCACTCATTTACACTCATACTTTTTCCAAATTTTGGCTAAAACGATTCAGAATGACTTCAATCGTCGAGAAAACAAAACTTGCGAATAATTTTTTTTGACTCTTCTTCGGCAACCTTAAGGCCACTGCTATAACAAATTATTTCCAGTTCCGCATAAAAAAACTGCATACGGTTTAATGTTTGGTTTCAGTATTTTTTTGTGAAAATGTTTCGGGAATTTTAAAAAAGTATCTGTAATTCGTATAATGAGCCAGAGGAACCTTACTAAATTTGAAGATACTACACATCAGCTTTAGCAGCGTGGTTGTTGTTCTATAAGATAATAACTACTTAAGGCAAATTGATAGAATTTCACTTACAAAAAATTATTTTTTTTTAAAAAAACTTAAATTTTTTTTGAAAACTGAAAAATTAGATTTTTAACAATTCTGAAATATTTGAAGCAATTTTACTTTCTTGAAAAATGTTTTTTTTATTTTTAAATTTTTTGAAAATTTTGAACTTTTTTTCAAAGCAATCGCGCTGCGTAGCTGCTTTAAAAATTTATACTTAATATTAAAATGGTGAATCTCCGAAACCGTTAGACCTGCCTTCCCAAAAATTTATGAAATCGTCAACGAAAATTTATATCAAAACACAAACATACATCAATTTTTTGTAAGGTATGCTAAAATGCTCCTAAACCTTGGAAACTTAAAAATATATAAAAATTTTCATTTTCTACATTTTCATGATTGCTATAACTTAAACTACGGGTAGTTAATAATAGTCTTGTCTCTTGTATTCTATGTGATTTTATTTTGCTCTTATATGTACAAATGTGTTTGTTTTGCAGGGGTAATGATATTGATTACATTATGATAAGAACTGATGAAGCGTCTGGTGTGACTTCAAAAAAAAGAACATTCAATTATAGGTATATTAATTTAGTTTTATAATAAAAATGAATTATTATTTATTTATTTTATTTTTATTTTATTTTATTTTACAGAGTAGTTCAGATAAAGAATGAGGTTGAAATTGATATGAGAGGCCGTTGCAGTGCTGGTCAAAAGGTCTTGGCATGTCTCATCATCAGAATGGCTTTAGCTGAAATATTCTCAATTAATTGTGGTGTGATAGCATTGGATGAACCGACCACAAATCTTGATAGAAGCAACATTGAAAGTTTAGCTATCGCTCTGGGGCAGTTAGTTGAATCCAGAAGTGCGCAGAGAAATTTTATGTTGATTGTTATTTCTCATGATGAAGAGTTTATTGAAGCTTTGTCCAAGGTTCAGGACTTATCTAAATTTCATAGAGTCACTCGTAACAGGTTTGGAAAATCTGTTATAACTCGCATACAAATTGATAATGCCTAACTTGTTTTTGTTAATAAATTGTTATGAACTAAGCATATTTAATTTAATTATTCTTAATATTTTTCACATATATTCGTTATATATTCTAAACTGTAATTTATGTTTTCTATTAAATGGTTATACTTTTACTTATATTATTTTCTTATTGTATTGATCAAAATAAAATTTGGAATATAATAGAAAGTCAACCTAATAGAAATCAATAATTCTAAATTTTAGATGGGATAAGTCAATTAATATCATATAATGTAAAGATATATTTTTCTTTATCTTAGAAGTTGCGATCATTTTTGTTTATTGTGAATAGTCTGATGGAAAGCAGCCATGTTAACATTTCAGGTGGAAAAATCTTTTGGCACATATTGGCTTAAAAATTCTAATTTTTTCATTTTAATTCCATTATTTCTTCAACAACTTTGCGACTATTTATTACTATATTCGTACACATATATAAAACATTAATAAAAGCTGATAGTTTTCATAACATATGACTAAATACTAGTAATTTATTACTTTGATACGTAAAATAACATAGTCTATAATTTAATACTGATTAATTTGCTTCAATTTACCCTGTCTCATCTTATTCACTATACAGGATTATTTTGTTTTGGTTTCCGTTTGTGCTTGTTCCATGCGCAGCATCTGAAATATTATACATTGTATAATAAAGTTGATATGTATAAGAGATTTTTATCAAATATTCGTAAGAGGCAAAAAAACAATAGTTGATTGTTTTTTATTAAAAATTGTTTATATATATAAATATGTATATATATATATATATATATATATATAATAAAGGGCAGCATTGCCCTAAGTCAGGTCCGTGAGCTGAGTTAAACTCTAATTCGATTCAGGGAAGAAGCAGTGTGAGTTTTTCTCAATTCCATTTCACATCGCAGTGCTCCATGTGGGTTAATTTTCAATTGAAGACATATTTTGATCTATATTTTCAAGTGAAAATGGATATAGTGCTGGCCGATGTCAGATTTACAGATATATAATATGCCGCAGGCTGATCCGGAAAAAGGAAGGTCACATTGAATCAAGGAGACATAAACAGCGTTGAGATAGGGAGAGGAGTGCGGCAAGAATGCTGCATGTCACAGATCTATTTCAATCTATATGGAGAATGGCTCGTCAACGAGGCTCTTGAAGGCGCAGGAGATTTTTCAATCGGAGGAAGAATAATGATTACAATAAAGTACGCCGATGATCTCCTTGTGATATCGAAAACCGAAAGCGAGCTACAAAATATGATGAGCAGAATCGTTGCAGTGGGCAGAAGATACGAGATGGAGATCAACATCGACACATCGAAAGTGATTAGAATATAAAAACAAGATAAACCCCTGAAGATAACAGTGAGAAATTGAGAATTTGAAGACTTGGATCATTTCAAATAGTTAGAAAACATCCTGATCAGAAACGGATACTGCACGAGAAAGTTTAGGACAAGGAACGAGCAAACTGAGTCTCGATTTGCGGAAGAGACTAATAATGTGACATGTTTGGATGGAGCATAGCTCTGTACGCATCACAAACATGGACTCTAAGAAAGGACGATAAGAACTTTCTGGAGAGTTTTGAAATGTGATGCTGAAGGGGCATGGAAAAAATAAAGTGGACAAGATATCAAATTAAGAAGTCGTGAGTCCTGTCCAGACCAATTCTGCAAAAAGAATGCCTTCTGCTGGATGTAGTCAAGGGTAAAATAGAAGGAGTGAAAGTAATGGAAAGAAGAAGAACGCAGATGATTGATAACTTACGCGAGAAGATGAAATATGGGATATTGAAAGCCGAACAAGACCAGGAAGCATGGAAGCAGAAGTTTGGAAGAAAAATTCATAAAAAATGATAAAAAGTGATTACTCTTCATTATTTGATGGAAATAAAACGGTAATGGAAATATTGAACGGTAATGGAAGAAAATCATTGATTTTGTGGTGCTCAAATATCAATTATTATGTTACGGCTATATTAGTGGCAACCGTCATTTATGTTTGCGGGATTTTATAATATATTTGTTTATTATTTTATAAAAAAAAACAATATTTTATTATTTATTACAAAAGTAGTGAACAATTAAACCTAATTTAGTTTAGCGCCTAGCCGCCTTAGTCGTACCTACTACTAAAACACTATATAGAATTCACTGAGATCACTAAAAAGCTTTAGTTATATAGTTACCAAGTCAAACATAATTATTTATTTTTCTCGCATACGACTCGTTTTCGGTCTGATTTCTAGTTGAATAACTAGATTCAACGTCCTAACGCGGGTTTACTGTATTTCATATATTCTGTAGTCAAGAATGTTAGTAGCAATAGTAGCACTGTTATGATTATAATTGCATGGACAATAGTAGTAATAAATATAAATACCTTGCGATTACCAGGGACCAGTGATAGTATAAAGCAAACGCCAAGAAAACTAGCAAAACGGGCATCACAATTGCAGTAGCCGATGCCGCCGCTTTTCGGGAAAAATCCCAAAACTTCACCCAGCAAAGTATAGCAATTTCCATTAAAAATAGTATCAGACCTGAACACACAAAGTTAAAGAATATTATTATCCAAAATAATGTTAAAATAATACTTATCGAGTTGTCATACCTAGAAATGTACTTAAGACCCAAGCTAGATCGATGTAACTCTTCAATTTATAATGCGGGCAATCCGTTAAAGCGCTTTCGTTAGATAACTAAACAAAATAATTTATATTATTAATAAGTTGTTTAAATTATGTATACATATATTTTAAAAAAATATATCAGTTAAAACATATTTAATTTATACTAGAAAGACTGTTATTTTAATACGAAATATAATTTTAAAATGAATTATTTGGAAAATATCTATTACAAATTTGAGAAAATGTTTTATGATATATTAGAAATATGATAAATAAACATAACTACGTAATGGTTCTGATAAAATGATTTGCAGTGAAATTATTTCTTTACTTAAGATAACATAGGCATTTGACATATTTAAATGCTAAAAAGATATAAAAATTCTGTGTCGATATCGTTCTGAAAAGCAGCCCTAATGATAGGAACAGAATATTTATTTATTTATTCATAAGCAAGCCGTAATCAATAATAATAGATATTATTTCAGGTTCTTGTTAAATTATTTCAGACTCGTGTCAAATAAGTATTTTATGCATTTGAAGTGAAGAGAAATGAAGTATAATTCATATATGATATGTTAAATATATTTAACAAAACATTATGTAAAGCTTTCTGCTTAGAGTAGATGTTTTAGTTCTACTGAAAAGTTCTATTGAAATTATGACATCATCATAAGAGTGAGTTGAAATGAAAATTTTTATATATATTTCAAAAATTTCTGAACATTTTGGCATATTTTAGAAAAAATGGATGCAAGTATGCGTGTGTGTGTGCAGATACTAATTTTTGTCGACGATATTGGGAACACGGATCAACCGATTTCATTGATTCAAAAAACATTTGATTGCTATCGATAAAGAAACATGCTGATTAGTTTCTGGACAAGGCAGGTCAAGCCGTTTTGAAGATTCGGGGCAAAAAGTGGCGAAAACGGTATCTCAGTTTTTAAGAGAACGGTGCGTTCGATTCTGATAATTCAAAAAACAGTTTACTTGTATTGAGAAAATGAGGATCTATTTAAATTTTTGGAAAAGCAGGTCTAGCGGTTTCAGAGATCGAGTAAAATACGTAAAAAATATACCATTTGGCGGTGACATATGCATATCAAATAATCAGATATTTTATAGAGATTTTAATAATAAATATAAATTTTGTTTACATTTCTATGGGTTCCGTAACGTTAGTACTATTGCGTGTCCGTTAGACTGTGCGGCGCTTGCGCGCTTTGATAATTCGTATTTATGCAGCTAAAGAAGCGCAATTGCTTTGAAAAAAAGTTCGAAATTTCTAAAATGTGATTTAATTGTTTTTTCTTTAAAGTCAATTTTTTAAAAAATTTTAAAATTATGATAAATAGAATTTTTTCAAAGTTTTAAAAAAATTTAATCTATTTTATGAAAAAAATAATTTTCGATGCGGAAAGTTTCAGCAATTTGCCTTAAGGCATGATGCCATACACCACTAGTTTATTGCATGATCGGTGCAGGTACAGTTTCTGATGATATGTAAAAGATGGTACAAAAAATTTGAAACGGGTGATTTCAAGTTTTCTGTTCTGGGCGAGCATCATTGATAGACGACGATGTTTTCAAGGTAATGTTGGAGCAACAGATACATTTTTGATATCGGCTTAATCAGCTCAACAAACCATTTCTGGTCATACTTGAATGATAGGATTAGTGTGGAAGTATTCAAAATCCGTGCAACGTGAAACAATCAGAAACATTTGGATGATCGATCAGTTATATTCACATGTTTGCTTGCTCGGGACAAAATCGTGTTTTTCTAAACCCGATAATAACTGAGGATGAAATGTGGATTACGTACAAACTCTATGTAATTATCATTTATTTTTGTCCTGAAACATTTTTTTGACTTGGTGAAAATTCGAAAACGAAAAAAATGTTAAACAAGCACTGGTTCAATTTTTCGCATCTAAAGGTAAAACATATTTTAAAAACAAAAAAATTGTCCTCGCGCCATCGAGAGATCATTAATCATGTTATTCAATAATGTTAATTGGGGAAAGAAAAAAATGTATTGTATTGTATGTTTTATTTCACGAATGGGCATAAGTTTCCGGTAGTCCAAATATAATAATCTTATAAATAAAATTCAAGGATATAGAACCCAGAATATTGTAAATTTGGTTTAGTTCTAGAATTCCATTGCCACTCTCATAAAATCATCAGAAATAGAATCGTTTTTTAACTCATGGCATAAATATCATGCATTAAACATACTGGTAAGTCCTATTTTTTTCTGAGCTATCACAAAATGATCAGAAGGTAAATATAAAGACAACAAATTGTTTTTGGTTTAGCGATTTCAATAAATAATGTCAATTGCGATGTCTACCAAGTTGTAAATTTTACAAGTACAAGGCGTTAGCAAATTTCATTACAAATAATGCGAGATTTTTTTTTATAAGTCATTGCTCTAACACTTTTTCATACAGTTAAAATAAACTGGATTTTTTTACATAATAACAACTATGAAGATTAATAGAACCGATACTAAAATAATAGAACAGAGGTCAATGTATTCTTGTGGGCATCTAAATAATATATTTAGAAATATTTTGTTAGTCTAATTTTTAATTAATTTATTTATTTCCTTTACCTTTGTTGCAAGATCTAAATGTGGAAGTACATATGTTGATACCATCAATGCAAATATATGCACTGAAACTAATATCGTTGTTGTCACGGCGAAGCACACGAGCAACCACTGCGGCGCTCTAGAATGGTCGTTTACCTTTTTAGAATAAATTTAAATTAAAAACAATCATATTCAACATAACTTTTGTAGAAACAGAAATAATTTAATTTTATCATTATGATTATGATATTTTTTTTTTACAATAAAATATAATGTTTTAAACATTAGTCCCATTAATTGCTACGATAAGGTAGAGGATTGAAGAATTTAAAAGTACATATATTCTCTGCAATGAAATAAATATTTATCCCGATTTCATAACTACAGTTATAATAAAGCTATATATAGCTTTTGCAGAAATTCAAATGTCCAACATGCTTGAAATATTTTTCGCTGTCAGCTTTCTCATTATCCTTCTGGGTTTTCCATAAATTGTGATATCATTTTTTATATACACAGGTGTACCGGAAAATCATCACAGGTTTTTCTAAACGCTGTATTTAGGATTAAGTATTGCAAGTCTAACTTTTGACACATGTGTATTTTATTCTACTGATATTAAGCTTCAGAGCAATAGATTGTTATATTTTGCAGAAGTAATATCGTTATAGATTTATAGCTCTTTGTATACGTCAAGACTCACAACGTGCACTCGCGGCACATAACTTTTCTTATTTAATCAAAAGAAAAAAGTCTCTGAAAATCATCGTTTGCTAGTAAAAACTTACGGCAAACATGCTATATCCTTAAAAACATCTCAAATTTAGTTTAAAAAATGTAGAAGTGGTGATTTCAATGTGCAAGATAAAAAAACTTAGCGCTAGACCAAAAAAGTTTGAATTCATGAAGGATTTAGTGGAAGAAGGCCCAATTAAAAATGTATGGCAAAAACGTTAAAGTTGACTCAAGAAACGATTAGCTACCATAAAAGTCTAAAAATTGGGAATAAGGGTGCCATATCAATGGAATGGCAAGCAAAGGAAAAATCGAAAAATTGTCTCTGTAATGCTGTGACAGGAAGTCATTGCTGCACCTAATAGTGACAAGCGGTGAACATCGTAAGATTTACTTTGAACATCGTAAGCAAAAAAATCATATTTATCACCTGGTGAAGCCCGCTCATCCACTCCAGAACCAAATCGTTTTGGTCGCGAGACACTGCTCTGTGTTTGATGAGACCAGAGTGGCCTGGTGTATTACGAACCTTTGAAACCTGGTAAAACAGTTGATAGTGATCGCTACCAACAACAAATGATCAATTTTAAAAACATTGATCGAAAAACGTCCACAATGGGCCCAAAAACACGGTAAAGTAGCAATAGAGGTAGATGGGTAAAATTAGCATCGAAAGCACTTGGATGGCACATATTATTGTACCCACCTTGCTTTATAAACTTTTCATTTCAATAGGACACGCGCTTGCAGAGCAGCGATTCTCTAATTTCGAAGAAGTTAGAAAATGGCTCGATTAATGGTTTTGCTCAGAGAAAAAATAATTTTCTTTGGATGTTATCCATAAATTGCCAGAAAGACGGTTAAGAAGTATAGATTCATGTGGTCAATACTTTTAAGTAACTAATTTTCATTGTTCTTGAAAATACGTAATTTATTTCTTCGAAAAAAATAGGCAATGACTTTTCGGTACTAGTATATACAGCGTTGTGATTTGAGTTGTGATTGCTTACTTACATTTATAATTTACTATATTCTATGAGAGGGCAACGCAGTGGTTAACCACTCTTCTTTGTATAACTAAGTACAATATATTGAATATGAACAAAATGACATTGTTGCCTTATTTACAAATTGGCTAATTTTAAAAATGTTTCAGCGACTGTAAAACATGAAGAAAGCCATAGTTATAATCTTGTCAGATGTTAAGAGTCACAGGCTTATTGCAGCAATCAGTTTAAATGTGTTTCTAAAAGTTTAATTTGGGGGTGTTTTTCTCATGTTTTTTTGGGAATCATTCATAGTTATTTGTAATTATCTCTCAATCAACTGCCAGTATTAGTGATTTCGATTAATTTCATTCCAATAATCAGTTAATTAGTGGAATTTTGATTAATCATGTACTATTTCGCAAGCAGTCAAAGTATAGTAAATTAACTGCCAGTATTAGTGATTTCGATAAATTTCATTGCAATAATCAGTTATTTGGTGGAATTTTGATTAATCAAGTATTATTTCGCAAGCAGTCAAAGGTGATTAGCTGTTAACTTCTATTCCCATTTGCTTGCAACATTTTGGGTTTATGCTTCATGACCCAAAGAGGACGAAACGATTTGTTGGTGAACTGCTTACTTAAAAATTGGCATCTGAGTAAGTTCTTACCCTACCCAATATGTCATTTTGCCCGTACTATATGGACCAAATGATTTTTGTAATAGGTTACATCGTTCCTTAATAAGTATGTTATTATAGTTCTTGGATAATTAAAATACTATCTTACTGATAGTCAATGAATCACAGATGAGTACAAACGCTTGAGACTAGTTATAATGTCATTAAATAAATAAATATTATTAAAATGTCTGGCAGGACTTATAGTATGTTTAGTTTTAGCTTGTGCAACAAACAGGTTCATTAAAAAGCGGTTTATAAATGTAATTACATAAAGATATTTTTGTCTCCAGAATATTGGCAAAATGTTCCAATGATCATATTTTGTAATTAAACTTTTCAAGCTTTGCAATACCTGTAGCTCGACCATTGCGATCATAGCGAATCCAGAGAGCAGTTCTGACGTAGTGGATGTTGCTTTGAGTTTGGCGCGGCACATGTGCAATTGTCGCCATGTAGGAGAGTCCGGGGACATTTCTTGCTGGCCGCGATCTTTGCACGAAAAATTCAAGCTGTTTCCAGGATTTATGGAATATATGCTTGGCGGAGGCTGGTATGACGGAGGTGGACTTCCGTGCAGATGTAACGCGGAGCTACTCACTGGAAATATAATGGAATGCACATTTTGATGTAATGATCTTCATAGCATTTCCTTGATAGTTCTGTTACATGATGCAGGTATGCATAAGTGATATACATATCACATATTAATTATAACATATCACAAAACATTAATCTAACTCTTTTATGTAGGTACTATGATTTATTTTATGAGGTGTTATTCATCATCTATTCACCATACCGTAGATAAATTGTGGGTTGTGATATCCATCAAGGCAAATCATTCTGTTCGTCATATCAAAGTGAGTATATTCTATAAATTATTACATTACTTTTATTGAAATTAATATAACTAATATTGTCTGTAATATGTTTCAAATTCGAGAAATTATGGACCATACGTTATTTAATAGTGTTTGGCCATCGATGGCCAGTATTTAATGTAGGTTTTGGTTTTAAACGTGACTTGTATGATATTAGAATACTGAAACTGTATTAAATATGACACTTTGACATCAATTATAAACGTATGAAAATCGTAAAATTACATAAAATTTGCGGCAAACCGAAACTTCCCGCACTAATCCGAGGAGTAGTTTTTTATATCAATTGGAAATATATTATCGCACATTCTAGAAGAAACATCTAAAAAATACTATAAAAATGTGTAAAACTTAGCATTCAAAAACCTTTTTGTGCGATTACCTTTATCAAAAATTTAAACTATTTAACATATTTAACAAATCTAAATTATTTATTAACTTGGCTGATTTCTTACCTTTATATTTGTATCCATATTGCAAAGTGGTAAATAATTGGCTAATTATTAAATTAATTAATTAACTTTTTGGTATCTCCTATGGTTACGGCAAAAGTTAAATTTGAAAATAGTTCACTTTTGCACATTTTCAGTGATATTTCGGCCCAATGATTAGGTAGAAAATTGAAATGTCGTAAATCGGATAATTTCGAAAAGACTCTCAAAGTGACAAATAAGTAGTTTTAAAACCCAAATAGGAATATTATCGATTTTGTATGGCATTTTCATGGCAAATATTTTTAAATTATCTTTTTTTAATTTAAATTCTGAAAGTAATGTTAAAAATGCCCGTCTGATGTTTTATGAGACTAACTAGCGTTGATAATAATTGATATCAACTGAAAACTTGCACACACATATCCTTTTGGTTAATTTTGTTTAAAATGATTCAATTTGAAATGTAGCATAAAATTAGTGGAAAAATTTAATATTAGATGGAGTAAAAAGAAATCTATTATTTTTGCAATAGCTGGCTTTAATTATCTGTATCTCGTGTTGTACGAGTCCAATTGAGTTTTAGTAAGTGGCGTTGAAAGATTAGATTTAGTACTAAAAAAACATTTTAGGCAGTTTTGTAATTGATTGACACATTTTTTGTTCGATAAAGGTAAAAACGCAAGCCAGACGGCTGAAAATATAAATAGTGTTTATGGTTCTGATGCTGAAACGGCCAATTACTCGCAATTTTGGTTTCGATTCTTTGGATTAATTTCGATGTTAAAGACGTACGCGCACTTGATGGCCAATTGTCGAAAATGACGACAAAATCATGGATTTCAACTGTCATCTAACTCGAATTCGATTGCCCAAGAGTTAAAGACTGTACAAAAATCAGTTTGGCATCATTTGAATAGGCCTGGACAGAAAAAAAGTTTGATAAATGGGTGCCACACAAAAACCTACTGAACCAAATTTTCATTTGCAAATTATACCTGAATAGCAAGAAAAACGTCTCATTTTTGAAATGGTTAATGACAGGTGATGAGAAGTGGACAACGTAGAGCAAAAACGGTCGTAATCGAATCGCGGTGAGTAGGCAGAAATGGTAGTCAATCCAGAATTGGGATTTCGTTTGTTCAGCAGGAAATTATATACTGTGACCTGATCTCATATCGCCGGAAATTATATACTGTGACCTGATCTCAGGAAATCATATACTGTGACCTGATCTCATATTAAAACTCTTAACTCGGAACTGTACCGTCAACAATTGAACCGTCTAAAAAAAGCAATTGCCCAGAAGTGGCTAATTTTGGCTAATAGGGGAGGAATTATGTTCCATCAGGACAACGCCCGGCAACACACATCGACTCCTCAGTGACACAGTGACTCCCCAGAAGCCCGGGAGCTTGATTTGGAGGTTTTTATGCATCTATCTTATATTTCAAACTTGGCAGTATACGATTACCATTTGTTTCTGTTGGTGACAAACTGAAGATTGACTAACTATAGTAAATGAGGCCTTAATTTCATTAAAGATATAAAATATGTGTATTTTTATACGTTTTTCCACCTACGGAAAATTATTGAAAGGTATTTTTTTTATTAGCTGGGTAAAATATTTTTGATGGATTTAGCAAATTATATTATTTATTTTCGTGAATTTTTAATATAATTTTCCATTATTTCTATTATATTAAAGGAATTGGGCAATCTATTCGGTTATGTCGTAATATACAACCAAAATAATGAAAAATACCTGTTTTAGGAAAGATTATCACTACGTAATCATACGTTTACCTAAAAATTCAGTCGAGAAAAATATTGTAATCACAATGGATAGATCTTACAGGTAATATTCAAGTTACATCATCTTAGTCCGATTCTAAGTTTCGGACAGCAATATGGCCAAGCAGGACTATATAATTCTGTTTTTATCCTAATACGAAACATAAGGAAGGCATATATGACTAGACTACAATATGAAAAGATTTTTGAATTGAAAATATTAGATCTTGATGAATTTTACCATTTGTTCTAATATGCTGGTACGATCTATCCCAGCTGCTGCTGACGGAAGAAGCCCAGCTGTCGCTGCAACTGATGTCCGCTCTAGGCATGTGGGTCAAGGAACGAGGACGAATGGCGCGTGAGGATCGTATTGGTCCACCATCTTGCATCAAAGAGAACTTGATCATCAGAAAATGATAAGCATAAAACAAATTAAAAATATGTTAGTATTATGATACCATTTATTACGAGATGATAGTTTTTAAATTGCTATAAAATTATTATGTTTTTAATGTTTTCAATGCAATTTGTGGTTTACTGGGGTGAAGTTCAATAGCATCGTCGACATACTTTAATTGCACAGGTCCACAAAATAAGAAAAGATGTCTTTATTGGGTGTGGGGCATATGTTTTCCTATGTAGTTTTTACTGCTGAACATGAATGTAGAATTAAAATTGGGGGTCAAATGACAAAAAATTGAATTTTTTTTTTTAAAAATATCAAAATATCCGATCTAGTATTTTTCTGCATAACAATCACAATCTTGTAATTTTTGTTGTTTCCTGGCTCCTTTTACCTTAAATGACTACTGAGTTTCAATTAACTGATATATTATTTCCTGCCCATTGCGCCCAGGTAATCGGAAAACATGTTTGCCAATTGAATATCTGAAAATGTTTTGGCAAAATATTGCTATATTATACAAAAAACTTAATAGATTAGTAAATATTCAATAGATTACTAGAATAGAATACTCAATTTAAGGTGAAAAGGGCTAGGAAACTATAATAATTATAAGATTTTAAGTATCATGCAGAAGAATTACTATGTCGAAGATTTTGTCGTTTTTTTAATTTTTTTTTCAATTTTTTACTGCTTCACCCCCAATTTTGACTTTAGATTCGTGTTCGGCGGTAAAAACTACATTGGAAAACATATGCCGCACACCCAATACAGTTTTTTATTTTGTGGACTTATGTTATTGACATTAAAATTTTTGGTGCTTCGGTTAAATGCACCGGGTTTGAAATACTTCGAAAATCATCGATTAAGGTTAATAAAATATGATGCCAATTGCATTATATTAAGAAAAGGCCCGGTATTTTTATTGACAACGTTTGTGATTCATGTTAGTTTTCATTAAAAATCTGTACTTAAAATAAATGAAACAAAATTTAAATCACATTAATATAAACATCCTGTCTATTTGTATCGAAAATATTTCGTACCAGACTTGTATATAGTTTATGAAACTATTTATTTCAAATGGGATAAATGAATGATATTGTATTTTTGAAGATCGCTTTATCTAAAAATATGCGTTAATACGAATATCTGTGAGAAAACAAATATATTAGTTTGATATAGAAATTTTTAAAGCATACCGTTACGTTTGCAAAACGTAACAGAATCATTAGCATTACGTAGCTTTGCCGGACGTGGCGGCTACGTAACGCGGTGTCAAGTTACGGGGCGTCCATTAATCACGTGAGGTTTTTAGGGGGAGGGGGGAGGTTTGACAAAAAATCACAAAATATCACGTGGTGAAGGGCGGGGTATAGTAAGATATCACGTGTATTCATTTTTTAACTGTTTTTTTTTTAAATCGAATATTTTCAAAAAAAAAATTACTTTATTCAAAAATTTTACAATTTTTTCACATAACTAAAAATACACGTGATGTTTGGTGGGGGAGGGAGGGTAATGTCGAATATCACCATGTATCACCAAGGGGAAGGCGGGGTCCAAAAATCTTTAAAAACTCGCTCACGTGATTAACGGACGCCCCCTCACATGTATAAATTAATGCTTCGTTGATATTACTTAAAATTTCTGAATTATTATCTAAATATTTCCGTCTTGGTTTTCCAAAATGTTATTAAGTTATGAAAAATTAAAATATTATTATTAAGAAAATAATCTTATGTGTTAACAATAAAGAAGTTTTCATTGGAAGATCTACTTATACAGCAATAAATGAGCTCACCTCTGATCTAGCAATAAGTTGGCGTCTTCTCCTCCGAAGATTTGCCCGGTCATAACAATTGGTATCACATTTTAGCGAGCGCTGAGGCATGAAGTTCACTTGCGTGCTTTGATCCTTTGTTTCCGCCATCTAAAAGTAATCAATACACTAAACACACAGATAAATATATCAATATGTAGTATAGAGAAAACGCGGGCAAAATTGCATATCTTCATGAAACATTTTGGCATATCTCAGAAAAATGGATGTGTGTGTGTGTTTTGAATGTTCGCATTTTTTCGTTCGTATCGTTTCGAGCGCACGGTTCAACCGATTTGAATGGTTCAAAAAACATTCGATTTCTATTGATAGGGAGATGTCCTGATTAGTTTTTGGCAAAGGCAGGTCCAGCCGTTACGGAGATACGGAGCAAAGAATGCAGAAAATACATATCGAGTTTTTAAGAAAACGGAGTATCCAATTTGAATGATCTGAAAAACATTTTATTTGTAATGATTGGGTGAAGAGATCATTAGTTTTTGGAAAAAGCAGGTCTAGTAATTTTGAAGATACATAGCTAAATGTGCAAAAAATAGCCAGTTTTTTTTCAATTTTTTTTTTTTGGCATATCGAAAATAATTCAGATTTTAATTTTAATTCTGGCTGAAGTTCTAATATACTTTAAACAAATAATTTCAACTTTGCAATTCAGTTTATATAATTCTTACAAGTATTAGACAAAGTTAGAATATTTATAATAATCTATATGAAAACATTTAGTATTCCTGGAATATTTCATTACAAAACGGAAAGTTCCAGCAATTTGCCAAGGTACGATGCCGTATACCACTAGATTTCCCGTATCTTTGAAACTGCCGGACCTGCATGCCTTTGCCAAAACTAATCAGCACCTCACCCCGTCAATACGGCTCGAATGTTTTAAACTTCCCGTAGGGGTAAGTTATAGTTATCGCAAAAAAATCGAAAATGAAATTTTTTATATATTTTCACGTTTCAGAGGTTTCTGAACATTTTGGCATACCTGAGAAAAAATGGATGGATGTGTGTGTGCGTGTGTTTGTGCGGATACAAATTTTCGTCGACGATTTCGGGAACACGGTTCAACCGATTTTAATTATTCAACTAGCTATAAGTGGAATTCTGTCTTAAGGCAATTAAGGCATCGTGCCTTAAGGCAAATTGCTGAAACTTTCCGTACCAAGAATTATTATTTTTTTAAAAACTATTAACATTTTTGAAAAAAATTTACTTCGAAAAAATTAGATTTTTGAGAAACTATAAATTTGACAAAAAATTACTTTTTTGAAAAAAAATTTTTTTTTTGAAAATAAAATTTTTTAGAAAAGAAAGATGTTTTCTTCATTTTGACATATTTTGGAAATTCTGAACTTTTTTTTAAAGCAATCGTACTGCTTTAACTGCATAGAGACGAAATGTCACATGTCTAACGGATAAACATTGGTACGGAATCCATAGGGATGTAAACAAAATGTATACTTATTGTTAAAATCTCTATAAAATATCTGATAATTTGATGTGCATATGTCTAATGATCATTTTTGACCGCCAAATAATTCAAAAAACATTTTACTTGTATTGACAAGATGAACAACTGATTAAATTTTCATGAACGCAGGTCTAGCGGTTTCGGAGATCTAGTGAAAAAAGTATAAAAAAATGCCAATTGACGGACAAAAATGATCATTAGACATATACACATGAAATTATCAGATATTTTATAGAGATTTTAACAATAAGTATAAATTTTGTTTACATTCTTATGGGTCCCGTACCAATGTTTATCCGTTAGACGGCGACGCGGCGCTTAGGCGCTTTGATATTTTGTCTCTATGCAGTAAAACAGTACGATTGCTTCGAAAAAAAGTTCAGAACTTTCAAATATTTTAAAATAAAGAATTTTTTTTTCAAAAAGTCATTTTTCCAAAAAAATATTTTTTTTCTCAAAAGTTTATAGTTTCTCAAGATTCTATTTTTTTGAAAAATGTTAATCGTTTAAAAAAAAAAAATTTTTGTTACGGAAAGTTCCAGCAATTTGCTTTAAGGCACGATACCATACGCCCCACTAGGTAAATTATTAAATCGTAGACGAAAAATTGTATCCAAACATGCATATATACATACACACACACATACACCCATTTGTTCAAGGTATGCCAAAATGTTCGATTTTTTGCGATTACTATAACTTATCCTACGGCAAGTTAATAATTAAATATTATTAAAAACAGAACACTATGTCATTTTGTCCGTGCTTTCCCTAGTATTTATGCAAATCGACGGAAGTAGAATTTGCGTTATTATATATTAAACAAATAGCGTATTATGCATTCATAGATATGGTAAAAAAACGGACACGAAATTTAAAAAATGATTCAATATTTTATTTAACTTTATGATAATTTTGTATCATATTCAAAGTCCATAAATATTAAAACGTCAATCAACAATAATTAAGTTCGACAATTAATTGATAATGGTGCAAGTTAGTTATGTACATATGTTAGTTATGTGTAAAGATAAAAATAAAGCTTATACATACATAGAATATATAGGTATACAATATACATACATAATTTTCACTTTTTTTTAAATAATTTAGTTATAACTTTTTGGGGAGTTATAGTGCTTATTTATGTCCAGAATTTGAAATGTTTTGAAAGTTTTTGGAGGAAAAGCTTCACTGCCGCTAATTATATATGGATTTACAAACATTAAATTAAATTTTGTTAAAATACCTCAACGCGAAGACATGATATTCATTAACTTCTTTCGTTTTTTATGAAAACTTCAATGAACGACTTCACTAATTATTATTTATGTTTTCAGTTTTGTGTCAAATTATTTAATAATTTAATTAATTAAGTTTCAAATATAAACATCACTGTTTTTCCTATTTTTTTGGACAGATTATAAAGAAGTACATTTTATTTCAAAATTTTCAAAACAACAATATTAATTATTTATAAGGTTTTCACTTACCAATATGCTAACTTTCTATCAATTTTTTTTTATTGTGTGTTGACAGAAGTGATTAATTCTGTATTTAACTCCAATTTATAAGATATAAATATTTAAAACTCTCCGAAAAACACATTTTTAACACAAACTAACACGAATTGTTGTCGTTCCATATGGCGTTAAATTACTTTTGTATGCAAAATTAATTGTGCAAATATGACAATGCTAAGAATAGATTTTTCAAGTAGGTTTAATTCAATGATTTTAGTAGTAAATACTTTTGCATGTTTTAATTAAAATATTATTATTTTCCTAGATATTTTAGGATGTGCTCAAATTGTTAGGTTATTGATGGAATCAGAAATTTCCTTAGAATTGTTTATTAATGGCAAAATATCGAAACGAGAGTTTATTCGCTATGTCTTTTTGTGACAATGTATAGATATTTGTTTATGAATGAAATTCGAGGAAAAAAATTAAGCGATTTAAATTGTTTAAAAGTCATTCGATTCGCTTAATGAAGCTTAGAGCTCTTGAGAAACTCATTATCAGATTCATCCGTTTCAAAGATCTGATGGAATCGATACACAAAATTTTCTTGTTAACTTCCCGTAGGGTAGTTATAGTAACGGGCCGAAAATCGAAAATGAAAATTTTTGCATATCTTTACGTTTTGAACGTTTCTAAACATTTTGGCATACCTCAGAAAAAATGGATGTGTGTGTGTGTGTTTTGTATGCCCGCATTTTTTCGTCCACGTTTTCGAGCGCACGGATCAACTGATTTGAATGGTTCAAAAATCATTCGATTCCTATTGATAGGGAGATGTGCCGACTAGTTTTTGGCAGAGGCAGGTCCAGCCGTTACGGAGATACAAAACAAAGAGTGCAGAAAATAGAAATTGAATTTTTGAGAGAACGGAATGAATGAAAAAACATTCGATTTGTAATGACTGGGAGAAGTGGTGATTAGATTTTGGCAAAGGCAGATCCAGCCATTTCCAAGATACAGAGTTAAAAGTACAACAAATGGCAGTTTTTGAGAGAAATAAGCGTCCGATTTGATTGATTCAAAAAACTTTCTGCTTGTTTTAACCAAATAATTGCTTTTGGAAAAAAAAAATCATTTCATTTTATATTTTTGGTTAAAGTTCTAAAGCTTACTTATATACTTTAATTTGCCTTAAGGCACGATGTCATACACCACTAGTTATGAATTTTTTTATGATAGATATCAAGGTGCTATAGATCATACCAAAATATTATAATATATACGGCTCAACGACAAGTCGTTTAATTTTAAAAGTTTGAAAAAATAGTAGCGTTTTTGTAGTTTGTCAAAATTAGACCTCCGTCGATGTGTTCTTAAAAACGCCTAAACCGATTTTAAAAATTTAAAAAACTTTCGATGTATCTCTATGAGTACTATCGTTTCTCAGTTTTATGCAACAATCGGTCGAGCTGTTTTTTTTTTCAATTGGCATTTTGCCTTATGGCAAGTTGCGAAAATTTTCCGATAGGTGTAATAATTGACTTAATAAACCGGAATTAAGATTTTGATATTTAACAAACATTTTTAACTGTTTATTTCGAAAATCAAGTTTTCGCTTTCAATTAAATCTAAATATTACGATTTCCAATTGAATTTTCTCAATTTTTTGTACTCAAATGTACTTTGTGGCCATGTTAATTTTCATGAAAAACGTAGAAATATTTTTTTTAATAAACGTAATAAATTATTTTGTGAAATAGTAAGCATCTGCTATAAAAAAATACTGTCATAATTACGTAAGGCATGTACGTAGTTCTAGATACTATAAATGATTTAAATGAATGGTAACATTTTTTCATGCGTTAAAGTTGAATTTTCAAAATTAAACTACTTGTCGTACGGTTGTAATAATTCAGCATGTACTATAAGACCATGATAAAAAACTTCAAAAAAAGCTTCATAGAAATCGACAAAAAAATTTTTTTCAACAGTTAATTACAAGAAACGGCTCGGTCGATCTTCACCTAAAACTCCCAGCCAATATTTTTCAGGATTGTGAGCTAAAGCGTGGACGAAAAGGTACACTTTTTTACAAATTGCAAAGAAATGGCTCGGTCTATCGTTACATAAAACTGAGAAATGATAGTCCTCATCGAGATACATCGAATGGCTTTTAAACTTTTCAAATCGGTTCAGCCGTTGAGAAAACGTGGAATTAAGGTGAAACATGTGTTCACATACTTTTTTCTCATTCTCATTCGATTCAGAATGGCTTATTAAAACGTCGAGCAAATATAAAATTAGCAAATCGGATTTTTTTTATAAAAACAAACTTCTTCTTCGAGAAGTTAATTATTTCTTATGAATAATATACCAATTTGTTATTTAATAAAATTTGTTTGAATGAATCGTGATAAAGCATCTGGCTACCAGAAAAATACAACATAACACTAATTATAAATGAGCATACTATTATTAATTCTTGCAAATCTACGCATCATCATTTATTAATAATGTTATAAAGAATTGATTCATGTTCGAATGTATTGTCTCCGTAATATTAGACCGAAAGCTTGAAACAAATTTTGATTTGAGAGTATTAAGGGTGATTAGTTTAGTGAGACTAACATTTGAAATTGATTTTGAGATAAACGTTTTCTATTAATTTCTCCTTTTAGAAATATTTTTTGTAATTGCGCAAAAATGTATGCGTCAACGACAACAATTTCAATTTTGTTAAATTTCAAAAATGCAAATTTTAAAATTTAATTGTTATTATTAATTTTATTGATCAAATATATATTAATAAACGAGAATTTTCTTTAGTATCAGTATGATCCCACACACCATCAATTTAATGTCCGTTATTTGGTATTTAGCCTCATGGTTTCCAACCTGTCTTGCGCGTCTTCTCAGAGGGCGCTAGGTGGTTGCAAGTTGCAAGGAAGAACTATAGCTGCTTCCAATATAAAAAACTTAATGAACAGTTATTTTTTTGTTAAGTATATTTTTAAAATGTTTACGCGATTACGCGACTGAATGTTTGGATACAATTTTTCGTGCGATTCAAGAGACATTAAAAAAACATTTGATATTGGCGAGGACTGGCCTAGCCGTTATGGCTATGGGATAAGATATGGGGCAAAAACGGTAATTCAGTTTTTGAGATATCGGAGGGTCCGATTTGAACCGAACTTGTACGGTTCATACAAATATCAACATTTTCAGATTCTTTTTCTTTCAAATTTTTTAAAAATATACGTAGTTTTATACTTTGAATTTAAATTTATATTTACAATTCATTTTAAAAATGTATATATTTCATATGCCTTATTCTAAACGTAAGAAATATACCCTAAGATGGATTCATTGAACATCTCTTCTTAATGGTAAACATTTTGAAGTGTTTTGAGCAATAACATCGTCATTGTATAATATTGAACGTATAAACATATAGTAATTGATCAATATTTATTGATCAGTGTTTTTTTCTCGAATATTTAATTCTGGTACGGGAATTTCCAGCAATTTGCCTCAAGGCACGACGCCATGCACTACTAGTAGCACACAGTTGCACATTTGATTATAAGAGGAAAGTCACCAAATAGGGAATAACTTCATTTAAGCAATATACGCAATACTCGACCATCTTTTGTTTCATTCGGTCTACTAACGCACTCACACCATTGATCTAGCAGAGCTGTAGCAGCAGTCATAACATCTTCTCCCAATAAAAATGATTTATAACTAATGGTTTGCCTTAAGGCATCGTGCCTTAAGGCAAATTGCTGGAACTTTCCGTACCGTAACGAAATGTTCGAGGAATACTGAATGTTTTCAAATAGATTATTGTAAATAAATACTATAACATTGTCTAATATTTATAAGAATTATATAAACTGAATTGCAAAGTTGAAAGTATTTGTTTGAAGTATATTAGAACTTAAGTCAGAATTACTATTAAAATCTGAATTATTTTCGATATACAAAAATAATATTTTTTGAAAAAAAAAATTTTTTGAAAAAAAAAAATTGAAACAATTTTTTTTTTCCCAAAGCAACTATTTTGTTAAAACAAGCAGAGAGTTTTTTGAATCATTCAAATCGGACGCTTAGTTCTCTTAAAAACTGCCATTTTTTGCACATTTAGTTCAGTGTCTCTCACACCGCTGGACCTGTCTTTGCCAAAAACTAATCACTACTTCTTCCCGTCATTACGAATTGAATGTTTTTCGGATCATTCAAATCCGATGCTCCGATCTCTCAAAAACTCGATTTCTATTTTATGCATTCTTTGCTCCGTATCTTCGAAATGGCAGACCAAAAACTAATCAGCACATCTCCCTATCAATAAGAATCGACTGCTTTTTGAACCATTCAACCATCCGTGTGCCCGAAAACGTGGACGAATTATTGTATCCATACATACATACACACAGGGCCGGTCCTGGGGTCCTCAGCGCCCGCATGCAAGATTTGTTCTAGCGCCCCCCCCACCCCATAATTTTAACAGTTTTAACATTTATATTAAAATTATATAAATATTTACGTAAATTCTTTAAATTGATTTTTAACATTTTCCACTCGCGAATTTTCGGCATCCGAGTCGAAGGGGTTAATCATTCTGGATTTAGTACACAAAAAAATAAATATAATCTAAAAGCTTATAAAATACATTGATTCTAATTTTATTTAGAAAATCGAAGCGGTTTGCGGGTTGACCATAATCAAATATTTTACATTTTCAAGTATTTTTAACATATGTGAAATATTAATATTTGGATTTTGAAACATTTTCCTTATTTCATTTTTAAACAGAACACTGTTTTTTCATGTTGGATTTTTTAAGTTTTGTTTTAATTTTTTTTTTCAATATTTACTATATCCAAAATTGCATCGTAAACTTCTCCTTATTGATATCGTAAGGACCGAATTTGAATAAAATATGAATATATTTACTTTCCCATCTGATTCAGAATATCAGATTGTTGTTTTAAAGTTAAATTTTTAACGTATTTTATTAAAAGATGCAAAGAAATTACATATTTTCTTAACTATATTGAAAACAAAACACAATTATATTTGTATCTGTATTATTTCTGCTTAGCTAATAATTAAAATTGGTATGGACAACAATAGGTATAAAAAAAGCTCAAGATTTTTGTTTCTAGTACATTTTGCTTCCATTTTTCATATTTGCTCCATTTCTATAAATCTAACTACGTATGTCTTCAACGTTCAAAGTTCATCAGATGCGAAACATTTTCAACAAAACCAAAAGTTACTATTCAGTTACACGGTCTTAATAAGCCATTTTCTATGCACTGACTTCTGATTTACCATGTTTTTCTATTATAATTTGTATCTATTGTTTTAACAAGTTTCGTTCGAACTAAATCAGCTTGTAGTTTTTCGTCAATAATGCCCAATAATTTAAACTTTCGTAGGTTTGCACTTACGGGTTTAAACACTAGATAATTTCTTTTTCGAATCCACACTAACTTCAAACGAGAAAAATTTAATAAGTACATTAAACAATAAGCAGAAAAATAATTTACTAATTTGTAGAGTAATGAATTGTTTCTACTGATATCACATTGCAAACTGAATATGCTTTTTGTGTCTACGTATCCATTAAGTTAGTTTTTTTATTATAATCTATTAAGTATTATAAATTTTATATTAAAAAAAATGTGAATAATATATTATAAATTCTATTTCCAAATCTCGTTTTGGCGCCCCCTAAGGCGTGCGCCCGCATTTTTTGCATGCATCGCATGCAAGGCAGGACCGGCCCTGCATACACACACACATAAATACATACATACACACACATCCATTTTTTCTGAGGTATGCCAAAATGTTCGGAAACTTTCAAAACGTGAAGAAATGTAAAAATTTTCAATTTCGATTTTTAGACGATTACAATAACGATAGGGCGATTGCACCCTACGGAAAGTTAAAAAAATATGAAGTAACAAAAAAAAGAAAGTAAATTAGTCTAGTCGAAGAATAAGAAGAAAACTGCAAAGAAGAACAAACAAAAGAAGAAAAATAAGGACGATAGCGAAGAAGAAAACTCTGAGTTGATGGACTTACGAGGGTCATGTAAAAAAAAAGTTCCCACATTTTTTTCAGGGTTGAGGCTTTTTTTTTGCAATAAATATGTATACTATCGGAAAGCTTGTATTTTAAACTATTTTTCTACATAGTCGACAGATCTCTTCTGAAAACCCGCTACGAAGAACTCCGCCGCCACGCCCTTGCTCAGCCTTCTTCTCCGGCGATTTTGGATGACTCTTTTGAGTTTTGTTAGTGTCTCGCAGTACCTGTCCGAATTTATAGTGGACCCTTTAGGCATAAATTCGGTAAGCAAGACACATTTTCAAGACTAATATATTTCATTAAAGGCTGTTAATTTCTACATATAAGTGTATGGCTGATTAGTGAAAACATTAAACTGATTTAATTAATTATATTAATATGAAGTTTTTTTTATACCCAAAAACAAAATTATATTCCATATTTGGTGACTTCCTCTACAAATATGTTATTTTCATCCACGTATTGAATTAGAAATGGATATGCTTAACTACTGTTTAAAACCCGATTACGATTTGAGATATGAAACGCTATCTAAAAGTGTTAAAAATTACAAAAAAACATATTTTAAAACAGTTTATGTTTTTGCAAATAAAAATTTAAAAAATATAGCTCTGAAGTCCTTAGTACGCATTTGAAATAATCAAAATCATGTACCGAAACTAGTTGCCAGCTCTTCGTCTATAGATGGCAGTGTTATATATTACACCGCAATTCAAGGTCAGAAACGTCAAACTTCGGTGTAATATTTCTGATTGTAGCATTCAGTCGCATTAATGTGTGGTCGGAACAATGAATGTTGAGATTTCTTTACAATATTGTAATAATAAATCACGCGATGGCCGATAGTATACAGTTTAATGATTATACAGTTATATAATATATGAATATATGAATGTCACTAATGCACTGTCAGACTTTGGCGAAAACAAGTCGAATATTGTTTTATTATGAATTCCATATCGCCGTTGAACGGAGGCGATAATTCGAGCAATCCAACGGTTAGTCGTTCTGTTGTTTTCATTTATACAATTTTATTTTACAAACTATTTCTGTTAACTATGTTATGTAGATTTTATCGTTAAGATTAAGTTATTTTGTTTTGTCGTATTATTTCATTCTTTTTGTTTTGGACGTATACGTTATGGGGCAAAAGAAAACCGAAACTTGTGGGGTGCATGGCATCATGCCTTAAGGCAAATTGCTGGAACTTTCCGTACCAAAAATTATTTTTTTTAAAAAGATTAACATTTTTGAAAAAATTAGATTTTTTGAGAAACTATAAATTTTTGAATAAAGATTTTTTTTGGAAAAAAGACTTTTTGAACATTTTTTTTTTCTTTATTTTGAAATATTTTGGAAGTTCTGAACTTTTTTTCCAAGCAATCGTACTGCTTTAACTGCATAGAAACGGAATATCGAAGCGCGTAAGCGCCGCGTCGCCGTCTAACGGATAAACATTGGTACGGAACCCATAGAAATGTAAACAAAATTTATACTTGTTGTTAAAATCTCTATAAAATATCTGATAATTTTATGTGCATATGTCTAATGATCAATTTTGGCCGTCAAAATAGCATTTTTTTACTTTTTTTACTAGATCTCCGAAACCGCTAGACCTGCCTTCATGAAAATTTAAAGTTTGTCAATACAAGTAAAATGTTTTTTGAATTATTCAAATCGGACGCTCCGTTCTCTTAAAAACTGAGTTACCGTTTTCGGCACTTTTTGCCCCGTATCTTCGAAACGGCTAGACCTGCCTTCGCCAAAAACTAATCAGCACGTCTCCTTATCAAGAGCAATCGAATGTTTTTTGAATAATTGAAATCGGCTGAACCGTGTTCCCAAAATCGTCGACGAAAATTTGTATCCGCACACACATATACACACACATACACACACACAAATACATCCATTTTTTCTAAGGTATGCCAAAATGTTCAGAAACCTCTGAAACGTAAAGATATATAAAAATTTTCATTTTCGATTTTTTGTGATTATTATAACTTACCCTACGGAAAGTTAAAAAAATTCCAAAAGCAATTGTTTTGTCAGCACAAGCACGAAGTTTTTTTGAATCATTCAAATCGAATGCTTAGTTCTCTCAAAAACTGCCATTTTTGTTCATTAACTTCCCGTAGGGCAAGTTATAGTAATCGCAAAAAAATCGAAAATGAAAATTTTTATATATCTTTATGTTTCAAAGGTTTCTGAACATTTTGGCATACCTTAGAAAAAATGGATGTATGTGTGTGTGTGTGTGTGTGTGTGTATGTATGTATGTATGTATGTATGTGCGTGTGTGTATGTATGTGCGGATACAAATTTTCGTCGACGATTTCGGGAACACGGATCAACCGATTTGAATAATTCAAAAAACATTCGATTTGTATTGATAAGGAGACGTGCTGATTAGTTTTTGGCGAAGGCAGGTCTAGCCGTTTCGAAGATACGGGGCAAAAAGTGCCGAAAACGGTAACTCAGTTTTTAAGAGAACGGAGCGTCCGATTTGAATAATTCAAAAAACATTTCACTTGACAAGATGAAGAAGCGATAAAATTTTCATGAAGGTAGGTCTAGCGGTTTCGGAGATATGGAGGAAAAAGTAAAAAAATGAGCCATTTGGCGGTCAAAAATGATCATTAGACATATGCACATCAAATTATCAGATATTTTATAGAGATTTTAACAATAAGTATACATTTTGTTAACATTTCTATGGGTTCCGTACCAATGCTTATGCGTTAGACAGCGACGCGGCGCTTACGCGCTTTATATTTTGTCCCTATGCAGTTAAAGCAGTACGATTGCTTTGAAAAAAAGTTCAGATCTTCTACAATATGTCAAAATAAAAAAAAAATTTTTTTTTCAAAAAAAAAAAATTTAAAAAAAATGTTTTTTAAAAAAAAATTTTTTTTTTCAAAAAAAAGTTATTTTTTGTCCAATTTATAGTTTCTCAAAAATCTTATTCTTTCAAAGTAATTTTTTTTCAAAAATGTTAATTGTTTTTAAAAAAATAAAAATTTTTGGTACGGGAAGTTCCAGCAATTTGCCTTAAGGCACGATGCCTTAATTGCCTTAAGACAGAATTCCACTTACAGCTAGTTTAGCTCTGTATCTTCGAAATGGTTCGACCTGTCTTTGCCAAAAAATAATCACCACTTCTCCCAATCATTACAAATTGAATGTTTTTTGGATCATTCAAATCGCAATCTCCGTTCTTTCAAAAACTCGATTTCTATTTTCTGCAGTCTTTGTCCTGTATCTTCGCAACGGCTGGACCTGCCTTTGCCGAATGTTTTTGAACCATTCAAAATTGCAAACACACACTCACACACACATCGATTTTTTCTGAGGCATGCCAAAATGTTCAGAAACTTCTGAAACGTGAAGATATGCAAAAATTTTTATTTTCGATTTTCGGGCCATTACTATAACTTACCCTACGGAAATTTAATTATAAAAAAATAATAGTAAAAAAAATTATTGCCTTTTATTAACGATGGTTTAAAAAAAAACTAGAATTTATGCCTTACACTAGAATTGAGATTCAGCTATTTAGGTAAAATGCTGCGATTTCTAAATGATGTATTTCAAATATACTTATAATGTCTGTAATTGTGTAAAATAAATTAATTTGTTTAGTACATTTCATTTCATCCACTTGGTGTTCTGAAAATGTCTTTTATTTGAGTGTGGACGTAAACTGTAATCAGTAACTTTGGTGATTTTTTATGATGCAATCGCTTATCGTACGCCTATAATATTTGAATCCATCGTCATACAAAGCTTCGTCAGAATCGTCAAAATAAATTAATAACGAAGAAACGGCCCGGCCGACCTTTACCAAAAGCTAATGAGCACGATGTTTGGAAGATATTGATTGGAATCTTTCGAACAATTATTAAATTTTTAAATTCGGTTTATAATTGTGTCCAAACCGTTTCTACTAAAGGGGCGTCCATTGATCACTTCAGGCTTTTAGGGGGAGGATTTATATGGCTATTATTTTATGAAGTAATTTTCTAAAATTTCAATTTACTCAATTACAAATAGATTTCAAACTTATTTACAATATTACATTTCATATTGCAGCCTCTCTGGAAACCCATTACTGTGATCAGTAAATATTTCCGAGAAAATATATTTCTAATTACTGGGAACGAAAATTTTCAAACCGATCAAGATATTTACATAGTAGCGGTTTCAAGACGCTTATTACATAATTTACCATTGAATTTTCTTTCGAAATCGAATAGATTAGATTTCAAAATTAGAAAAACCAAAGAACCAGCAGGACTGGACAGCTTCTCCGTCGAATATTTTAGGAAGTATTTGCCATGTTTTCATGATGTCAGTTTAAGTTCTAAGGATATTTTAAATGAAAGCGAAGAAGATGATGAGGACAATATAGTTTCATCACAACATTTTTCGGAAAAAGAAACGTCCTCTTGCTGCATTAATTTTAAATTGAAGAAATGTACTGAGGAATTTCCATGTATCACTCCCTTAAACCACTTTACCCCTCGCTGGGTTGCACCACGATCTCCTCATGCCCTTATAGAAGAAGAATTTTCTGAGAATCCTTGGGCATTATTAGTAGCAACAATATTTCTAACCAAAACGACTGGACTTCAAGCAAAGCCATTACTTTGGAAGTTTTTGCGAGAATTTCCAGATCCAATTAGTGTGATTTGGGCAGATATCAATGAACTAGAAAAATATTTTATCACACTGGGTCTCACAAAACGAGCAACTATGATACAGAAAATGTCGAAGGAGTTTCTGCAAGGAAGGTGGCGCAATGCTAGCGATTTGTGCGGAATTGGGCAATACGGAGAAGATGCCTACAGAATATTCTGCCTTGCAGAATTGAACTTCGAACCATGCGATCGATACTTGAGATTATATGTGGACTGGTTGAATCGCAGAGATTATGAAGTCACCGAATCTTCCCAGATGATGAATTAATATAATTGTTATTTATTATTTTTTGTTATTATTTGATTATTGATGGAGTATAGTTTGATAAATTATTCGTAATTGACTTGTTGTTTTTTTAATATAACTAGAAGAATAATCTATCTAAGAAATACGGTCCTATTATTCCAAAGTTCTTGAACGACGGTCAACATTGTTGTTATACATCCAAGAATCAAAGTACATTTCTGAATTGTATTTTATAAATAAATAAAAAAAATACACAAAAGTCGTCAATCGTTAATAAGTTGAGCTCATTATTCAACTCATGTGAAAAAATAATATGAAGGTATTGGAATATGTAATAATATTAATATATCAATATTTTATTTATTTTTTAAAGCAAAGTAACAAAATATTTCTTTTAACTAGGTGTACATAGAATTTTACCTAAAGGCAAGTTGTAAAATTTTTCCAATTTGTTGAAATACACGACATAACCAATACGATTTGAAATTAGCAACTTTTAAAATTATGACGATCGAATTTTGAAATTATGACCTATTTTTCTAAACTTTGATAAATTTTTATAATGAAGCCACTTTTGTGCTATCAAATTAAGATATTTTTATAAAAATATCTTCACTTTACCAAAAACAAACAATTTCCACTTAACATCTTTCTGATTTTCTAAATATTTAAAATTGGTTCAGGATTTTTGGTTAAAACGTGGACGAAACATTGTGATCTAATTTGCGAATTGTCAAATTTTGGCTAATGTACACACACTCAAATGCACACACAAATACATTTTCGATTTTGGTTTTCAGAATTCCTTGAAACGTCGAGAAAACATGAAATTGGTTAACACGATTTTCTGGTTAAAAAAATTAAAAATAATGGTATTTTGGAATTTCTTATATATCGGTAAATCTAAATCGTATAAATAAATAAACTAATTCAGATTTATATTACCAGTAAAAGAAGTTCAAGAACTTTCAAGAAGAATCCAATGAGTAAACTCATCTATATATTTGATTTATTTTTATTATTATAATTTTTGTAATACCGTTGATATATATTTAATTTGATGCAGCAATGCCGGGAAAAGAATATATTCTCACTAAAATATTTTTAATCTAGATCTATACATATTTCTAAAGAAAACCAGAGGCAATCACTGAGGCAAGTTATCATTATTGTTGCATGATGGTCAAAGCAAAATTTAGAAATTCTTTACATTCGGAAAGAATCATTATCAAAAATGTTTGTTTTTGATTAATTTTGTAATTGTAACAACTTGTCTGACAAAACGTTAATATTATCTTTAATTGACAAGCTATCATGAAACAAACTTCTTCTGCACAAAGTCATGTTGAAACCAATTTGGACGTACGGAATACAGCTTTGGGGAACGGCACGCAAATCCAACATCGCTATAATACAAAGATTTCAAAACAAGATTTTGCACCCAAGTATGCCCCAAATTGGTTGGTTCATACAGATTTGAACATTAACACTGTTAAGGAAGAAACTGAAAAGTTCAGTCTGAGATACAAGGATAGAATACACAACCACCCTAACATCATGGCCAAAAACTTAATAAAAAACCATGGCATTGAACGGCTCAGAAGAAAACGGCCCCTTTTTGATATTCTTTAGTAATCCTATGATATATACAATTACTCGTAGGCTTAATTAATATTTTCACAACAGGACTACATCTATAAGCTAAACATATCCAACATCGAATCGGATCACCAATGGGTGACCTTTCGACCTTTTTCCTTTATTTAATAAACCATCAAATTTACTGAATGTTGTATAAGAACGACTGATTGTAATGTGTACATACATATTGAGATATTAAGATATTTTATAAGAATTGACAAGTGATATTTAAATATGAATAAATAATAACGTGGAATTAATTATACTAATCTCGTGTTAAAATCTGCTTATTGAATACAAAGCAAAGCGTTGATGGTTCAATTATCTGATTGTTCCCATTACACTTTTATTGCACTTTTGATGAAGACGAAGTTTATTGATACGGTAAAATTAGTTTGTTACTCTGTGATCAATCTACTTTTCTAATTTAAGTTATAAAGATTATTTTTTCAATTACAATTATGAAAAAAATCAATTATTAGTAGCGAAGGAAAATTTAGTTTTGATTTAAAAATCCGATTTACTAATTTGACTGACCTTCTGATCCGTTTGGATCAAAATTGGGAAAACGATGTTCCTGTGCATAATAAATAACCAAAATTGGACCTTACGTCGAAGTTGTCTCAAAACAGGATGCATCGATTTCAAAAATTTAAAAGCCATTTGATGACATTTGATAAAAAAAAAATCGTTTATTACGATTAGTCTGAACCGATCTTGACGATTTTGATAAATTTTTGTATGAATTTTTGATAAATTTTAAGGCTGATTTCTGGACTACCCGTAGCGTAATTTAGAATTTTTAGAAGCTTTAAAAAAAAATTGAAAATTATGAAAAAAAAAATTTTTTAATGACATTGTTTAACATTTTTGATATTTCTGATATTATTTGTGAATTTTGAATTTGTTTCAAAGCAATCGCGATGCGGATTTGCTTTTAAGACAAAGTATGGAAGCGCGTAAACGCCGCGTCGCAGTCTTGCGGTTAGGCATTATAAATCTTGGCACGGAACTCATGGAAATGAAAACAAAATTTGTACTTATCATCAAAATCTCTATGAAATATCTGATAATTTGATGTGCATATGTCTAAAAAAATGATCATTTTTGGCGGCCAAATGGCATTTTTTAACATTTTCATTGGATCTTTGAAACCGGTAGACATGTTGTCCCAAAAATGTAATCAATTTTTTTATCCGTTAATATAAGTGAAATGCTTTTTGAATCATTCAAATCGAAATCTTCAAATCAAAAACTTAGACAAAAAATTAGTCAGTAGAGTAAAGATGTATTTTCTCGATGTATTTAATATAGTTTTTGGTGTTTTCATTTATTTATGTTAGTAAATTGAATGATTCTACGCAATCATCGAGCTTTTGTGTTTCAATGATTTTTTTATCAATTTTAATAACTACATATTTAATATTACTGTGCTATGATGTATGTACCACGCAAATATTTTTCAACTATATATACAATATGATGTTGCAAAAAATTAGTGAATGAAATTTGATGGAATCGAATAATTGTTTGTAATTTTTGCTGGTTCACTTCCTATCGAAAAACAGGATGCGCATAGAACATTGAAAATGGTTGATATCCGGAGTCCAATATCATATTATCTTTTATATTTATTTGTTTTCTAGAAAAAATTAAAAATTCAAATGAAACGTGTTTTTGATATATTGTACTAAACCATCAAATAATAATTCTTATATAATAGATATTAAATGAATTATTAGTACTATAGTCAAGTATTTTAAAATGCAGGACAGAGCAGGGCTTAATGGTTTGCGGGTAGAAAGTTCCACTACCATCGTTTCAAAAACAAGTTAAGTTGAAAATTTTTAACAATTTTAAAGTAAAGGGGTAAAAAGTGTAACCAGCCATCACCTTAAATCGGGTGACTTATGTTTAGAGATTCTCTGGTTATAATCGCTCAATTAGTGCAATTTTATGTAAATAATTTTGTTTGTTAATGCCGAACCCTAAATCAGTAAAACGATATCTTAATTTTATTTAAAGCTTCTTAATTTTCAATTGAGAAAAGACCCCTAAAGTTTTGGAGCTAAATTAAAAATTTTACTTACTTGCAACTTTTCAGAGGCTAAAATATAGCCCTAAAATAGTGCATTAAACCTCGCTAAATGTATTAAAATCTTTATAATGAACTGAACATTTTTTTGTAAGAGTGTCAATTGCTCGTTTTTTTCCATTTTCTTTCCAAAAAATGGGAAATGGGGTAACTGCTACAGATCAAATGGCTCTCAATGATAAAATTGGAGTCGAGGCTCAAAATATTTTTGACCTTGCGCTTTTTATAATGTTGGTTCAATGTGCATTGAATATGACTAGGTGATTAACACTTACCATTACTTTGCTATTTCTTCTATTATAGTTTTAATAAATGATAATGAAGTGATAATTGAATTTTTCATTAAATTTATGTAAATGTTTTGTATTCAATTTTATTGTTTATTTTATTCATCTAAAATTTATTAACTTCCCGTAGGGTAAGTTATAGTAATCATAAAAAAATCAAAATAAAATTTTTATTTTTCTTTACGTTTCAGAGATTTTTGAACATTTTGGCATATCTTAGAAGAAATTGATGTATGTGTGTGTATGTGTGCATGTGTGTAAGTGTGTGTGTATGAGTGTGTGTGTATGCGGATACAAATTTTCCTCGACGATTTCGGGAACACGTTTCAACCGTGTTCAAAAAACATTCGATTGCTTTTTATAAGGAGACGTGCTGATTAGTTTTTGGCATAGGCAGGTCTAGCCGTTTCGAAGATACGGGGCAAAAGTACCACAAACGGTAACTCAGTTTTTAAGAGAGCGGAGTGTCTGATTTGAATAATTTGAAAGAAACAGTTCACTTGTATAGACAAGGTGAACAACTGATTAAATTTTCATGAAGGCAGGTCTAGCGGTTTCGGAGATCTAGTGAAAAAAGTAAAAAAAAGCCATTTGGCGGTCAAAAATGATCATTAGACATACGCACATAAAAATTATCAGATATTTTATAGAGATTTTACCAATAAGTATAATTTTTGTTTACATTCCTATAGGTTCCGTACCAAGTTTATCCGTTAGACGGCGACGCAGCGCTTACGCGCTTCGATATTTCATCCCTATGCAGTTAAAGCAGTACGATTGTTTTGAAAAAAAGTTCAGAAATTCCAAAATATTTCAAAATAAAGAAAACATTTTTTTTTTCAAAAAGTCTTTTTTCCAAAAAAATTAATTTTTGTCAAAAATTTATACTTTCTCAAAAATCTAATTTTTTCCAAGTAAATTTTTTTCAAAAATGTTAGTCTTTTAAAAGAATAATTTTTGGTACGGGAAGTTCCAGCAATTTGCCTTAAGGCACGATGCCATGCGCCCCACTACTTTCTAATTGTTAATGTTCTAGAAAGCCTCTAGAACTGCGAATTGGAGGTTAGCATTAGATAAATAAAATTAATAATTCAATTCACTTGAAGGTTTTCCATATAATTCTGCGGCACTAAATTATTTCCAAAATCAAACATAAAAAAGATATGCAATGAATTATGAAAGATGATCACATGTTTAATAATATCTGCGACACAGATTTGGATTTCTTTGCACTGATAACAACGTGTTAAGAAAAAAAACGCCATATATTGAACATTAATAAAAATTTCAAATCTTATTAAATTATTATACTTTGTTTTATTTCTTTATTTTGAATTGTTTTTTATTAAGGAAATTAGGTAAATTTAATTAAAAATATCAGATGAGCATCTTTAAACTAATTGCATATATTTCTCAGAGGTTATTGCCTTTGCTCTGAGAAATCCTGTATAATTATTTGTGTTAAACTTCAGACACGAACTTATTATTTTTATTAATTTTTGCTTATTATTGTAAATTATATGAATATCTTGATAATGAAATGTAACTCATTTATTACTCAGAGATTTCATTTAAAGCACCTGCTTATACTTACTCATCATACACATAAATGATTACAAATTTTGAAAATATTTTTATCACTTTTTTCTTAGTATTTGTTATTTTCATAAGCCAATCAGTGCTGGATTACCCCATAGGCCCGTGAGGCCCGGGCCTAGGGCGGCAGGATTTGGGGGGCGGCAAATTTTTCAGAATGTCAAAAAAAATTTAAACCCAATAAAATGTCTCGATAATTTATTTCAAGGACTAATCCTGATTTTTTTATAAATTTACAGATCGTTTTATATAAAATAGAATGTAACTCGTAATAGGCGAGTGTAATCATTGATTATTAAAAATAACACACACATCGTATAACAATAACATGTCTCTTATCTTGATGGCTATCCAGAAAGACTTTTTAAGTGTTTATTCATGATCTCAAATGTCGTTCAAGTTTAATTTATTAACGCAACGATAAATAATTCATCTGCTCTTATCATATCTAAACTAAACATATCCCAATAAAGAACCATTGTACTAGATTTTTATCGCCTAAAACAATAACTTTGGCGAGCAGTGCTCGGGTTCAATCTAATAATAAAAAAAAATTGCGCCCTACTTTAATTTTTCTAACAATATCATTTCATAAATATTCAAATATTTAACTGATATTATCAAACTATAAATTAATATGCAATATTATGTAAAAATATACATAAAAAGTGAAAAAAATAATGATTTTTTATGTATATTTTTACCTAATATTGCATATTAGCTTGTAGTCTGATAATATCAGTTAAATATTTGAACATTTATGAAATGATATTGTTAGAAAAATAAAAGAGGGCGCAATTTTTTTTATTAGATTGGGGTGCGCATCGCAAAAATAATTAGAATTTCAAAAAAAAAAATGTTTTATTTTCGAAAATAGTATTTTCGAAACAGTGCGTCACTCTTGGAAAAACCTCGCGCCCCGCTAAGGGTTGGAACGGGGTTAAGTGGCTGAAATCAAATAATAACAACTGTATAAATCTAAGATCGAACTATAAACAAAACGAAGTAATTATTTTAGTTTTACGATAGCCGTTTAAGTGAAAAGTCTTATAATTTTATTATTGTGTTCAGTACCAGTAAAGAATTAAATTAGATATTATTTTGAATTAGACTCTTTTTTAACTAAGTTGTTAGGTTTGTCTGATTTTTTATTCACAATTTATTATTACAATTTATCATTTTATTTACAATTACAATGAGTGCGTACCGAAAAAAACTAAGTGGTGCAGAATATCGTAAAAGGAAAACAGAAGAATCTTTAAAATAAGAGTGTTTACTGAATAAAATTCCAAAAATTTCTAATTTTATGAGAACTGTGACAAGTTCAAGAAAATTTGTAAGTTATGATCAGAATGCATTAGGTTCATCTGTTGTAAGTATTTTGATTACTTGTTAGTATTTTTTTTAAGAATAACCTTGAAAAAAAACGTTTTTTTTTAATATTTCTGAGCTTTTCGAGTTTGCGTCAATCGACGTCAATTTCGATGTAATGAGCTTAGTAACTTACCGGAGGCTAAATTATAGTAATTGCAAAAAAATCGAAAATTTTTTTTTTTTTTTTTTTTTTTTTTTTGTTACAATTTATTTTTGTTAATCAAGACTTTAATGTCTTATTTACAAAATTGATATGAGCAAAAAAAAAATACAAAAAAAACAAAAAATGCAATACATTGAATATAAAATGAAAAAAGTTAAAATAAAAATTAAATTAAAACAGTAATACAAAAATAATAACATAAATGAACGATGACGTGATGATGTATGCCGCGTACTACGTCAGGACGCGTGCAGACATTGGGCTAGGTGTTTGGTAGATCGGAAGGCCATTTCTTGCTCAATCTTCTTATCGGTCTCTGAATCGCTTGAATTGTAGGATTTGTATGCTGGATTAATTTGTTGTTGAAAGATGAACTTCTAATCTTGATCATTTCGTTGACTGTTGAGATTTTCAAATCCTTATGTAGGCAAAAATTCGAAATATACCAAGGCGCATTAGTAAGGATACGCAGAATTTTATTCTGGCACCTTTGAATGATGTTTATGTTAGATTTGCATGAGCAACCCCATAGTTCGATTCCATAAGTCCAAATGGGCACTATGATAGTTTTATACAAAAGTACCTTGTTATCGAGAGAGATTTCAGATTTCCTCCCAAAAAGCCAGTAAAAATCTTTTATTTTCAGTTGGATTTGTTTCTTTTTATATTCAATGTGCGTTCTCCATGTCAATTTCGAATCAATGTGCATGCCTAAATATTTGACAGAATTGCATAGTGGAATTATTGAATTGTTCATGATGATAGGTGGACTGTTGTGATGTTTTAGAGAAACAATTATGTGCTGAGATTTTTCGATATTGATTTTGATATTCCAATCTAAAAACCATTTTTCGAGACTAGATAAATAATTTTGTAACTGACAAGTTGCTGTTCTAATATCGGAATTGCATGAAATAATTGCTATGTCATCGGCGTAAGTGCAAATGGTTAGAAGATCATCTGTGGGCATATCGTTTGTGAAAAGAAGATAAAGTACAGGGCTTAGCACACTGCCCTGTGGTACTCCGCATTCTATATTTCTGATGCTTGAAGTCACATCTTTAATTTTGATTCTAAATTTTCTATTAAGCAAATATGAGCTTAAGATATTGAAGTAGTTTGGAAAAGTTGTTTTGATTTTATATAGGAGTCCTGAGTGCCAAACCTTATCAAAAGCCTGGCTGACATCTAAGAAAACGCCTACGCTGTGTTCCTTTCTATTCATGGCTTCAAGAATACGAGACACCGTTCTGTTGCATTGTTGAATTGTAGAGTGATTTTTTCTGAAGCCAAACTGATGGTGAGGAATCCAACTATCATTCGGATGATCTTCTGACAATCTCTGCAACAAAAGTCTCTCTAAAATTTTCGATAATATCGATAAAAGACTGATAGGACGGTATGAACTAGCAGTGTGATGTTTTTTGTTTGGTTTAGCGATCATAATAATTTCTGCAGTCTTCCACGCTGTGGGCCAATAATTGAATTGAAGTATGGCGTTGAAAATATTTGTTATATATAAAATACCTTTTGTAGGCAATTCTTTTAACATCTTTGGAGTAATTTTATCCATACCCGGCGAAGATCTATTTTTTATCCTTTTTATTTCACATAAGACATCATTTGGTGAAAAATGTCCTAACGGTGTGGAATGTATGGGTTGATTTACGAAATTGTTAATTAAATTATTCTGGGAAATATTGCGAGCGCAAAAAATGCTACTTAGATGATCAGCAAATGCCTCCGCTTTTTCTTCGTTGCTTTTTGCCCAAATGAATCCGTTTTGGTTGGTTATTTTCAGAGGAGGGTTTTGTTGTAGGGGTTTACTTTTGTTTCTGATTGGTTTCCATATGGAATTATCGTACCTATTTAGCTGCAATATATACGACCTGAATGTACAATTCTTCCATTCTTTCATTTTTTTCCTCAGCGTGTTATTGAGATGATTAAGCGATGTCTTATCCGTTGGTAGATGAGAATGTTGCCAGGTACGTCTTGCTCTTCGTTTCTGTGCAATTAGCTTCTTAATCTCTTGCGGAATTATTAGATTATCATTTCTTGGAATAATGTTCGGGGTGATCTGCTTGGTTGTTTCACGTACAATCTCAGAAAAATAATCTATATTATTTTCTATATCAATAACGCTTGTAGGCCTAGATTTTGGAAATAATTTTGAATCAAGTATGGATTTGAATTGAATCCAGTTAGAAAGATTGTTGTGTAGAATATGATTGTTGATAACTGGAGTAGGAAATGTGCTAAACGTCACAAGTATTGGAGAATGATCTGAAGAGAGATCGTAACTAGATTCAACATTGAGATTTGAAAGATCAATACCTTTCACAATAAAAAAATCTAAAAGGTCTGGAACTTTAGTAGGGTCAGAAGGCCAATAAGTTGGACTACAAGTTGAAATAAAGGAGAGGTTATTTTGCCCTATGGCTGCATGAAGAATCTTTCCTTTGGCTGTAGTCAGTCTAGAACCCCAGGCAATATGTTTACAATTAAAGTCACCACCAATGATAAATTTATTACCTAATTGAGAGAAAAATGAAGAAAACTGAGCACAAGAAATTTTGAATCTTGGTGGACAATAAACAGCAGAAACACAAAAAATCATCAGAAATATTTGGTAGAACAAAATGCTTTATATTATTTTTGATTAATATAGCCGAACCGCCGCGAGCCCTGCCACTTGGGTGATTTGAATTATAAGTAGTGTAGTTATAAATTTTAAAGTAGTTTTTTTCAGTGAAGTGAGTTTCTGAGATTAATAAGATATCTATTAAGTTTAACTTTAAAAAACATTCTACTTCATTTTTGTGAGGTATTAAACCGTTGGCATTCCATTCAGCAATTTTAATTATTTTTGCCATTGCTTTTGTTGTTGACTAACGTGGATAACATATTTATTATTATGGTGTTCTGTTGCAAAAGCTGATTGAAGATATTTTTAAATTCTAAAATAAGTGTTGCTAGAGAATCAGAATCGGAATTTGAAGGTGAATGATTAGAAACAGAGTAATTGTTTTTTGCAATGTCTGCATAGGATGAATTTTGAATTGTTGGATTTAAGGCCGGAGAAATGTTGTTTATTTTATTATTAGAATTAGAATTATTAGAATTTTTAAAATTTTGGTTATTTGGATTTGGATTTATGACTGATTGATTTACTGGAGTTTTGTTTCTTTGTTCTTTAATTTTTTGGAAGTATGAGCAACCGCGATAATTAGCTGGATGAGCACCGTCGCAAAAATAACAACATGCCGGAGCATTCGGATCTTTGGTACAAGCTTTAGTATTATGATTGTCACCGCATTTTAGGCAAGCAAATGGTCTATTGCAGTATTTTTTTGGTGTGATTAAAGAGTTGACAGCGAGTGCATTGTATAATGTTGTTGGACTTTCTCGGTGGTTCGACGCGTATTATGCAGTTGAATAATTTATAAATGTTATAAATATTTTTGTTATTTCTATTTGGTTCCAGATCAACAAAAAACATATTAAGAGGTTCTTTTGTTATTCTATGTCTAATATTTAGGATATTACGTACGACATGACCCTGTTTTAATAGTTCTAATTTAATTGCATCTGTGCTTGTCGAAAAGTGTACATTTCTAAGAACAACCCTATAAGCCTTCTCTTCTTTTAATTGATATGTATGATATACGGCATTAGTTTCTTTTAGATGTCTGGATAAAGTTCGAAAATGGTCGACAGAATTACATAGAATTTTAAATGTATTGTTAGCTAAACTTCTCAGGAAATATTGATCATGCGGAATTATTTCATTTAATTGATTAGACATATCATTAATATCGTCAACTCCGTAAATAAATATTGGAGGGGGCTTACTGACTGGGGCCGGTTTAACTAAGTTGTCATCATTAGCTGTGTCTATTGTTGAAAGGGCCGAAAATCTGTTTTGAATTTTGACATCTATTCCTAATGGTTCAAATGAAGTTTTTCTTTTTTTGAAATTGACTACTTGCCATGAATTAGGAGGTTTCTTGACATCAGAATGTGGTTGAGTGAGGCTTGTAGATGCATTATTACTAGATGATATTACTTCCTGTCTTGAGTCAGAAACTGATGAAGTTGAACGCAGCGAGACCTTTTCCGATGTAAACATATTGGTCCGACCTTCTTCGCGAGGTATCTTGCTGTATTTGCTGGATCCAATAACGGTCTTTCGTAGTTTTGGGATTTCTGATGGTTTACTGTCCGATTCCATATTCGCTTCTATATCTTGATTGAAATGTAAGACATTTTATTGATTCCACAAACGCACATTAGAGTCTCGATTATGTATGGTTTTTTGTAAGCAATTATTTAATTATCTGTACACTTTTGTAAGCTTTTCATGCAATTTTAATAAACCGTAAAATTCAATCTGACATGCACTTGTTTTTTTTCGCATGTGATTGTTGTGTTGAAAAGAAAAAATCGAAAATGAAAATTTTTATGTTGTATTTTGACCAGACCTCTTAGTCATAGATTTTTCATGTTAAACTGCGCAATAACAAGCTGCAATCGTAAAGCAATCAAAGTTACTGTTGAATATGGTAAAGATATTTAAAATTTCTAGGTATTGAATTTGGCAACAAGTTTTTACTTGAGGAAATGTGACATAACACAATCACATATTGTTTTAACCTTAATATTAACGCTAGAATTTGCTGTTAGTCTCTAGAAGATCATTTATTGACTTATTAAGGTTTTGCTTTGATTTTTTCTCAATTCTATCGTTCTTGATATTAACAATTTGTAAAAATGGATATTCATTAAAAATATGTAAGAATTTTGGGAGATCTTAGAAATGAATGAAGTTTTTAGAAATGAATTTATAAGAAGGCAGGTTCAGCGGTTTGATAAAGTGAAAATGTTTTGAAAATGTCATTTTGCGATAATATATGATGATTTGGCATAATAGCATCAAATAGTCAGATGTTTTAAAGAAGTTTAAATAAGAAGTACAAATTTTGATTACATTTCCGGGTCCCATACCAAGATTTACAATATTCAACAAAGAGACTGCTAAGCGGCGCTTATGCGCTTCGATATATCGTATTTTTGTCTATCGTAGCTTTTTTCATGAAAAAAGTAGCTTTTTTAGCTTAGCATACAGGTATATAACATATATTCAATTACAATAAATTATCCTACGAAAAGTTAATTATGAATATATTAACGTCAGTTGTAAAAAGATATTTTTGTTTTTAGCCGGAATTCAACGATACTTCAGCACAAAATACAGAAGCACAACCAAAACCTTCTGTATTGGATGATATAAATTCAAGCCAAACAACGTCGAATTTTTTTTATCAAAAGATGCGAAAGAAAATTTATTAGCAACCGATACGTTTCAATTGAGTGATGATCCTTCTTTCTGGAATTTAAACGATAAAACACGAGATTTTATAACTAGAAACGGTATACCAACAAATAATGTAACAGATTTTAAAAATTCGAGAAATGTTTAAAACGATAAAACGAGATTTTGTTCTGACAGTTTGTTCAAATACAACCTCGGGAGTTGTTAATATATTCAGAAAAAAAGGGTCGATATTTTGTGCTCTATATTTACTATTTGGTAGAAGCGGTGAAGTAAACGCTTTTACTGGTGAAGGGTTTCGAGATTGGAAGAACTCAAAAGCGCGCATTAAAGCTCATGAAAACTCTGATTTTCATAAAACCAACATTAGCCACTTTCTGTCAACACAACATTAGCTGTCATTCAAGGTCGTGTTGATCAACATCTAATGAAACAGCTCGATAACGAAATTTTATACTGGAAAAAAGTTTTATATCGAGTAATTGCGATCGTTAAATCTCTCGCCATAAGAGGGCTGCCATTCAGAGGACATTTGGAACGAATTGAAGATCAACATAATGGATTTTTTTTTGGGTTCTGTCGAGCTTCTTGCTGAATTTGACCCATTTTTACAAGAACATTTAAAATTATACGCGCATCCCGGTCGTGGAAATACCTCTTATTTATCTAAAACAATTTACGAAGAAATAATATCATTAGTTCAAAGTGAAGTATTGAAACATATTTCCAAAGAAGTGCAATCTGCTAAGTATTTTGGTGTAATTGTGGATTCTACGTCTGATATCGCTCATGTAGATCAATTGACAATAATTATTAGGTATGTACGTGATAATGGCGAAATTGTCGAAAGATTTTTAGAATTCATTCCAAATACTGTCCATAAGGCTCAAGATATTGAAGATGCTCTATTAAAATCTATTGAGAGAAATGGTTTGGATATTATGAACTGCCGTGGTCAATCATACGATAATGCAAGCAATATGTCAGGTGTATACTCAGGAGTGCAGTCAAGAATCAAAGCAACTAACCCCTTAGCAGAATACGTTCCTTGTGCAGCTCATTCCTTAAATTTAGTGGGAACTTGTGCAGCGGAATCTGTAACCCAAGTTGTCGGCTTTTTTCTACTCTGCAAGAATTATACATTTTTTTTACCATTTCAAACAATCGTTAGGAGATCTTAGTACAGCATACAAGTTTAAGACTCAAAAACCTTTCTCAAACTCGTTGGTCTGCTCGACATGATGCTTGTTACGCATTAGAAAAAGAGTGGTCTGGCACAATTATTGCATTGAAATTTATTGCTGAAAACAAATATGAAAATCCTACAACACGGTGTCAGGCTAGGGTATTGCTGCAAAAATTACAGCATTTGGAAACAGCAATACTAGTCCTTGTTTCGAATGCAATTTTGGAACGCTTCAATGCTGCTAATAAAAAATTTCAAGACTCAAAATCTAATTTATCATCTGTTTCACAAATGTATAGTTTTTTGGCATTATTTTTACAGGACATGAAAGATAAACAATTTTCCGAATACGAGGAAAAAGCCATAGCACTTTCTGGGGTAAAAAACTATTATCATGACAACTATCGTAAAGAACCCGAAAATTTCAGGCAGACGAGTCACAAGAGCATGAAAGAGTATTTTTATGTGGAGAAGAAAATTTTCTAATAAATATTTATTATCGAATTTTAGACACTTTAGGTGTTCAATTGGCAGGCCGTAAAAGTGCTTATCATACGCTCTATGAAAAATTTAATATTGGCAAATGAGTTACTAAGTATCCTGAAGATTTGGAAGACACATTAGGAAATGAATGCATTCATTTACATCACCTACTCATAGAATCTTTTTCAAGTAAGGAAGATGTTCGTTCCGCACAAGAAATATATAATTTTTTGCATTCGAATAATCTTCATGAAGTTCATCCAAATATAGACATTGCTTTACGCATCTTTTTGAGTATTCCTGTTACAAATTGTTCAGGAGAAAGGACTTTTTCTACTTTGAAAAGGGTAAAAACATATTTACGAGCAAGTATGGGCCAAGATATAGACTTAGTGCTTTAGCATTACTGACTATCGAAGCACAACTTGTTCAAGAAATTGATTACAATGATATTGTTGATGTTTTTACTCAGACAAAATCCAGAAAAAAATTATTTACGAATAGCTATAAATTATAGTTTTAGAAAAATGTGTATTATATTTATATTATATTGTTAATATTTAATAAACATTTATTTGTATTATTTAACAATTATTATTTCAAAAAATAAAAAAATGTATCTAAGTAATTTAAAATAAAAATATATTTTTTAAATAACAAATTATATTTTTGTCTATTACAAAGGGCGGCTGACTTCATAGGGTCTAGGGCGGCAGATAGCTTAATCCGCCACTGAAGCCAATCAGCAAATAGAATATCAAAATTTTGAAACAAACGATACATTATATTTGGTGAATCCCCAATAATTTTCCTAAAGTAATGTATTGATAATCTCGGTTTAATCAGCTGCTGATATTAACCGAAAACAGACCAAGGTTTGTTAATAAATATTTAAATAAAATTAATAAAATGCAAAGCATTCTATTTACATTTATGAGAATTTACTTAATTGACAGGATAAGTAGTTTCATATCCAACGAATAGAACGAATAACAAAAATCATATTCACTTTAGATCATTCCGAAAATTTAAAAAAATCACAAAATGTAATATATTTCAGTTGTTAATAAATATACATAGTATTATATACTTCACAACTTTGAATAAGTAGTGTGAATTAAGAGTTTATACCCGTGGTTTTCAAACTGTGAGGCCCGAGGCTATTGCAGCAGTTTACAAAATACTATTTTTGAAAATAACAAAAATGTTGAAATAAAATAAAAAATATAAGTTAATTAATTTTTTTGTGCAAACTTTTACATAAATATCTAAAATACATTTTTCATTATCTATGAAAATTTAACTGAAATTGACTGAAACTATATTATTATTTGCACAATAATGTATAAAACGATTATAGAATTCATAAAGTTTATATTAAAATAATAGATAATTAAAATGTGTTCTAAAGATGATCTTTAATTTGAGTTATATAAAAATACTGAGAATCAAAATATTAATATGAATATGTGGATGTTATCAAATTTCAATTAAATTTTTAGAATTAATTTAATACTTCTAATTGTAATAAACGTTTAAGTTAAGTGTCATCCCGTATTATAAGTAAATGATGTTCCGTATTTTAAAAACTTATAAAGAATATAAAATATAATTATTTTTATTTTTTCACCTTCTCACTACTAGTGCAAAATAAATTAGTTATTCAAAACATGAATTTCTTCTGTTTCGCAGAAGGCTAAATAATATTTACAAAAGGTTACTAATGCGCACCGAGATATTTGATAGTGTTTATTTGCATTAATTAGCACAAGCTAATGTGTCTTAAATTCCATTTGTTTTCAATGTCAACTTTAATACTTTCTTATCACAAACAATTATCGCACAGTTATTACAATTATTTCATTGCATTTGTAATAGATATAAAAATAATAGTTAAACATGCATCGAATAGCTAGAAGGTTCAATTAACTTATTCTCGGAAGGTTTCATTAAGCGCATTTTTATTGGGATATAAAAATTATTTTATGGCTCACTTTATCAATTCACGATAAGTGGCGAAAGTTAAATTTATAGAACATATCAACATTAATACACATTTATATAACATATTAGCTATAAAACTATTATCATAACTAGTGGGGTGCATGGCATCGTGCTTTAAGGCAAATTGCTGGAACGTCCCGTACCGTAATTAAAAATCTTGGAACGGAACCCAAAAAAATTAACACAAAATGTGTACACATTATTAAAATCTCTATAAAATATCTGATAATTTGATATACATATGTTCAATAAACATTTTTAACCGCCAAAAGGATTTTTTTTAACTTATTAACTTCCCCGTAGGGCATTCGATTACCGACAGTTGAACTGTACACATCGCAGAGTGTTATCAGTAACGTTACAACAAGCCAGTCTACCTGCAGTCAAATAATAACAAACATATTATACCTGTACTGTGTAGATATCTAAAACCGCCATGTGCCCCTTGTGGGTACAAGCAAGTGAATTTAATTTTCTATTTATCAAAAATTAACTCAATTGAGTTTAATTTAAGTGAAATTAAAAGTGTTAGTGACATGAGTGACGCTGCCTACGGGCAGGTAAACAATTCCGAGATTAACGGGACTCGACCCGGCGAAATCGGTGCTTGCGTATCGAGCGCAATACAAACATTATATAACACAAACAATGCAGATTATTCGGTTAACGAAATTATAAGTGAAAAAAAGTCATTAGGAAACACAAAAATTAAACATAAAATCAAACCTAGCATTAGCAAAAATGCCGAAAAAAATATTAAAAAAAATACTGACATTATTCCAGAAATGTTAAAATCTGGTACTATCAATAAAATTGAAAACAAACAACTTAAACTGAATATTCCTAGTGAAATTAGCCAAAATATAACAATGGAACATAGTAATTTAGAACCAAGTCAAAATGTTATGGAAGATACCGCTATGAACGATGTCAACAGTGAATCATCAATTGATACTAGTGACCTTAACCAGGGCTGGACAACCGTTCAAAATAAAAAACGCTCACAGTCAGAAAATCCAAGTACCTCAATGGAACAACATACTTTAAAGGAATACTGGCTGAACCCAACTCCCACTAGCAACTACTTTGATGTTTTAGCAAGCACATCAACTCAAAAAGATGCCGACAAACAAACAACAAACACACCACCTATCTTTGTTCATGGCGTAAACGACATTAAACCTTTATTTGGTTTACTTGAGGCTCGCGTAAAAGGTCAGTACTCATACAAAATAGTAGGAAACGATCAAGTCAAAATTAATACCAAAGATGCTCACGTCTACAATATAGTTTTAAAGTTGCTACATGAAAAGGGCACACAATTACACTCCTATCAAGCAAAGTGTAAGCGAACATTTAAAGTAGTGGTGAAAAATTTGCACCATAGCACTGACATCAAAACACTTACAGAAGAAATTATTGCACTCGGTCACAAGGTGGTACGCATCTACACAATGAAACATAGAGTTACAAAAGCTCCACTTAATATTTTTGTAGTGGAACTTGAGCAAAGCAATAATAATAAAGATTTTTACTCCATCGAATACCTCTACAGAACAAAAGTTACTATAGAAGCTATGCGCCATAGAAGAGAAGTTCCGCAGTGTACAAGATGTCAAAATCTTGGACATACAAAAAATTACTGTTCACGCATCGCACGCTGCGTAAAATGTGCCAAAGAGCATCTAACAAAAGATTGCCCCTGGAAGGACCCAGTCAACGCCGGCGTTAAATGTGCTCTTTGTTCCGGTAATCACCCAGCCAGCTATAGAGGGTGCACCATTTATAAAGAAGAAAGACGACGCAGATTTCCTCCCCTGAGGCAAAGACAATCCGCTCAACCTAGTGACAATTCTCAACCTTTCGTCCGTCCAAACGTTTCCTTCTCTGATGCTACTTCTAGAAGCATAAACAGCAACAGAAACCACAGGGACAACCAAGGAGGACTATCGTCAGACAATCAACAGCAAACAATTACTCCAAGTAACCAACAAACAGACATGCAAGAACTAAAAGCTATGATGAAAACTCTCATGAACCAAATGAGCACTATGCTGAACATTATGACAAACCTTCTACCTTTGAGAAAATGATGGCCTTATACTACAAACTATGTATATGGAACGCCAACGGTCTTGCGCAGCACCACCAAGAAGTAAAACAATTTCTTCGTCATAACGATATTGACATAATGCTAATCAGTGAAACACATTTTACTAGCAAAAGCTACCTCAACATTCCACAATATACAACATACAGTACTAGACATCCGGACGACAAACCACATGGTGGAACAGCCATCATAATAAAGTCTAAAATCAAACATTCTCTGTTAGATCCACACTGCAATGAGTTTCTACAAGCCACGAACATTTCTATTGACTTTCCTCAAAATAGAATCACAATTTCTGCCATTTACTGCCCCCCAAAACATAAAATATTTAAACAATACTTTGACACTTTTTTCAGTGCTCTAGGAAATAAGTTTATTGGTGGAGGTGACTATAATGCGAAACATCCATACTGGGGATCAAGACTCGCCAATCCTAGAGGACGTGAACTCTATAGCTCCATGCTCACTAACAATTTAATCCCGATCTCAACCGGTGAACCAACTTATTGGCCGAGCGACCCAAACAGAATTCCGGATCTGTTAGACTTCTACATAACCAAAGGAATAACAATCAGTAACATGAAACCACAAAATAGCCTAGATTTGAGCACCACTCTCCTGTTATACTAACCATTTTTTGTAAACAACCACCGATTATCATAAAACCTTACCTGACCAACAAATTCACGGACTGGAACAAATTTAGAGAACTGCTCGATACCAACTTAAATTGTAATATGTTATTAAAGTCAGAAAACGATATAAATAATGCGGTAAATCATCTCACCGAAACACTACATCATTCGGCACTAAATAGCACTCCTTCAATTACAACCAGTAATGTTCTCAACTATCCTCTGTACATCAAACAACATATTGCGATTAAAAGAAGACTCCGAAAAATATGGCAAACATCAAGATCTCCTCAAGATAAAACAAGATTGAACAGCGCCTGTAAAGAAGTAAAAAGATTACTGAAAGAATACAACAACAACGTACTTGAAAAAAGAATCAAAGACCTGACGGCTACTAAGGACACGAATTACTCCATATGGAAAGCTACTAAACATTTTAAACAACCTATACTCCCGGTAATCCCTATTAGAAAAAATGATAACTCCTGGGCAAAAAGTCATCAAGAAAAGGTCGATTTATTTGCAGATTTCTTCGAAAACGTATTTCAACCATTTCCGCAAAACTACTCCCAGGAGGAGCAAACCACTGAAGAAATACAGTTTGAAAACTCTTCCAACCAAGAGTGTACTCAAATTCGCTTCCTGGCATCAGAAGTCAAACATGAAATTTCAGTCTCAAGATCAGGTAAATCTCCTGGCCATGATCTTATATCAATCCAAATCCTGAAACAGCTCCCACCAAAAACTCTGAGGTACATAACAATTCTGTTCAACTCTCTCCTAAGATTGAAAGTGTTTCCTAAGGCGTGGAAAATAGCGAAAGTAATTCTAATTCCCAAAACAGATAAGGATCCTTGTCTCCTAAAGTCATACCGACCAATAAGTTTACTTTCAACCCTCTCTAAGATATTTGAGAAACTCTTGCTCAAAAAAGTTCTAACAATACTCCATGACAAATCCATAATTCCGGACTATCAATTTGGTTTTAGAAAGCTACATTCCACCATTGAACAAACACACAGAATTGTTGAACAGATAAATGCTACAATACATGAAAAGAGGTACTGCTCAGCCTGCTTTCTTGACATTTCCCAAGCCTTTGACAAGGTTTGGCATGCCGGACTACTTCATAAATTAAAGAATATTCTACCTGAACAACTATTCTCAATATTAAAATCCTATCTTACTGAGAGGAAATTTTACATTAGTCTGGCAAACCAAATCTCATCCCTCAGAAACATTAACTCTGGCGTTCCCCAAGGTAGCGTGCTAGGTCCTGTTTTATTCCTCATATTTACCTACGACATGCCAACTTCCCCAGACACTGAAATTGCTACGTTTGCTGACGACATATGCATCCTATCCAAGCATGAAGACCCTAAAATAGCATCCGAACTTCTGCAGCGTCACATTCTAATGATTGAAACTTGGCACAAAATCTGGAGATTAAGAATCAACAACCAAAAATCAGTCCACATCACTTTCACACTGAGGAAAGATACTTGCCCACCGATATTTATTAATGGAGAACAGATACCACAAGCAGTTGCCGTTAAATACCTGGGTATATATCTGGATAGGAAACTTAACTGGAAAACACACATTCAGAAGAAAAGAAAACAACTAGAAGAAAAATTCAGGAGCCTTTATTGGCTACTAGGAAGAAAATCTCAACTATCGACATACAATAAACTATTGATCTACAAAGTTATCCTAAAACCCATATGGACCTACGGAATTGCACTTTGGGGGACAGCATTTAAGAGCAATACAAAAATTATTCAAAAGTTTCAAAATAAGATACTAAGGATCATCCTGAACGCCCCAAAATATGTACCGGTATGGCTGCTCCACCAGGACACGGGCCTGCACACGGTAGAAGAAGAAATCGCAAGATACGCCATCAAACACAGTCATCGACTGGAGAACCATCCCAACGGGCTCGCCAAGGCACTCATCTCAGCAAACTACACCAAAAGATTAAAAAGGAAAACGCCTTTGGACCTAACTGGCATTCCAAGTCATTCTAGATCATAATCTTTTCTTAAATTAGGAGAGATTGCAACTGTGCACTCTCTCAAGCATTCAATAGTTTATTTTTGCAGACAGCTTTTTTGTTACTTGTTATTCACAAAATTTACCTAATGTCCATTGGACAGATGTAAATTATATCCAAAATAAAAAAAAAAAAAAAAAAACTTCCCGTAGGGCAAGTTATAGTAATCGCAAAAAAATCGAAAATGAAAATTTTTATAGATCTTTACGTTTCAAAACTTTCTGAACATTTTGGCATACCTTAGAAAAAATGGATGTATGTGTGTGTGTGCGTGTATGCATGTATGTGCGGATACAAATTTTTGTCGACGATTTCGGGAACACGGATCAACCGATTTGAATAATTCAAAAACATTCGATTTGTATTGATAAGGAGACGTGCTGATTAGTTTTTCGCGAAGGCAGATCTAGAGCGAAGCCGTTCCGAAGATACGGGACAAAAAGTGCCAAAAACGGTACCTCCGTTTTTAAGAGAACGGAGCGCCCGATTTTAATAATTCAAAAAACATTTTAATTGTATTGACAAGATGAAGAATTGATCAAATTTTCATGAAGGCAGGTCTAGCGGTTTCAGAGATCTAATAAAAAAAGTAAAAATGCCATTTGGCGGTCAAAAATGATCATTAGACATATGCACTTCAAATTATCAGATATTTTATAGAGATTTTAACAATAAGTATAATTTTTTTTACATTTCTATGGATTCCGTACCAATGCTTATCCGTTAGACGGCGGCGCGGCACTTACGCGCTTTGACATTTCGTCTCTATACAGTTCAAGCAGTACGATTGCTTTGAAAAAGTTTTTTTTTTCAAAAAAAGTAATTTTTTGTCAAATTTATAGTTTCTCAAAAATCTAATTTTTTTGAAGTAAATTTTTTCAAAAATGTTAATCGTTTTTAAAAAAATAATAATGTTTGGTACGGGAAGTTCCAGCATTTTGCCTTAAGGCAGCAAATAATGAAAAAATGTGCTTGTGAATGGAACCCGTAAATTGCATAAGTTTTTCTTAATGTAAGTGATATTTTTCTCTAAGAAAGTTGCATTAACTTTCTTATATGCATATATAAGTATTTTAATATATTATATAAATTTTTCAATTTGATTTTGTACATTCTAATAAAAATATGATTTTACAACATAATATATTTTTCCACGTAGACGAAGTACTTGCAATGATTTTTTGAATGCCATGTAATATCGGCATTTTGAAAAATTACAACTACAAGCTGGGCATGTGCACTAAAGATTCCATTCACATATAAATAAGTAGACATTTGTTAAAGCAAATGCACATTTTATAAATAAATTTCACTATTTATTTTCATATAGTTCTTAGAAGCGAAGAACATTGCCATCAAAATGCATAAGTTAAAAATTACGAGTTCCTCGAAATTAATAATATTATCGGAGCTATCTGTCAAACTAAATCAATTTTGCTGTGAAAAGTTTGTATGATTACATGTTATATAGCTGTGTATAGCTGCATGTTTTTAATGCAGAGAATATCAACTGAAAAAATTTACCCAGTTCTCAATTTTTGTAACTAAGTCAGTCCACATCACCTTTACCATAAGAAAAGGATGTCGCCCAAATATAAAAATTAACTAGTGGGATATTTTGCCTTGAGGCAAGTTACAAGAACTAACCGATATGTGTAAATAATCGACTTAATCAATAAAAAATAAATTAATTTATGTGTGATTAAAAGTATTCCGAATGGATTTATTACACATAATTGAAAACGAACGATCACTTTAACCCGGAGTATTTTCTAAAAGCTAATTTTCAAAAATCAATATTTTTATAATTGGACCAGTTTCCATAGGACTTTAATGGTTTAGTATGTTCATTAAGACCAAGTACTCTATCGTTATACCAAGTAAAACTACTCATTTTCTCAAACTTTGATAAATTTTCAAAATTAATGTAAGTAAGGCCGTAATATTTCAGTAAGTTCTATAAGACCATGATATATATCGCGAAAAAAAAGATCCATAAAAATCAGCTTAATTTTTTTTTTCAACAGTTAATTACAAGATAACGGCTCGGTAGATTTTCACCTGAAACTAATCAGTACCATTCCCAATTAATATCTTTCGAATAGTTTTTGATTTTTTTAAATTGACTTGGTGGTATGAACTTGAACGGTTTAACTTGAAAAATTTAACCCTTTTTTCCAAATTACAAAGAAATGGTTGGGCCGATAATCGCACAAAACTGAGAAACGATCCATCTCGATGGCTTTTAAATTTTTGAAATCGGTTCAGGCGTTTTTAAGCAAACGTCGATGAAAGGTCTAGTTTTGACAAACGCCAAAAAAACGATACTAATTTTTACAAACTTTGACGAATTTTCAAAATTAAACGATTTGTCGTAGCGCCGTAATATTTCAGTATGATCTAGAAAACCGTGATATCTATCATAAAAAAATCATGAAATTCATCGAACAAATTTTTTTTAACACTTTATTACAAGAAAGCGGCTCGGGCGATCTTTACCAACACGCTAAACAGGTCGATTCCCAACCAATATCTTTCGAACGATTTTTGAATTTTCAAAATTGATTCATGATTGCAGGATAAAACGTGGACGAAAAATTTTCACTTTTCTGCTATTTACGAAGATCGTCGCACAAAATTGATAAACGGTGCAGCCGGTTTTGAGAAAACGTCGATTTACGGTAAAAAAATCTGTTCACGCACACACACACACATATTTTTTTCAAATTTGGTCTCATTCAATTCAGAATGGCTTGAAACGTCGAGAAAACATAAAATTAGCGAATCGGATTTTTTGATAAAACCTAAACATCTACTTCAGGAAGTTAAAAAAAACTTCTACTTGTGGTGGGTATCGAACACAAAATGAAAATTTAAATTTAAAATGTACCTCCTCATTTAGGTTTCATATATTGATATACCAATAAAACCGTAATGAGAAAGTTCCCAATAACACAAAATATACTATGCCAATAAACGAAAAGACTAAATAATAGATAAAAATAGGATTTTGCAAGAATACAATATGAGAAATTATATAAATATGTTATTAGAAATAAATATAAATAGATCTTCAGAATATTTTTTATCATGCATCTGCGTCAAATTACCACCGTGCGGTAATATCTATTTTTGCACCATACATATTCAATAGCGCGTACGTATGTAGTATACTTCTTGAGATATAAAAAACACAATATGAAGTACTAATTTAAATTTGATAAAAAAAGTCAAATGTTTATTCCGCATGCCCACTAGCCATACCTGATTTGGTTCCTGTTCCCTGAGCGATTAAGTAACGTGCATACGATTTGACATGCGAAGGTCAGCGAATAATTCATCTATTATTATAATATTCATATTATCGTTACCATAATGCACCGAGTTCACTTAATGCGTTAATAATCATTTTATTGACACGGCAGAGTGTTAATATATTTATGAATCTAATTATTGTGATCATAGAGAAATTTATGTTTTAAACTATGGGTGCATGGCATCGTGCCTTAAGGCAAATTGCTGGAACTTTCCGTACTAAAAATTATTATTTTTTTAAAATGATTAACATTTTTGAAACAAATTTACTCTGAAAAAAAATAGATTTTTGAGAAACTATAAATGATAAAAATTTTCTTTTTTTTGAAAAAAAAAGACTTTTTGAAGAAAAATTTATTTTGGAATTTCTGAACTTTTTTTCAAAGCAATCGTACTGCTTTAACTGCATAGAGACGAAATATCAAAGCGCGTAAGCGCCGCGTCGCCGTCTAACGGATAAACACTGGTATGGAACCCATAGGAATGTGAACAAAATTTATACTCATTTAATCCCTAGAAGCCACAAATTGAATAACAAAAAACTTAGAATTATTATATCAGGCTTTAAAAATAACAAAGCATGAGAGTATTTTCTATTTCAGGAAATTTTGTGAGTAAACAAAGGGCACGTCTAAGTAGCGATAGACGTTCTCAATTTTTTTCAAATCATATTTTATTAAACAAAAAACAATTAGAATGTTTAAAATTATTTAATTAAAATTACTCGGAACAGAAATAAAAGTTTAGCTTAATTGTTTTTAAAACTGAAATTGATATTAACAAGTATGTATCAACATGTATCTAATATTTTTTTAATTTTTTTATTTATTGAATTTTTTTTTATTTTTATTTATTCGAAAACTTTCCTTTCACTATCATAAAAATATTTTCATTTTTATATGTGAAAATGATGCATGAATAACGAATGATTATTTTCAAAGTTATTATTCAAGATAAACTATTATTTTTTAGTTCTACTAATTAAAATTAAAATAATTTTGTTTACTATCTATAAAATTGAACAATAAATAAATTCAGTCAAATACTATTCTAAATTACACTAAATTTGCGGATAAATTACAGATTATTCGAGCAAAAATTTATTTTCTATTTAAAATTCGAAAACCGGTTAAAACCAGTTTTTTAGTAAAATTAAAATTCGAAAACCGGTTTTCTAAAATGTCGGTTTTTGTATAAACCCTAATATCTTCGAAGTCGTTGCACCTTCTTCTCGAAAAATTTAAACAGTTCTTTATTTAGTCAATACAAATAAAATGTTTTTTGAATTATTCAAACCGTTCTCTTAAAAACTGAGTTACCGTTTTTGGCACTTTTTGCCTCATATGTTCGGAACGGCCATCTGCCAAAAACTAATCAGCACGTCTCCTCATCAATACGAATCGAATGTTTTTTAAATTATTCAAATTCGCTTCATCCGTGTCGACGACGACACACACACATACATCCATTTTTTCTTATGTTATTTCTTTCTTATTCTTAGGTATGCTAAAATGTTCAGCAGGTTTTGAAACGTAAAGATATATAAAAATTTTCATTTTCGATTTTTTTGCGATTACTATAACTTGCCCTACGGGATATTAATAAATATATCATTGTAATTTTATTTTTTTCTATTTCCTAGGGCTGTTGGTATT
>NW_020537324.1:35397524-35400024 GCF_003426905.1 Ctenocephalides felis | reverse complement strand
AATAAATAAACTAGCTGTAAGTGGAATTCTGTCTTAAGGCAATTAAGGCATCGTGCCTTAAGGCAAGTTGCTGGAACTTCCCGTGCCAACAATTATTATTTTTTTAAAAACGATTAACATTTTTGAAAAAAATTTCACTTCGAAAAAATAAGATTTTTTAGAAATTTTAAATCGGGACAAAAATTACTTTTTTTGAAAAAAAAAATTTTTTTAAAAAAAAAATTTTTAAACAATTTTTTTTATAAAAATTTTTTTTGGAAAAAATGTTATCTTCATTTTGATATATTTTGGAAGATCTGAACTTTTTTTCAAAGCAATCGTACTGCTTTAACTGCATAGAGACGAAATATAGAAGCGCGTAAGCGCCGCGTCGCTGTCTAACGGAAAAACAATAGTACGGACCCATAGGAATGTAACAAAAAACTTAAACTTATTGTTAAAATCTCAATAAAATATCTGATAATTTGATATGCATATGTCTAATGTCTAATGATTATTGTTGACCGCCAAATGTTATTTTTTTAGTTTTTTTACTAGATCTCCGAAACCGCTTAGACCTATCTTCATGAAAATTTGATCAAATCTTCATCTTATTAATACAAGTAAAATGTTTTTGAACTATACAAATCGGACGCTCCGTGCTCTTAAAAACTGAGTTACCGTTTTTGGCACTTTTGCCCCGTATCTCCGGAACGGCTAGAATGTTTTTTGAATTATTCAAATTGCTTCATCCGTGTTCCCGAAATCGTCGACGAAAATTTGTATCCGAACACACACACATGCACGCACACACACACACACATACATCAATTTCTCCAAGGTATGCCAACATATTCAGAAACCATACCAGATATATAAAAATTTTCTTTCGATTTTTTTGCGATTACTTACCCTATGGAAAATTAATTATAAATAAATCAATTTATCATCTCCAGAACTTTAACAATCGTCATTTCATTTCGAATCAAATTCCAAAAAAAAAAAAATAGTTGCCAAATTTACCCACAAATTGAAAAAGTGCTCCCGCATAGTCACAGTCTAAACGCATTTGCAATAATTCTGTGCGACATTTTCACTTATACTGTGCTCAGCTTGGCGGCATTTTCACATTTTTCAATAATTTTCACAAAATTGGAAAAGTGCTCCAGTACACAAACAGTCTAAACGCACTTGGGTAAACATTTGTACCAGAGTGGCGCTTAGACTGTTCTTAGCTTGGGTGATTTTTTGAATTTTAATCCAAAATTACAAAAAAATTTTTTTGAAAAAAAAATTAGAAACAAAAATTTTTTTTTTCCAAAATCAATATTTTGTTGAAAAAAGCAGAAAGTTCTTGAATCATTTAAATCGGACGCTTAGTTCTCTCAAAAACAGCATTTTTTTTTAAATTTAGCTCTGTATCTCCGAAACCTCTGGCCTACCTGCCAAAAAACTAATCAGCACATCTCCCTATCAATAGGAATCGAATGTTTTTTAAACCATTCAAATCGGTTGATCCGTTCTCTTAAAAAACTCGCTTTCTATTTTTTGCACTCTTGCTCCATATCTCCGTAACGGCTGGACCTGCCTTTGCCAAAAACTAATCAGCACATCTCCCTATCAATAGGAATCGAATGTTTTTTAAAACCATTCAAATCGGTTGATCCGTGCGCCCGAAAACGTGGACGAAAAAAAGCGGACATACAAAAACACACACACACACACACACACCACACACACACACACACACATCCATTTTTTCTGAAGTATGCAAAATGTTCAGAAACCTTCAAAACGTCGAGAAATGTAAAATTTTCAATTCCGATTTTTGGACGATTACTATAACTTACCCTACGGGAAGTTAATAAAAAAGAGTGCGCGTAAAGATCACAAGCGATTGAAGTAAAACTATTTGCTACTGTACACAAGCAGCAAATTTAAGTTAAGTAAAAATAAATACATCATATAACTATTTTGAATAATGTTAATATTAATATGTTAACACTCGTGATGTGCACATTAATAGTGTCATTACACTTTATTCACTTCTATATAATGATAAATTATAAATTCTATATTTATAATGGCATTAAAATTATGATATGTATGGCAATGCGCCCAAATCCTTGTGCGTCGTGACTATTATGTACTCGACTGGCAGACCCTTGCGAGAATGGGCTGGCTGTTTTTTACATATATGTTCTGGAATAGTTTAAAAGAACACTCGCCTCAAAATTGGAGCCTGTGAGAGCAAGTTATAAAAAATTTTTTTGAGATTTTCAAAAATTGAAAGGATGATGACGCAACCCGGCGGAATGACTGCCAGAATGGTACTTTCTTAATGGGTCGATAATAAAATATCATTAAAAAATTTTCTAACCTTGTGGAAACAGGTTAGTCAAAAACAGCTGGCTCTTAGACTACATAGAGATGGACACACAAAAGTACTTATTATTATAATTTTAAAAATTAAAAATATCTGATAATATATCATGTGCATATGTCTAATGATGAGGTCTAA
>NW_020537324.1:35371104-35396524 GCF_003426905.1 Ctenocephalides felis | reverse complement strand
AGAATTTGAGTTTGCTTGTAGAAAATCATCAGAAATATTTGGTAGAACAAAATGCTTTATATTATTTTTGATTAATATAGCCGAACCGCCGCGAGCCCTGCCACTTGGGTGATTTGAATTATAAGTAGTGTAGTTATAAATTTTAAAGTAGTTTTTTTCAGTGAAGTGAGTTTCTGAGATTAATAAGATATCTATTAAGTTAACTTTAAAAAACATTCTACTTCATTTTTGTGAGGTATTAAACCGTTGGCACCGTTGGCATCCATTCAGCAATTTTTAATTATTTTTGCCATTGCTTTTGTTGTTGACTAACGTGGATACATATTTATTATTATGGTGTTCTGTTGCAAAAGCTGATTGAAGATATTTTTAAATTCTAAATAAGTGTTGCTAGAGATCAAATCGGAATTGAAGGTGAATGATTAGAAACAGAGTAATTGTTTTTTGCAATGTCTGCATAGGATGAATTTTGAATTGTTGGATTTAGGCCGGAGAAATGTTGTTTATTTTATTATTAGAATTAGAATTATTAGAATTTTTAAAATTTGGTTATTTGGATTTGGATTTATGACTGATTGATTTACTGGAGTTTTGTTCTTTGTTCTTTAATTTTTTGGAAGTATGAGCAACCGCGATAATTAGCTGGATGAGCACCGTCGCAAAAATAACAACATGCCGGAGCATTCGGATCTTTAGTACAAGCTTTAGTATTATGATTGTCACCGCATTTTAGGCAAGAAATGGTCTATTGCAGTATTTTTTTGGTGTGATTAAAGAGTTGACAGCGAGTGCATTGTATAAAGTTGTTGGACTTTCTCGGTGGTTCGACGCGTATATGCAGTGAATAATTTATAAATGTTATAAATATTTTTGTTATTTCTATTTGGTTTTCCAGATCAACAAAAAACATATTAAGAGGTTCTTTTGTTATTCTATGTCTAATATTTAGGATATTACGTACGACATGACCCTGTTTTAATAGTTCTATTTAATTGCATCTGTGCTTGTCGAAAAGTGTACATTTCTAAGAACAACCCTATAAGCCTTCTCTTCTTTTAATTGATATGTATGATATACGGCATTAGTTTCTTTTAGATGTCTGGATAAAGTTCGAAAATGGTCGACAGAATTACATAGAATTTTAAATGTATTGTTAGCTAAACTTCTCAGGAATATTGATCATGCGGAGATTATTTCATTTAATTGATTAGACATATCATTAATATCGTCAACTCCGACTTAAATAATATTGGAGGGGGCTTACTGACTGGGGCGGTTTAACTAAGTTGTCATCATTAGCTGTGTCTATTGTTGAAAGGGCGAAAATCTGTTTTGATTTTGACATCTATTCCTAATGGTTCAAATGAAGAAGTTTTTCTTTTTTTGAAATTGACTACTTGCCATGAATTAGGAGGTTTCTTGACATCAGAATGTGGTTGAGTGAGGCTTGTAGATGCATTATTACTAGATGATATTACTTCCTGTCTTGAGTCAGAAACTGATGAAGTTGAACGCAGCGAGACCTTTTCCGATGTAAACATATTGTCCGACCTTCTTCGCGAGGTATCTTGCTGTATTTGCTGGATCCAATAACGGTCTTTCGTAGTTTTGGATTTCTGATGGTTTACTGTCCGATTCCATATTCGCTTCTATACTGATTGAATGTAAGACATTTTATTGATTCACAAACGCACATTAGAGTCTCGATTATGTATGGTTTTTTGTAAGCCCAATTATTTAATTATCTGTACATTTGTAAGCTTTTCATGCAATTTTAATAAACCGTAAAATTCAATCTGACATGCACTTGTTTTTTTTCGCATGTGATTGTTGTGTTGAAAAGAAAAGAAAAAATCGAAATGAAAATTTTATGTTGTATTTTGACCAGACCTCTTAGTCATAGATTTTTCATGTTAAACTGCGCAATAACAAGCTGCAATCGTAAAGCAATCAAAGTTACTGTTGAATATGGTAAAGATATTAAAATTTCTAGGTATTGAATTTGGAACAAGTTTTTACTTGAGGAAATGTGACATAACACAATCACATATTGTTTTAACCTTAATATTAACGCTAGAATTTGCTGTTAGTCTCTAGAAGATCATTTATTGACTTATTAAGGTTTTGCTTTGATTTTTTCTCAATTCTATCGTTCTTGATATTAACAATTTGTAAAAATGGATATTCATTAAAAATATGTAAGAATTTTGGGAGATCTTAGAAATGAATGAAGTTTTTAGAAATGAATTTATAACGGCGCAGGTTCAGCGGTTTGATATAAGTGAAAATGTTTTGAAAATGTCATTTTGCGATAATATATGATGATTTGGCATAATAGCATCAAATAGTCAGATGTTTTAAAGAAGTTTAAATAAGAAGTACAAATTTTGATTACATTTCCCGGGTCCCATACAAGATTTACAATATTCAACAAAGAGACTGCTAAGCGGCGCTTATGCGCTTCGATATATCGTATTTTTGTCTATCGTAGCTTTTTTCATGAAAAAAGTAGCTTTTTTAGCTTAGCATACAGGTATATAACATATATTCAATTACAATAAATTATCCTACGAAAAGTTAATTATGAATATATTAACGTCAGTTGTAAAAAGATATTTTTGTTTTTAGCCGGAATTCAACGATACTTCAGCACAAAATACAGAAGCACAACAAAACCTTCTGTATTGGATGATATAAATTCAAGCCAAACAACGTCGAATTTTTTTTATCAAAAGATGCGAAAGAAAATTTATTAGCAACCGATACGTTTCAATTGAGTGATGATCCTTCTTTCTGGAATTTAAACGATAAAACACGAGATTTTATAACTAGAAACGGTATTATACCAACAAATAATGTAACAGATTTAAAAATCGAGAAATGTTTTAAAACGATAAACGACAGATTTGTTCTGACAGTTTGTTCAAATACAACCTCGGGAGTTGTAATATATTCAGAAAAAAAGGGTCGATATTTTGTGCTCTATATTTACTATTTGGTAGAAGCGGTGAAGTAAACGCTTTTACTGGTGAAGGGTTTCGAGATTGGAAGAACTCAAAAGCGCGCATTAAAGCTCATGAAAACTCTGATTTTCATAAACCAACATTAGCCACTTTCTGTCAACACAACATTAGCTGTCATTCAAGGTCGTGTTGATCAACATCTAATGAAACAGCTCGATAACGAAATTTTATACTGAGAAAAAGTTTTATATCGAGTAATTGCGATCGTTAAATCTCTCGCCATATAGAGGGCTGCCATTCAGAGGACATTTGGAACGAATTGAAGATCAACATAATGGATTTTTTTTTGGGTTCTGTCGAGCTTCTTGCTGAATTTGACCCATTTTTACAAGAACATTAAAATTATACGCGCATCCCGGTCGTGGAAATACCTCTTATTTATCTAAAACAATTTACGAAGAAATAATATCATTAGTTCAAAGTGAAGTATTGAAACATATTTCCAAAGAAGTGCATCTGCTAAGTATTTTGGTGTAATGTGGATTCTACGTCTGATATCGCTCATGTAGATCAATGACAATAATTATTAGGTATGTACGTGATAATGGCGAAATTGCGAAAGATTTTTAGAATTCATTCCAAAACTGTCCATAAGGCTCAAGATATGAAGATGCTCTATTAAAATCTATTGAGAGAAATGGTTTGGATGATTATGATGACTGCCGTGGTCAATCATACGATAATGCAAGCAATATGTCAGGTGTATACTCAGGAGTGCAGTCAAGAATCAAAGCAACTAACCCCTTAGCAGAATACGTTTCCTTGTGCAGCTCATTCCTTAAATTTAGTGGGAACTTGTGCAGCGGAATCTGTAACCCAAGTTGTCGGCTTTTTTCTACTCTGCAAGAATTATACAATTTTTACCATTTCAAACAATCGTTAGGAGATCTTAGTACAGCATACAAGTTTAAGACTCAAAAACCTTTCTCAAACTCGTTGGTCTGCTCGACATGATGCTTGTTACGCATTAGAAAAAGAGTGGTCTGGCACAATTATTGCATTGAAATTTATTGCTGAAAACAAATATGAAAATCCTACAACACGGTGTCAGGCTAGGGTATTGCTGCAAAAATTACAGCATTTGGAAACAGCAATACTAGTCCTTGTTTCGAATGCATTTGGAACGCTTCAATGCTGCTAATAAAAAATTTCAAGACTCAAAATCTAATTTATCATCTGTTTCACAAATGTATAGTTTTTTGGCATTATTTTTACAGGACATGAAAGATAAACAATTTTCCGAATACGAGGAAAAAGCCATAGCACTTTCTGGGTAAAAAACTATTATCATGACAACTATCGTAAAGAACCCGAAAATTTCAGCAGACGAGTCACAAGAGCATGAAAGAGTATTTTTATGTGGAGAAGAAAATTTTCTAATAAATATTTATTATCGAATTTTAGACACTTTAGGTGTTCAATTGGCAGGCCGTAAAAGTGCTTATCATACGCTCTATGAAAAATTTAATATTGGCATGAGTTACTAAGTATCCTGAAGATTTGGAAGACACATTAGGAAATGAATGCATTCATTTACATCACCTACTCATAGAATCTTTTTCAAGTAAGGAAGATGTTCGTTCCGCACAAGAAATATATAATTTTTTGCATTCGAATAATCTTCATGAAGTTCATCCAATATAGACATTGCTTTACGCATCTTTTTGAGTATTCCTGTTACAAATTGTTCAGGAGAAAGGACTTTTTCTACTTTGAAAAGGGTTAAAAACATATTTACGAGCAAGTATGGGCCAAGATATAGACTTAGTGCTTTAGCATTACTGACTATCGAAGCACAACTTGTTCAAGAAATTGATTACAATGATATTGTTGATGTTTTTACTCAGACAAAATCCAGAAAAAAATTATTTACGAATAGCTATAAATTATAGTTTTAGAAAAATGTGTATTATATTTATATTATATTGTTAATATTTAATAAACATTTATTTGTATTATTTAACAATTATTATTTCAAAAAATAAAAAAATGTATCTAAGTAATTTAAAATAAAAATATATTTTTTAAATAACAAATTATATTTTTGTCTATTACAAAGGGCGGCTGACTTCATAGGGTCTAGGGCGGCAGATAGCTTAATCCGCCACTGAAGCCAATCAGCAAATAGAATATCAAAATTTTGAAACAAACGATACATTATATTTGGTGAATCCCCAATAATTTTCCTAAAGTAATGTATTGATAATCTCGGTTTAATCAGCTGCTGATATTAACCGAAAACAGACCAAGGTTTGTTAATAAATATTTGAATAAAATTAATAAAATGCAAAGCATTCTATTTACATTTATGAGAATTTACTTAATTGACAGGATAAGTAGTTTCATATCCAACGAATAGAACGAATAACAAAAATCATATTCACTTTAGATCATTCCGAAAATTTAAAAAAATCACAAAATGTAATATATTTCAGTTGTTAATAAATATACATAGTATTATATACTTCACAACTTTGAATAAGTAGTGTGAATTAAGAGTTTATACCCGTGGTTTTCAAACTGTGAGGCCCGAGGCTATTGCAGCAGTTTACAAAATACTATTTTTGAAAATAAACAAAAATGTTGAAATAAAATAAAAAATATAAGTTAATTAATTTTTTTGTGCAAACTTTTACATAAATATCTAAAATACATTTTTCATTATCTATGAAAATTTAACTGAAATTGACTGAAACTATATTATTATTTGCACAATAATGTATAAAACGATTATAGAATTCATAAAGTTTATATTAAAATAATAGATAATTAAAATGTGTTCTAAAGATGATCTTTAATTTGAGTTATATAAAAATACTGAGAATCAAAATATTAATATGAATATGTGGATGTTATCAAATTTCAATTAAATTTTTAGAATTAATTTAATACTTCTAATTGTAATAAACGTTTAAGTTAAGTGTCATCCCGTATTATAAGTAAATGATGTTCCGTATTTTAAAAACTTATAAAGAATATAAAATATAATTATTTTTATTTTTTCACCTTCTCACTACTAGTGCAAATAAATTAGTTATTCAAAACATGAATTTCTTCTGTTTCGCAGAAGGCTAAATAATATTTACAAAAGGTTACTAATGCGCACCGAGATATTTGATAGTGTTTATTTGCATTAATTAGCACAAGCTAATGTGTCTTAAATTCCATTTGTTTTCAATGTCAACTTTAATACTTTCTTATCACAAACAATTATCGCACAGTTATTACAATTATTTCATTGCATTTGTAATAGATATAAAAATAATAGTTAAACATGCATCGAATAGCTAGAAGGTTCAATTAACTTATTCTCGGAAGGTTTCATTAAGCGCATTTTTATTGGGATATAAAAATTATTTTATGGCTCACTTTATCAATTCACGATAAGTGGCGAAAGTTAAATTTATAGAACATATCAACATTAATACACATTTATATAACATATTAGCTATAAAACTATTATCATAACTAGTGGGGTGCATGGCATCGTGCTTTAAGGCAAATTGCTGGAACGTCCCGTACCGTAATTAAAAAATCTTGGAACGGAACCCAAAAAAATTAACACAAAAATGTGTACACATTATTAAAATCTCTATAAAATATCTGATAATTTGATATACATATGTTCAATAAACATTTTTAACCGCCAAAAGGATTTTTTTTAACTTATTAACTTCCCGTAGGGCAAGTTATAGTAATCGCAAAAAAATCGAAAATGAAAATTTTTATAGATCTTTACGTTTCAAAACTTTCTGAACATTTTGGCATACCTTAGAAAAAATGGATGTATGTGTGTGTGTGCGTGTATGCATGTATGTGCGGATACAAATTTTTGTCGACGATTTCGGGAACACGGATCAACCGATTTGAATAATTCAAAAAACATTCGATTTGTATTGATAAGGAGACGTGCTGATTAGTTTTTCGCGAAGGCAGATCTAGAGCGAAGCCGTTCCGAAGATACGGGACAAAAAGTGCCAAAAACGGTACCTCCGTTTTTAAGAGAACGGAGCGCCCGATTTTAATAATTCAAAAAACATTTTAATTGTATTGACAAGATGAAGAATTGATCAAATTTTCATGAAGGCAGGTCTAGCGGTTTCAGAGATCTAATAAAAAAAGTAAAAATGCCATTTGGCGGTCAAAAATGATCATTAGACATATGCACTTCAAATTATCAGATATTTTATAGAGATTTTAACAATAAGTATAATTTTTTTTACATTTCTATGGATTCCGTACCAATGCTTATCCGTTAGACGGCGGCGCGGCACTTACGCGCTTTGACATTTCGTCTCTATACAGTTCAAGCAGTACGATTGCTTTGAAAAAGTTTTTTTTTTCAAAAAAAGTAATTTTTTGTCAAATTTATAGTTTCTCAAAAATCTAATTTTTTTGAAGTAAATTTTTTCAAAAATGTTAATCGTTTTTAAAAAATAATAATGTTTGGTACGGGAAGTTCCAGCATTTTGCCTTAAGGCAGCAAATAATGAAAAAATGTGCTTGTGAATGGAACCCGTAAATTGCATAAGTTTTTCTTAATGTAAGTGATATTTTTCTCTAAGAAAGTTGCATTAACTTTCTTATATGCATATATAAGTATTTTAATATATTATATAAATTTTTCAATTTGATTTTGTACATTCTAATAAAAATATGATTTTACAACATAATATATTTTTCCACGTAGACGAAGTACTTGCAATGATTTTTTGAATGCCATGTAATATCGGCATTTTGAAAAATTACAACTACAAGCTGGGCATGTGCACTAAAGATTCCATTCACATATAAATAAGTAGACATTTGTTAAAGCAAATGCACATTTTATAAATAAATTTCACTATTTATTTTCATATAGTTCTTAGAAGCGAAGAACATTGCCATCAAAATGCATAAGTTAAAAATTACGAGTTCCTCGAAATTAATAATATTATCGGAGCTATCTGTCAAACTAAATCAATTTTGCTGTGAAAAGTTTGTATGATTACATGTTATATAGCTGTGTATAGCTGCATGTTTTTAATGCAGAGAATATCAACTGAAAAAATTTACCCAGTTCTCAATTTTTGTAACTAAGTCAGTCCACATCACCTTTACCATAAGAAAAGGATGTCGCCCAAATATAAAAATTAACTAGTGGGATATTTTGCCTTGAGGCAAGTTACAAGAACTAACCGATATGTGTAAATAATCGACTTAATCAATAAAAAATAAATTAATTTATGTGTGATTAAAAGTATTCCGAATGGATTTATTACACATAATTGAAAACGAACGATCACTTTAACCCGGAGTATTTTCTAAAAGCTAATTTTCAAAAATCAATATTTTTATAATTGGACCAGTTTCCATAGGACTTTAATGGTTTAGTATGTTCATTAAGACCAAGTACTCTATCGTTATACCAAGTAAAACTACTCATTTTCTCAAACTTTGATAAATTTTCAAAATTAATGTAAGTAAGGCCGTAATATTTCAGTAAGTTCTATAAGACCATGATATATATCGCGAAAAAAAAGATCCATAAAAATCAGCTTAATTTTTTTTTTCAACAGTTAATTACAAGATAACGGCTCGGTAGATTTTCACCTGAAACTAATCAGTACCATTCCCAATTATATCTTTCGAATAGTTTTTGATTTTTTTAAATTGACTTGGTGGTATGAACTTGAACGGTTTAACTTGAAAAATTTAACCCTTTTTCCAAATTACAAAGAAATGGTTGGGCCGATAATCGCACAAAACTGAGAAACGATCCATCTCGATGGCTTTTAAATTTTTGAAATCGGTTCAGGCGTTTTTAAGCAAACGTCGATGAAAGGTCTAGTTTTGACAAACGCCAAAAAAACGATACTAATTTTTACAAACTTTGACGAATTTTCAAAATTAAACGATTTGTCGTAGCGCCGTAATATTTCAGTATGATCTAGAAAACCGTGATATCTATCATAAAAAAATCATGAAATTCATCGAACAAATTTTTTTTAACACTTTATTACAAGAAAGCGGCTCGGGCGATCTTTACCAACACGCTAAACAGGTCGATTCCCAACCAATATCTTTCGAACGATTTTTGAATTTTCAAAATTGATTCATGATTGCAGGATAAAACGTGGACGAAAAATTTTCACTTTTCTGCTATTTACGAAGATCGTCGCACAAAATTGATAAACGGTGCAGCCGGTTTTGAGAAAACGTCGATTTACGGTAAAAAAAATCTGTTCACGCACACACACACACATATTTTTTTCAAATTTGGTCTCATTCAATTCAGAATGGCTTGAAACGTCGAGAAAACATAAAATTAGCGAATCGGATTTTTTGATAAAACCTAAACATCTACTTCAGGAAGTTAAAAAAAACTTCTACTTGTGGTGGGTATCGAACACAAAATGAAAATTTAAATTTAAAATGTACCTCCTCATTTAGGTTTCATATATTGATATACCAATAAAACCGTAATGAGAAAGTTCCCAATAACACAAAATATACTATGCCAATAAACGAAAAGACTAAATAATAGATAAAAATAGGATTTTGCAAGAATACAATATGAGAAATTATATAAATATGTTATTAGAAATAAATATAAATAGATCTTCAGAATATTTTTTATCATGCATCTGCGTCAAATTACCACCGTGCGGTAATATCTATTTTTGCACCATACATATTCAATAGCGCGTACGTATGTAGTATACTTCTTGAGATATAAAAAACACAATATGAAGTACTAATTTAAATTTGATAAAAAAAGTCAAATGTTTATTCCGCATGCCCACTAGCCATACCTGATTTGGTTCCTGTTCCCTGAGCGATTAAGTAACGTGCATACGATTTGACATGCGAAGGTCAGCGAATAATTCATCTATTATTATAATATTCATATTATCGTTACCATAATGCACCGAGTTCACTTAATGCGTTAATAATCATTTTATTGACACGGCAGAGTGTTAATATATTTATGAATCTAATTATTGTGATCATAGAGAAATTTATGTTTTAAACTATGGGTGCATGGCATCGTGCCTTAAGGCAAATTGCTGGAACTTTCCGTACTAAAAATTATTATTTTTTTAAAATGATTAACATTTTTGAAACAAATTTACTCTGAAAAAAAATAGATTTTTGAGAAACTATAAATGATAAAAATTTTCTTTTTTTTGAAAAAAAAGACTTTTTGAAGAAAAATTTATTTTGGAATTTCTGAACTTTTTTTCAAAGCAATCGTACTGCTTTAACTGCATAGAGACGAAATATCAAAGCGCGTAAGCGCCGCGTCGCCGTCTAACGGATAAACACTGGTATGGAACCCATAGGAATGTGAACAAAATTTATACTCATTTAATCCCTAGAAGCCACAAATTGAATAACAAAAAACTTAGAATTATTATATCAGGCTTTAAAAATAACAAAGCATGAGAGTATTTTCTATTTCAGGAAATTTTGTGAGTAAACAAAGGGCACGTCTAAGTAGCGATAGACGTTCTCAATTTTTTTCAAATCATATTTTATTAAACAAAAAACAATTAGAATGTTTAAAATTATTTAATTAAAATTACTCGGAACAGAAATAAAAGTTTAGCTTAATTGTTTTTAAAACTGAAATTGATATTAACAAGTATGTATCAACATGTATCTAATATTTTTTTAATTTTTTATTTATTGAATTTTTTTTTATTTTTATTTATTCGAAAACTTTCCTTTCACTATCATAAAAATATTTTCATTTTTATATGTGAAAATGATGCATGAATAACGAATGATTATTTTCAAAGTTATTATTCAAGATAAACTATTATTTTTTAGTTCTACTAATTAAAATTAAAATAATTTTGTTTACTATCTATAAAATTGAACAATAAATAAATTCAGTCAAATACTATTCTAAATTACACTAAATTTGCGGATAAATTACAGATTATTCGAGCAAAAATTTATTTTCTATTTAAAATTCGAAAACCGGTTAAAACCAGTTTTTTAGTAAAATTAAAATTCGAAAACCGGTTTTCTAAAATGTCGGTTTTTGTATAAACCCTAATATCTTCGAAGTCGTTGCACCTTCTTCTCGAAAAATTTAAACAGTTCTTTATTTAGTCAATACAAATAAAATGTTTTTTGAATTATTCAAACCGTTCTCTTAAAAACTGAGTTACCGTTTTTGGCACTTTTTGCCTCATATGTTCGGAACGGCCATCTGCCAAAAACTAATCAGCACGTCTCCTCATCAATACGAATCGAATGTTTTTTAAATTATTCAAATTCGCTTCATCCGTGTCGACGACGACACACACACATACATCCATTTTTTCTTATGTTATTTCTTTCTTATTCTTAGGTATGCTAAAATGTTCAGCAGGTTTTGAAACGTAAAGATATATAAAAATTTTCATTTTCGATTTTTTTGCGATTACTATAACTTGCCCTACGGGATATTAATAAATATATCATTGTAATTTTATTTTTTTCTATTTCCTAGGGCTGTTGGTATTCCACTCTGAGTCAGTTATTTTTACTAATTGCTCTTAGAAAACAATTCAATTGTTGGCCTGGTCTAGTTTTCTTTAAAGTCTACCTATTGGCTGCTCTTTTTATTAAAGTGAGTTATTGACCCAGGGTTTTTTAAAATGATTCAGAATAATTCAAATCACAAGGAAAACATGAAAATAACAAATTGCGATTACAAACTGTTTCTTTAAAAAGTTAAAATTAACACTAATCAAACTCTAATATTTTTTGTGCCAAGATCTAAAAGTTCGATTTTGATTCCCTGTAAGTTTAATTTTATTTCTAGACAAACAAACTCTAAAATTTTAGGTAATATGTCTATTTTTATTAACTCATTTTGATAAACTAGTGGTGCATGGCAGTATGCCTTAAGGCAATTTGCTGAAACTTCCTATACCAAAAAAAAAATTTTTTTTAAAAGATTCAATTTTTTTTAGATCTTTGAAATAAATAGTTTTGAGAGTTCTGAGAAAAAAATGACTTTCGAAAATTTGATTTTTTTCATACTTTGAAATATTTTGAAAGGTTTGAACTTTTTTTTTCAAAGCAATCGCGGTGCGAAAGCTGCGCAGAAACGAAATATCTAAGCGCGTGAGCGCCGCGTCGCAGTTTAACTAGTAAACATTTGGTACGCACACATATACATCCATTTTTTCTTAAGTATGCCAAAATGTTCAGAAACCTTTGAAACCTAAAGACATATAAAAATCTTCATTTTCGATTTTTTTGCGATTACTATACTATACTACTTATCCTACGAAAAGTTAATAAAAAAAATTACAAATGTAGATAATCGATCGATAATCGAACAGTTTAATTTTTTTATTGAAAATATATTTCCAAGATATTTAGATGACAATATGTTTCAAATCGAATAATATTTCGTATATTCTACAAGCCAATACATTGTTTTTAAATATTTATTGTTTTCAAGCCCTCCCTATTGATTACATTTTACTTTTAACAATTATTTTTATTTTAAGTAAAGCCAGAATTTTTGGTATTCTTAAGCTGCTGTGATCATTTTTTACTGATGGCAAAAGAGTGTGTAATGGCTTTTTCATTCTATGTTCTAATATTTTTTTTATTAGAAAGCATTCCAGTGCCTGTCCTTTTTTCTTATTGTGATAATATTTTAACTTTTCACCGCATCAACCTCGTTTTAACTATTTGCACGCTTTAACCATTCATAGAAGCAATTTTTATCTTTATTTGATTTTCCCAAAATTTTCATATTAAAATGTAAACTAGTGGGATGGGTGGCATCGTGCCTTAAGGCAAATTGCTGGAACTTCCCGTACCGTAACGAAATGTTCGAGGATTACTGAATGTTTTCAAATAGATTATTATAAATATTGTAACATTGTCTAATATTTATAAATATTATATAAACTGAATTGCAGAGTTGAAATTATTTGTAAAGTATATTAGAACTATAGTCAGAATTAAAAACTAGCTGTAAGTGGAATTCTGTCTTAAGGCAATTAAGGCATCGTGCCTTAAGGCAAATTGCTGGAACTTCCCGTACCAAAAATTATTATTTTTTTAAAAACGATTAACATTTTTGAAAAAAAAAATTACTTTGAAAAAATAAGATTTTTGAGAAACTATAAATTGGACAAAAAATTACTTTCTTTTGAAAAAAATTTTTTAAAAAAAAAATTTTTTTTTTTTAACTTCCCGTAGGGTAAGTTATTGTAATGGGCCGAAAATCGGAATTGAAAATTTTTACATTTCTCGACGTTTTGAAGGTTTCTGAACGTTTTGGCATACCTCAGAAAAAATGGATGTGTGTGTGTGTGTGTGTGTGTGTGTGTGTGTGTGTATGTATGTGTGGATACAAATTTCCAGTCACGTTTTAGGGCGCACGGATCAATCGATCTGAATGGTTCAAAAAGCATTCGATTCCTATTGATAGGGAATAGAGCTGATTAGTTTTTGGCAAAGGCAGGTCCAGCCGTTTTGGAGATACGGAGCAAATAGTGCAGAAAATAGAAATCGAATTTTTGAGAGAACGGAGTATACGATTTGAATGATCTAAAAAGCATTCAATTAGTAATGATTGGGAGAAGTGTTTATTAGTTTTTGGCAAAGGCAGGCCCAGCCATTTCGAAGATACGGAGCTAAATATGTAAAAAATGGCAGTTTTTGAGAGAACTAAGCGTCCGATTCAAATGATTCAAAGAACTTTCTGCTTGTTTTAACAAAATAATTGATTTTAGAAAAAAAAAATTTGTACCATTTTTTTTTTTTTTTTTTAGTTTTTTGTGTATCGAAAATATTTCAGATTTTATTTTATTATTTCATATTAGACAATGATACAATATTTATAATAATCTATTTGAAAACATTCAGTATTCAACGGGAAGTTCCAGCAATTTGCCTTAAGGCACGATGCCATAATTGCCTCAAGACAAAATTCCACTTACAGCTAGTTTTTTTTTTTTTTGAAAAAATTTTTTTTTTATTTTGACATATTGTGGAAGATCTGAACTTTCTTTTCAAAGCAATCAATCGTACTGCTTTAACTGCATAGGGACAAAATATAAAGCGCGTAAGCGCCGCATCGCTGTCTAAAGCATAAGCATTGGTACGGAACCCATAGGAATGTTAACAAATTGTATACTTATTGTTAAAATCTCTATAAAATATCTGATAATTTTATGAGCATATGTCTAATGATCATTTTTGACCGCCAAATGGCTCATTTTTTTACTTTTTCCTCCATATCTCCGAATCCGCTAGACCTACCTTCATGAAAATTTTATCGATTCTTCATCTTGTCAATACAAGTGAAATGTTTTTTGAATTATTCAAGTCGGACGCTCTGTTCTCTCAAAAACTGAGCTACCGTTTTCGGCACTTTTTGCCCCGTATCTTTGGAACGGCTAGACCTGCCTTCGCCAAAAACTAATCAGCACGTCTCCTTATCAATACGAATCGAATGTTTTTTGAATTATTCAAATCGGTTGACCCGTGTTCCCGAAATCGTCGACGAAAATTTGTATCCGCACATACATACACACACATACATACATACACACACATACACACACACACACACATACATCCATTTTTTCTAAGGTATGCCAAAATGTTCAGAAACCTCTGAAACGTAAAGATATGCAAAAATTTTCATTTTCGATTTTTTTGCGATTACTATAACTTGCCCTACGGGAAGTTAATAAATATTTTCGATATACAAAAAACTAAAAAAACTAATAAAAAAAAAAATGGAACAAATTTTTTTTTTCCAAAATCGATTATTTTGTTGAGACAAGCAGAAAGTTCTTTGAATCATTTAAATCGGACGCTTAGTTCTCTCAAAAACTGCCATTTTTTACATATTTAGCTCCGTATCTTCAAAATGGCTGGGCCTGCCTTTGCCAAAAACAAATAAACACTTCTCCCAATCATTACTAATTGAATGTTTTTTAGATCATTCAAATCGGATACTCTATTTTCTCAAAAATACGATTTCTATTTTCTGCACTCTTTGCTCCGTTTCTCCGAAATGGCTGGACCTGCCTTTGCCAAAAACTAATCAGCTCTTATCCCTATCAATAGGAATCGGATGTTTTTTGAACCATTCAAATCGGTTGATCCGTGCGCCCTAAAACGTGACTGGAAATTTGTATCCACACATACATACACACACACACACACACACATCCATTTTTTCTGAGGTATGCCAAAACGTTCAGAAACCTTCAAAACGTCGAGAAATGTAAAAATTTTCAATTCCGATTTTCGGCCCATTACAATAACTTACCCTACGGGAAGTTAAAAAAAAGTTTGTAATATATAATGATTGATATAATTGATGACTGTATTTTAGTGTCATTTATTTCTTTACCAAAATCATATTTTTTTAGAACCAAGTTCAACAAATACGTAGAAGTCATAAAGAGACATCAGCAAAGTAGTTAATGGTTACCGAAGGCACGAAACATACTGCCACTTTGGACTCATCAGAATTGCTTCGTGTTTTTACCAGAAATCAGAGAGGTATGTACTTCTCCAACATCCTTTTCCAAGTTCAAGTAGTTTTGCATACAAATTTTAAATGCAACTAGTGGTGCATGGCACTATGGTTTAAAGCAAATTACTGAAACTTTCGTTTTTATTTTAATTTTGTGAAAAATATTTCTTTAAGGATTTTCTGAGTTTTTTTTTTCTCATTTTAAAAATTGCTGCAAAATTATCTCATATAAAATAAAAAACAATGATCATATAAAAACATGTACATTCGCTATTAAGAAATATTCTTAAAATATATTTACATATGTATTTACTTCATACTCGCCCAGCCCACTTTATCTTGAACTTGAACTTTAATTATTATTCAACTTAAAAATCATTGATGAAAAATTGTACTAACACGTATTTAGAAATTATATATTCGTACTTTATTAAAACGCCTAATTCATTTCTTAATCGATTTGTTTATTACAAATTAAATGTGATATTTCTCTCTATACAAAGAGAGGGCTTAAAGGTCCGCGGGTAAAAAGGACTACAACCATTATCTCAAAAATTAATAAAGGATGTTTTTTAACGATGCTTTTAAGGTAGAGAAAACATTATGTGTAATCATCATTTTTAAACAAAAGTATTTTTTAATTTCCCGTAGTTAGTTATTGTAATCGTCCAAAAAACCGAAATTGAAAATTTTTGCGTTTCTCGACGTTTTGAAGGTTTCTGAAAATTTTTGGTATACCTCAGAAAAAAATGGATGTGTGTGTGTGAGTGTGTGTGTGTTTTGTGTGTCCGCATTTTTTCGTTCACGTTTTTGGGCGCACGAATCAACCGATTTGAATGGTTCAAAAAACATTCAATTCCTATTGAGATGTGCTGATTAGTTTTTGGCAAAGGCAGGTCTAGCAGTTACGGAGATAAAGAGCAAAGAGTGCAGAAAATAGAAATCGAGTTTTTGAGAGAACGGAGCAACCGATTTGAATGATCTAAAAAACATTCAATTAGTAATGATTGGGAGAAGTGGTTATTAGTTTTTGGCAAAGGCAGACCCAGCCATCTCAAAGATACAGATCTAAATGTGCAAAAAATGGCAGTTTTTAGAGAACTAAACGTTCGATTTAAATGATTCAAAAAACATAATTTGAAATTTGAAAGTGTTAATAATACCTTAATTTTTTCATTTAACCTGTCTGTTTTCCTCCTGCAGATGTTATTTTCTGTACAACCCTACGAGTTTTTTGGTTATTGACCAATTGTAGAGATGTATAAACCAAAGTGCAAGCATGGTGAAATTAATCGTGTTTCGCAGCGGAAATTTATGAAATAATTATTAAGTTATTGTGAATAATAATATTTTGTCCGCCATTAAATAAAGTTTTGTGTTGATGTTTTGAAAATATATCCATTGTACTCATTATTTTGTTTACTAAATTCTAACAATGGCCATTCTTTGCTTCATTTTGAAAAACATCTCACATTCAGATATTTATGTTATTATATATCTTGTATCCGTCGTTCATTTACTATGTTGATACAGACTTACAAAAATCTTTGATAATTATAAGAAGTCGAATTTAATTTCATAGTCATAATTTTTAAATTTTTTTGAACAATATTTTAGCGTGAGTGAAATTGCTCTGCGAACATTTATAGTAATTTAAAATCTACTATTGCCCTTAAAGTTATACATATAAAATTTATTGTGAAAAAACGCCAACTCGATCTCGATCTCTTTAATGTGAGATATAGAAATGTATGTATTGCCTAATAAATAAATAAAAAAGAGTGCGCGTAAAGATCACAAGCGATTGAAGTAAAACTTATTTGCTACTGTACAAAGCAGCAAATTTAAGTTAAGTAAAAATAAATACATCATATAACTATTTTGAATAATGTTTATTATTAATATGTTAACACTCGTGATGTGCACATTTAATAGTGTCATTACACTTTTATTCACTTCTATATAATGATAAATTATAAATTCTATATTTATAATGGCATTAAAATTATGATTATGTATGGCAATGCGCCCAAATCCTTGTGCGTCGTGACTATTATGTACTCGACTGGCAGACCCTTGCGAGAATGGGCTGGCTGTTTACATATATGTTCTGAATAGTTAAAAGAACACTCGCCTCAAAATTTGAGCCTTGTGAGAGCAAGTTATAAAATTTTTTTTTGAGATTTTCAAAAATTGAAAGGATGATGACGCAACCGCGGAATGACTGCCAGAATGGTACTTTCTTAATGGGTCGATAATAAAATATCATTAAAAAATTTTCTAACCTTGTGGAAACAGGTTAGTCAAACAGCTGGCTCTTAGACTACATAGAGATGTACACAAAAGTACTTATTATTATAATTTTAAAAATTAAAAATATCTGATAATATATCATGTGCATATGTCTAATGATGAGGTCTAATGACCACCAAATGGCATTATTTTTTACTTTTTTTATTGTGCTCTCAGTTCTCTCAAAAACTGAAATACCATTTTTGGCACTTTTTGCCCCGTATATTCGAAACGGCCGGACCTGCCTTTGTCAAAATCTATTCGGCACGTCTCCTTATCAATAGAAATCGAATGCTTTTTGAATCATTCAAATCTCAACATTTGTGTTCTCGAAATCGTCGACGAAAATTTGTATTCGCACACAAACACATACACACACTCATACATCTATTTTTTCTAAGGTATGCTAAAATGTTCAGAAACTTTTGAAACATAAAGATATATAAAAAATTTAGTTTTCAATTTTTTGCGATTACCATAACTTACCATAACTACGGAAAGTTAAGAAGTATAAATAATATTTTAATAATACGAAAAATGTATAAGTTTAGTACACGCATTATATATTGTTATCTGTGTTTTGTTTTTATTTGTTTGTTGATAATTATGAATGAAATTTACCTATGATGTATTTCTATGCCCCGTAACCATTTGTATATATTGCGTGATGTATAAATAGTTCATGGCTTAATTATTATAATTAATGTGCTGACGTCTCTAAATTACGGTATAATTTCTTTCCAATGAAAAAATATACATTGATAATGATAAATGTTTATTTATTCATTAAAGTATCTGATGAAACATTTTTATTATTTTCCAAAATAATTTAATTAGGACATGGAGCTAATTTGGTTTAAGATCAGGTGAAGATATTTTATCTCTTCTCGATCTTTTGATCATCCTTTGATATCAAGCAAATATTTACATATGTGTTCAAAAATTAAAGACTAACTAAAAACTTTTAAATTTTTGTTGTTGCTATTCTAATTACATAGCATATTTAGTAAAATACTAAATAAAAAGGTAAAATAGTGGTGCATGGCATCGTGCCTTAAGGCAAATTGCTGAAACTTTCAATATCGAAAATTAAATTTTTTAAAAAACATTTAAACATTTTTAACAACTTTGAAAAAAATTAGATCTTTGAAAATTTTTAAATATTGGGAAAAGTTTGACTTTTTTGAAAAAAAAAATTTTTTTATGTTTGGAATTTTTGTATACTTTGAAAGCAATCGTTCTGCGTGGTTGTTTTAGAGAAGAAATATCTAAGCGCGTAAGCGCCGCATCGCAGTCCAACGGGTAAACATTGGTACGGAACTAGTTGTTTAGTACGTTTTACGATATGTGTTGTGAGTTGTGATGTAGTTCTTTTGGTTTTCAGACAGTTTATTTAATGAAGGTCAATTTGGACCATTGTGCTCCGCCCTGCAGGAGATATAATGCAGTTTATATAGAGAACTTTTCATATACTAAATTAATAAAAAATAATTATTAATGAAATAGTCTTTTATTCATCAGTTACAATAATTATTTTGCAATGCTCCTGTTAAGTTATTTGACACTGATAATTCTAACGCATTGGTCGTTGCGGAAAAACATGACATGACTGGCTGAAGGAGTTTGAATTTGTGATAAAAAATAGAAAAATTTGTTTCGAAGTAGTCTAGTAAAAAAAATTAAATTGATTACTGAGTCTTTCTAGTAGCTCAGCGGAGAGCTTTGGCCGTGCAACCCAGAATTTTGAGTTTTATACCCACCTTGACCAGTCGAATATTTGTTGTATCGGTTTTTACTTGAAAATGTATACCTAAAGTATGTTTAAAAGTGAGAACGGTCCTTCCAGGACATTGCTGCATCAAATTAAGAATATATCAACAACATTGGATAAAAGAAGTCCTATTAATAAAACATATCAAATATACATAGGACAACCGTTGGGTTGCATTCTAAAAAAACACGTAGTTACAAAGTATTATTACAACGTCAACGTCAACAGTGATTACCGTTGCTGAAAGTCCATTATGCTAAATATCATAACAAGAAGCTGATTTGTCGTTTTTGCATGACTTATTCTTTGACGCTTTAATATGTTGCATTTTCTATATATTTTAACAATTTCTATATTTTTGATATAATTATTCATGTTATGATATCCAAGTCAAAGTTGGGCACTCGACGTCTTTAACACTTCAAGTTTCCAAGGAAAAATTTTCCATTTACCAGAAACTTCGATTTTCTACTCTCATGTTTTTGGACTTTTCAAGTTATTCTGACATCATTCTGAATTGTTCCAGATAAAAATTAGGAATAATAGTGTTTGTGAATATGCCCCAAAATTGAACAATTCATCGACGATTCCTCAGAAACGTCTGAACCTATTTTAATTATATAGAAGGAATTTCATAAGTCTCAATAAAGATTTGCGTTAATTAGATGTAGTTTAAGCCATTTGTTTAGAATTAAAGAAGAAAATTTCAGATATTCTTGTACACGTTTTTGCAAAATATCTGAACCGATTTCGAAAATTTGAAAACAGTTTGACATCAAATGTGAATTGCGCTAATTTTAAATAAAGATCCAGTTTTCACATTAATTGTTAATTTTTTTTTTGGGCGATTTTTAACTTTCCGTAGGGTAAGTTATAGTAATCGCAAAAAATCGAAAATGAAAATTTTTATATATCTTTACATTTCAGAAAATAGTTTCTGAAAATTTTGGCATACCTTAAAAAAATGTATGTATGTGTTTGTGTATGTGTACGTGTGTGTGTGTGAGGATACAAGTTTTTGTCGACGATTTTGCAAACTCGGATTAACCAATTTCAATAATTCAAATTCCTACTGATAAGAAGACATGCTGACTAGTTTTTGCCAAAGGCAGGTCTGGCCGTTTTGGAGATACGGGGCACAAAGCAAAAATGATATTTCAGTTTTTGAGATAACGGAGCGTCCGATTTAAATAATTCAAAAAACATTTTACTTGTATTGACAAGATAAAGAACTGATTAAATTGTTGAGAAGGCAGGTCCAGCAATTATGGACTCTCAATAAAAATAATTTTAAAAAATGTCATTTGGCGGTCAAATATGTTTATTGGACATATGTACATCAAATTATCAGATATTTTATAGAGATATTTTATAATAATGTGTACACATTTTGTGCAATTTTTTTTTTTGGGTTTAGTACCAAGATTTTTAGTTACGGTACGGGAAGTTCCAGCAATTTGCCTTAAGGCACGATGCCATGCACCACTAGTTAAACTTTATATGATGATAGAGTTCGTGGTCTTATATTAGTGAATATGCTAAAATATTATGGGTCTACAAGAAGTGGTTTAATTATAAAAATTCAATGAAGTTTGTAATAATGGGCAGCGTCAAAATTTCAAAATTCTGTCATCACCATTTTGAAAGTTGCTAAATCTCAATTCCTAATAATTTTGTCAATTATTTACACATATCGGTAAGTTTTTGCAACTATATACTTGTCTAGCAATGCAAGCAAGTCAGATTTTTCTTGATAGCGGATTGATCAAGATTACATAAACTAGTATTTACTGTTATAAAATTGGGCCCGTTATGTGTTGGCGTTGTTTTTAAACGAAATAGTACTTTTGATTGACAGACCATTACATTGGGTATGACCTTGTTAGCTAAGCTCGCGAAAAATATTCTTAAATATCATTTTGAATTAATGAACATGAAGTGTTTAGTGTTGGCGATACGAAAAATAATGTATAATAATAGTTACATTTGACGTTGCTTCGAAATTTGAATATGCTAATACCAAGAACGCATGTTAAAAAATCTACTACAATATGTTAATAATAAATTATGCGCCAAAGGCAATCCTTGCAATATATAATTATGGAATATATATTATGAATCAATTATTGACATTTTTTAAAAACGACATGTGTATCAGATAGAAAAAATATTTTGTTTAAATATTGATGCTCGCATTCGAATGCTTAAAAACAAAGAACAAAACTAGTGGGGCGCATGGCATCGTGCCTTAAGGCAAATTGCTGGAACTTCCCGTGCCAAAAATTATTTTTTTAAAAAAAGATTAACATTTTTGAAAAAAACTTACTCTTGAAACATTAGATTTTTGAGAAACTATAAATTTTTGACAAAAACTTACTTTTTTTTGAGAAAAAAAGACTTTTTGAAGAAAAATTTATTTTGAAATATTTTGGAAATTCTGAACTTTTTTCAAAGCAATCGTACTGCTTTAACTGCATAGAGACGAAATATCGAAGCGCGTAAGCGCCGCGTCTCCGTCTTACGGATAAACATACGGAACCCATAGGAATGTAAACTAAATACTTATTGTTAAAATCTCTATAAAATATCTCATAATTTGATGTGCATATGTCTAATGATCATTTTTGACCGCCAAATGTCATTTTTTTTTTACTTTTTTCTTGCCTTCATGAAAATTTGATCAGTTCTTTATCTTATTAATACAAGTAAAATGTTTTTTGTATTATTCAAATTGGACGCTCCGTTCTCTTAAAAACTGAGTTACCGTTTTTGGCACTTTTTGCCTCATATCTTCGGAACGGCTAGACCTGCCTTCGCCAAAAACTAATCAGCACGTCTCCTTATCAATACGAATCGAATGTTTTTTGAATTATTCAAATCGCTTCATCCGTGTTCCCGAAATCTTCGACGAAAATTTGTATCCGCACACACACATACACACCAAAATGTTCAGAAGGTTATGAAACGTAAAGATATATGAAAAATTTCATTTTCAATTTTTTTGCGATTACTATGACTTGCTCTACGGGAAGTTATTAATATTTAAAACTATTAATAATAAAAACATACATGAAAAATATATTTCTTATTAAAAATAGCTGTTTGAAAATAGCACTACTGTGATGAAGTTACGTAAAAATATATACCAATTAAAAGTATGTAAAATGCATAATCTGCTATATCAATATGATAAAAATATATAAATAATGTATGTGATTAAATGCAAATGCTCTATGATTTTTAAATAGCATTCCGTACATTTTAATTCGTAATCTGTTAATCGATTTATATATATATTTTAATATTACACTATTTAATTAAATATCACAATTAATTATTAATTTTATTCGGAACTTTTTATCACTATTATTATTTTATGCATGCAAATGACTAACTTGAAGATCATAATTATATATTCAATGAACTATGTAAACTACCAATGTAGCATCGACTACTTTTTCTATATCTGGTGAAAGAAACTTTTTTAAAACCAAAGTTTTTTTATAAAAAAATATTTAACTATGATTAATGTGATGAATATAAATCGATTTGTCGAACACATGATTTTCGGATACTAGGGATCAAAATAAGATACTTTGCCAAAGAAACCATATCTTTAGAATGAATTCTGATACCCCGATTGCCCCAAAGATTGGGTCAAATTTTGAAAAATCCTGTTTTGGCTCATTTAAAGCGCCCCAATAGTGTCTAAATGTACGACCGATCGCCACTAACTTTTGAAGGCCGATCTACTTTTACACTAACTTTTGTCAAAAAGTTTTTTGTGTGTATGAATTAATGTACGAAAAAAATGGTTTAAAAAAACATTTTTTTATTGAGTAAAATACCAAAAACCATAATTATTTGCAATTTTTGTATGGGTGATTTCTAAGGCGAGGTCCGAGGAGGTAAACCATGGGCATGGGTGGATCGTCCTTGCGAAGTTAGTGGGGACACAATTGGAGCACTCTAAATGGGTCAAAACGAAATTTTTCAAAATTCAACCCTTATCTGTCCCGGTCAATGCACGGGACATCAGAATTCATTTTAGATGTGTGTTTTCTTAAGCAAAGTATCTTATTTTGATCCCTAGTATCCGAAAATCATATGTGCCTAAGCGACTTTTAAATCGACCCTCTCTAATGTATATATATATATATATATATATACTTGTATACCCGGCCACGCTTTGTTGTGGCTTTTAATAAAATTTGCTGAATATATTTTATTTAATCTTTTTTATATTGATATTTTTGCTATGTTGCTTAAGGTGGTTACATAACCTGTATTTGCAATAGACTTGATTTTTTTTGCGAATTATTCAAAAATATTTATAATTTTTAGCTCTTACGTATTTCTCATTATTTCATATTTCTGTTTAAAAGAATTTTTTTTAATAAATTACCAAAAATATAATATCTATTCTTTAAATTCTTATGTCTGGTATATTTTTATAGTGTATTTGTTCATACATACCTATAGCATGCAAATAAAATAAAATTGATTATTTATTTATCTTATTATAACTACTTTTGTTGTTTATTTATTTTATTTTATTTCGTTTATCTATTATTATTTTAGCATGTTATTTATTGTATTTACTTTGTCTATAGTCACTAGTCAAAAATGAAAAAGCTTACTACTAAAGTAAACTTTTAGAATTGGTAGTTAATACTTATATAATAACAAAATTACTGGATGTCTATTTATTTATTTTTAAGACAGATTGTAATTAACAAAGAGAAATATATATATATATATATATATATATATATATATATATATATATTATTGCACTCCATAGTTTTTTATTACCACTAATAACAATACAACAACTGTCAGTATATCAATTCACAATTGGCAACATAAAAATACATAATTTTTATTTATTTATGTAAGAGATAATAATAAATTCTCTGTATTGTAATAATAATACTATTACAAATGTTACCATCCGTCTTCATAGTCAATAAAAACGCATTATTCAAACTCATTCATTTAAATTGTTCGTAGATCAAACGGATTCTACGACTCTACGATTTCTCGTAGAACTGTCAAAAAATTTTGTAATTACCAATAATATAATATTTCGGCTATAAATTGAAATTTTTATGATTGCCTACCGCCCAAGTTGGATATAAATGCATACGGTGAACAAATCAAATTTAAAATTGGTACAGTAGTTTAGGCTACCATCGCGGACAAACAGTATGGCTCCAACTTTATTATAGATAAGAAATATATATATATATATATATATATATATATATATGTATATATATATATATATATATATATATTTGTTCAAAGTGAAACATTCTTGAATGTTCATAATTGAACTATTCTTATTTTTTTATTTCGACACTGTATATGTGTCATCATTCAACAAGTTTATATTAGAGTAAAACGTACAAAATTAAAACATTGTGTAATCGACAAGAAAAAAAACTTCAAAATAAAATTCGAACGTGGGCTAGCACCAACTAGTCCCGGGTTCGCTGTTCCTCTACCGCAGTAGCCAGACATCAGGTAACTTTGATGTCAAATTTTGACTTGAGGTTATCTCAAATATAGCCTCAACTGAAAATCGCACCTCGTGGGTATAGTTGCATATTTATAATAACTAGCTATAAGTGGAATTCTGTCCCAAGGCAATTAAGGCATCGTGCCTTAAGGCAAATTGCTGGAACTTCCCGTACCAAAAATTATTTTTTTTTTAAAAAAGATTAACATTTTGAAAAAATTTACTTCAAAAAAATAAGATTTTTGACAAACAATTAGACACATAATTACTTTTTTTTGAAAAAAAAAAATTTTTTTTTATTTATTTTTTTTTTT
>NW_020537324.1:35358057-35370104 GCF_003426905.1 Ctenocephalides felis | reverse complement strand
TTTGGAAATTCTGAACTTTTTTCAAAGCAATCGTACTGCTTTAACTGCATAGAGACGAAATATCGAAGCGCGTAAGCGCCGCGTCTCCGTCTTACGGATAAACATACGGAACCCATAGGAATGTAAACTAAAATACTATTGTTAAAATCTCTATAAAATATCATAATTTGATGTGCATATGTCTAATGATCATTTTTGACCGCCAAATGTCATTTTTTTTTACTTTTTTCTTGCCTTCATGAAAATTTGATCAGTTCTTTATCTTATTAATACAAGTAAAATGTTTTTTGTATTATTCAAATTGGACGCTCCGTTCTCTTAAAAACTGAGTTTACCGTTTTTGGCACTTTTTGCCTCATATCTTCGGAACGGCTAGACCTGCCTTCGCCAAAAACTAATCAGCACGTCTCCTTATCAATACGAATCGAATGTTTTTGAATTATTCAAATCGCTTCATCCGTGTTCCCGAAATCTTCGACGAAAATTTGTATCCGCACACACACATACACACCAAAATGTTCAGAAGGTTATGAAACAAGATATATAAAAAATTTCATTTCAATTTTTTGCGATTACTATGACTTGCTCTACGGGAAGTTATTAATATTTAAAACTATTAATAATAAAACATACATAAAAAAAATATTTCTTATTAAAAATAGCTGTTTGAAAATAGCACTACTGTGATGAAGTTACGTAAAATATATACCAATTAAAAGTATGTAAAATGCATAATCTGCTATATCAATATGAAAAAATATATATAATGTATGTGATTAAATGCAAATGCTCTATGATTTTTAAATAGCATTCCGTACATTTAATTCGTAATCTGTTAATCGATTTATATATATATTTTAATATTACACTATTTAATTAAATATCACAATTAATTATTAATTTTATTCGGAACTTTTATCACTATTATTATTTATGCATGCAAATGACTAACTTGAAGATCATAATTATATATTCAATGAACTATGTAAACTACCAATGTAGCATCGACTACTTTTTCTATATCTGGTGAAAGAAACTTTTTAAAACCAAAGTTTTTTTATAAAAAAATATTTAACTATGATTAATGTGATGAATATAAATCGATTTGTCGAACACATGATTTTCGGATACTAGGGATCAAAAATAAGATACTTTGCCAAAGAAACCATATCTTTAGAATGAATTCTGATACCCCGATTGCCCCAAAGATTGGGTCAAATTTTGAAAAATCCTGTTTGGCTCATTTAAAGCGCCCTAATAGTGATCTACTTTTACACTAACTTTTGTCAAAAAGTTTTTTGTGTGTATGAATTAATGTACGAAAAAAATGGTTTAAAAAAACATTTTTTATTGAGTAAAATACCAAAAACCATAATATTTGCAATTTTTGTATGGGTGATTTCTAAGGCGAGGTCCGAGGAGGTAAACCATGGGCATGGGTGGATCGTCCTTGCGAAGTTAGTGGGGACACAATTGGAGCACTCTAAATGGGTCAAAACGAAATTTTTCAAAATTCAACCCTTATCTGTCCCGGTCAATGCACGGGACATCAGAATTCATTTTAGATGTGTGTTTTCTTAAGCAAAGTATCTTATTTGATCCCTAGTATCCGAAAATCATATGTGCCTAAGCGACTTTTAAATCGACCCTCTCTAATGTATATATATATATATATATATATATATACTTGTATACCCGGCCACGCTTTGTTGTGGCTTTAATAAAATTTGCTGAATATATTTATTTAATCTTTTTTATATTGATATTTTTGCTATGTTGCTTAAGGTGGTTACATAACCTGTATTTGCAATAGACTTGATTTTTTTGCGAATTATTCAAAAATATATAATTTTAGCTCTTACGTATTTCTCATTATTTCATATTCTGTTTAAAGAATTTTTTTTAATAAATTACAAAAAAATATAATATTTATGCTTTAAATTCTTATGTCTGGTATATTTTTATAGTGTATTTGTTCATACATACCTATAGCATGCAAATAAAATAAAATTGATTATTTATTTATCTTATTATAACTACTTTTGTTGTTTATTTATTTTATTTTATTTCGTTTATCTATTATTATTTTAGCATGTTATTTATTGTATTTACTTTGTCTATAGTCACTAGTCAAAAATGAAAAAGCTTACTACTAAAGTAAACTTTAGAATTGGTAGTTAATACTTATATAATAACAAAATTACTGGATGTCTATTTATTTATTTTTAAGACAGATTGTAATAACAAAGGAAATATATATATATATATATATATATATATATATATATATATATATATTATTGCACTCCATAGTTTTTTATTACCACTAATAACAATACAACAACTGTCAGTATATCAATTCACAATTGGCAACATAAAAATACATAATTTTTATTTATTTATGTAAGAGATAATAATAAATTCTCTGTATTGTAATAATAATACTATTACAAATGTTACCATCCGTCTTCATAGTCAATAAAAACGCATTATTCAAACTCATTCATTTAAATTGTTCGTAGATCAAACGGATTCTACGACTCTACGATTTCTCGTAGAACTGTCAAAAAATTTTGTAATTACCAATAATATAATATTTCGGCTATAAATTGAAAATTTTATGATTGCCTACCGCCCAAGTTGGATATAAATGCATACGGTGAACAAATCAAATTTAAAATTGGTACAGTAGTTTAGGCTACCATCGCGGACAAACAGTATGGCTCCAACTTTATTATAGATAAGAAATATATATATATTATAATATATTATATATGTATATATATATATATATATATATATATATATTTGTTCAAAGTGAAACATTCTTGAATGTTCATAATTGAACTATTCTTATTTTTTTATTTCGACACTGTATATGTGTCATCATTCAACAAGTTTATATTAGAGTAAAACGTACAAAATTAAAACATTGTGTAATCGACAAGAAAAAAAACTTCAAAATAAAATTCGAAACGTGGGCTAGCACCAACTAGTCCCGGGTTCGCTGTTCCTCTACCGCAGTAGCCAGACATCAGGTAACTTTGATGTCAAATTTTGACTTGAGGTTATCTCAAAAATAGCCTCAACTGAAAAATCGCACCTCGTGGGTATAGTTGCATATTTTATAAAACTAGCTAATAAGTGGAATTCTGTCCAAGGAATTAAGGCATCGTGCATTAAGGCAATTTGCGGGAACTTCCCGTACCAAAAATATTTTATTTTTTAAAAAGATTAACATCTTTGAAAAAAAATTTACTTCAAAAAAATAGATTTTTGACAAGAACAATGAGACAAAAAAAAATTACTTTTTTTGAAAAAAAAAAATTTTTTTATTTTATTTTTTTTAATTTTTTTTAACACACACATACATCCATTTTTTTTAAGGTATGCCAAAATATTCAGAAACCTTTAAAATGTCGAGAAATGCAAAAATTTTCATTTTCGATTTTTTTGCGATCACTATAACTTGCCCTACGGGAAGTTAAAAACGTCAGCAAATAATTCAAGTGTAGTTAATTAGTCATAATTGAATTGGACAACTACTGGGTTGCCATGCCACTCATTCAAAAATCCATGTAATAAAGTCAAAACAGTTACTGACTGTGCTAAGTGTGACAGGTTGCAATTAAAAAAATGCAAAAAAAATTATAAAACTAGCTCTAAGTGGAATTCTGTCTAAGGCAATTAAGGCATCGTGCCTTAAGGCAAATTGCTGGAACTTCCCGTACCAAAAAATTATTTTTTTAAAAACGAGTAACATTTTTGAAAAAAAAATTACTTTGAAAAATAAGATTTTTGAGAAACTAAATTGGACAAAAAATTACTTTTTTTGAAAAAAATTTTTTTAAAAAAATTTTTTTTTTTAATTTTTTTTTTTTTGAAAAAAAAAAAAAATTTATTTTGACATATTGTGGAAGATCTGAACTTTCTTTTCAAAGCAATCAATCGTACTGCTTTAACTGCATAGGGACAAAATATAAAGCGCGTAAGCGCCGCGCCGCTGTCTAAAGCATAAGCATTGGTACGGAACCCATAGGAATGTTAACAAATTGTATACTTATTGTTAAAATCTCTATAAAATATCTGATAATTTTATGAGCATATGTCTAATGATCATTTTTGACCGCCAAATGACTCATTTTTTTACTTTTTCCTCCATATCTCCGAATCCGCTAGACCTACCTTCATGAAAATTTTATCGATTCTTCATCTTGTCAATACAAGTGAAATGTTTTTTGAATTATTCAAATCGGACGCTCCGTTCTCTCAAAAACTGAGCTACCGTTTTCGGCACTTTTTGCCCCGTATCTTTGGAACGGCTAGACCTGCCTTCGCCAAAAACTAATCAGCACGTCTCCTTATCAATACGAATCGAATGTTTTTTGAATTATTCAAATCGGTTGACCCGTGTTCCCGAAATCGTCGACGAAAATTTGTATCCGCACATACATACACACACACATACATACACACACACACACACACACATACACACACACACACACACATACATCCATTTTTTCTAAGGTATGCCAAAATGTTCAGAAACCTCTGAAACGTAAAGATATATAAAAATTTTCATTTTCGATTTTTTTGCGATTACTATAACTTGCCCTACGGGAAGTTAATAATAATTAACTTATATAGTTAGTCACATGTTTTTTAAATTTTAAATACACTAAATGTGACTAACTCAAGCATCATCTGCATATTTGCAGAGTTTAGTAGAATTTATTGTATTGAATCAATTTTTTTGACTAAGTACCTTTTTAAGTTTCATAAGTACGATAAGTCGATAAAAAATTGTTTTGAAAATTTGTCAATAAATAATTTTTGATAACTGGTTATGGCAACTAATTTATTGAACTGCATATATTCAATGAAAAAAATAGTGCTGGCAACTTGAACAAAAATGTACCGCAGCCAAATAAACTCCTCTTCATAAATTAATCCCTTATGTTAACAATTTTTTTAAATATTGAAAACAACCTTTAAATATCGATGACCTTAACATATTAAAGCCTTACTTACCGCAAAATGAAGATCAAATTGTGGATTGTCTTTTATTTTTTACACATTCCAAACTTTTGTCAATGACAATATAATATTAATAATTTTCACTTATTTTATGTCACACTTATTATTATTATTATGATCGAAATTAATTTTAATTTAATAATTAATATTCGTTGTAACCTCATGGAAGTATCGGTCTTAACTACGCGGCTTTGTAACGATAACAATGTACAGCTCCCGCAATCGACATCCACATTTGATCGCGATGTTTGCGAATTCAAATACAAATATAAATTTGCAATAAATATTTGAAGTATGCTTTGTTCACTTTGTCTCATACAGTGCAGGTACCTAATTTATAAATTAGCTCTTTCGATTTATTCAAGATTATCTTTTTACAAAAAAAAATAGTAACTGTGATGTATGGCATCGTGCCTTAAGGCAAATTGCTGGAACTTTCCGTACCAAAAATAAGTTTTTTAAAAAAGATTTAATTTTTGGAAAAAAAAACTTTTTATTTTGAAATATTTTGGAAACTTTGAACTTTTTTCAAAGCAATCGCATTGCTTAGCTGCATAGAGACGAAACATCGAAGCGCGTAAACGCCGCGTCGCCGTCTAACGTCCAATAACGTTACGGAACCCATAGAAATGTAAACAAAATTTATATATATTATTAAAATCTCCAAATATCTGATAATTTGATGTGCATGTGTCTAATGATAATTTTTAACCGCCAAATAGCATTTTTTTACTTTTTTACTAGATTTCCGAATCCGCTAGACCTGTCTTTCCAAAAATTTAATCAGTTCTTCATCTTGTCAATACAAGTAAAATGTTTTTTGAATTATTAAAATCCAACGCTTCATTCTCTTAAAATCTGAGTTACCGTTCTTGGCACTTTTTGCCTAATATCTTCGAAACGGCTAGACCTGCTTTTGCCAAAAACTAACCAGTACGTCTCTTCACCAATAGGAATCGAATGTTTTTGAATCAGGAAATCGTTTAAACCGTGTTCTCGAAATTGTCGACGAAAATTGTATCCGAACACACACACGCACAAGGTATGCCAAAATGTTCAGAAACATCTGAAACGTAAAAATATATAAACATTTTCATTTTCGATTTTTTTGCGATTACTATAACTTACCCTATGGGAAGTTAAAAAATAAAGTTCCAATTAACTTATTCCCGTATTTTTATATATCTTTACGTTTCAGAGATTTATGAACATTTTGGCATACCTTAAAAAAATGGATGTATGTGTGTGAATGTGTGTGTGTGTGTGTGCGGATACAAATTTTCATCGACGATTTCGGGCACACATTTATTGGACATATGTACATCAAATTATCAGATATTTTATAGAGATTTTAATAATGTGTACACATTTTGTGTAAATTTTTTGATTATCGGAAATTTCGATTTTTTTTTTTTCAAAGCAGTCGCCTACGTAGATGTTTTAGAGATAAAATACCGAAGCGCGTAAGCGCCGCGTCTTAGCCTGACGGATAAATAATATAGATCTTGGCACAGAACCATAGAAATGTTAAGAAAATTACTGCTATTACAGAAAATTATTAAAATCTCTATAAAAAATTTAATAATTTTTTTTTTTTTTTGCATACTTTTATTGTCAATCAAAATTAAATACATTTTTTAAGACAATGTGATTGGTTTTAATGCATATAAGAGATTATCTCCTATGAGATATCTCTCTTTTATATTTTTATTTTGACATTTATTTAAGGTCGAATGGCCATTTTTTTTCAATCTGCGTGTCGGATATTCCTCGCTTAACTCTTTTAAATAAGTGTTTGGGTGACCTGGTAGTTTTTCATGGTATCTTTTGCTCCTTTCTTTTAACATTTCTTTAATAGTTTTTATTTTTAAGTCTTTATGTAGGGTGTCATTTGTAACATACCAGGGTGCGTTCACAATGCATCTTAAAATTTTTGATTGCATTTAATAATTTGATGCGCATATGTTGAATGATTATTTTTGACCTCCAAATGGTATTCTTTTCTACTTTTTGTTGTGTACCTACCTTTCCAAAAAAAATATTTCAATGAATTTTTCATAAAGGAATTCAATTATTTTTTATTCTACATAGATCATACAATTATCTATAAGAACAGTAGAAGATTGATATCTTTCAAATACACGCTATAATTCAATTTGTTATTTAACACATTTTATTCTACCACGTGCTCTGAAAATATATTTTATCATTTCACTTACGTTTAAATGTCAACGGCGATCAGTACAAAATACACAGAACGGAATGTACACGGCGAGCACGGAGTGTACTCAATAGTGCGGTTCACTATTCCAAATTTTAATGATTTTTTATAATTAAACCACTTTTCAATAAAATAATTAAATATTTTAGCAGGTCAGTTAAGATCAGGAACTCTATAACCGAGCATATTTCTTCAAAATCGTCAAATTTAGCAATTAATTACGAAGAAACGTTCCGCATGTTTGAACAACTAAACGTATAATTAATTTATACTAACGTATAAATAATTAATCATAAAGAAAGGTTCTTTACCAAATACAAATCAGTATAATTCCTAATATTTTGCTAACCGTTTATAAATTTTTAACAAGATTCAGGATATTTGACTAAACGTAGATGACAAATTTGCACTTTTCTGTTTATTCTGAAGAAATGGCTTGATCTATGGTCGCAAAAAACTAATCAACCCAAGTTACATCAAACGACTCTTAAATTTTTCGGAAATAGGTGCAGCCATTTCAGTGTGCGTAGACGAAAGGTCAGGTTTTGGTTTACACCCCTACGTATTTAAATTATACACCTTCAGATATTTAAATAATTTATACGCACTTTTTTGAAAAAATCGGAATGAAGGACGTCTTTTTGAAAAAATCCGATATACCAATTTTTAACTTTGTACCTCACCTTATGGCCGAGATATCATTGAATAAAGTGGCCCCTTTTTCAGTTCAAATTTTGGTTTATGTTTATTTATCTATGGTTCACACTATCTTCTTATATCTATGCACACACTCAATTGCAGCACACATATTATTTTTACATTTTTGTTCTCAAACGATTCAGTATATCTTGAAACGTCGAGCAATACATAAAATTAGCAAATAATTTTTAAAACAGAAAAATGACGAAAAAAGTCTGCACAAATGACTTGCATTGTTTTTACTTGGAAGCTAATAAGTATATCATATCAAATATATGCACAATTTGCAAAATTGCCAAACACATGAAAGTCTTACTATTGATAGATGACCTTATTGCCTAAATTGAGTTTTTATAATCGAACGTTATAATATATATTAAATTACGATACTATATACTTACTTAAAGGAATATAAATATGTAATAACTATGGATATATCATTTTAGTGCCATAATTAGTGTAAATACTGTATTGATAAAATATTGTTAACTTTACGTAAGTAAGTTAATAAGATAAGTATAGAAATCGCAGAAAAATCGAAAATAAATTCTTTGTTTTTGAACATTTTGGCATTTCTCAGAAAAAATGGAGGCATGTTGCCGGATTTATAAATTTGGCCTGGGGTACTGACGAAAATTCCGCCCGATTTTTTATGTCTTATTTTTCTAAAATAAATAACTATTTGATTGCAGAAAATTTATCGCGCATTATATATACTTGTTCTATAGATATAATTTTTTACTTAATTTCCAAATTTTGCCGCCCTAAAAAATTTGCCGCCCTGGTCACTAGCCCCGACTGCCTCTACTGTAAATCCAGCATTGCATGTGCAAGTGTGCGTATGTATGTGTGAATACAATATTTTGTCGACGTTTTCGGGAGCGCGGATCAACGGATTTAAATTGATAAAAAAACAGTTTTCGTAAAACAGATTCGTATTTCGAGACGTGCTGATTAGTTTTTGACAATGCCAGGTCCAGTCGTTTTTTAAGATACGGTGCAAAAAGTGCCAATAATGGCAATTCAGTGTTTGAGAATACGGAGCGACTGATTTGAATGATTCAAAAAACATTTCACTTGTATTGACGGAATGAAAAATTTATGAAAATTTTTTGAAGACAGATTCAGCGGCTTCGGAGATCCAGAAAAAATGAAAAAATGTCATTTAGCCCTCAAAAATAATTGTTAGACATTCGCACACCAAATTATAGGATATTTTATAGAGATTTTAATAATAAGTACAAAGGGTATGGGCACATTAACCACCCCGGTATTTAAATAATTGTTTACAGGCTTGTTTATCGAACCTAGCTGGAAAAAATGTAAGACTAAATAATGTAAACTAAGTAATGTAAAAGTTTATAAAAATTCATTGAAACTATTCAAGTTCTTAAATTATTCAACTTTTTCCATTGGCCAAATATAAATGGCACACCCTGTACTTTCCCTATATTTTTCATATGCATTTTCAAGCGCTTGATATAATAGTTATGGCTTTTTATTTACCAAAAACATATTAGTTTGAATCATTATTAAATTAATTAATTAATAATATATTATGTTATTTCAGTTCACATGAAATTCATAGAATTTCATTATTAACAAAATGTTGTTATTATTTATTATAGTTATTTTATAATCAATTTTAATATATAGAGATTACTTATATTGTGACTTATGTAGTAGTGAAATTTTTTGAAAAATTTTAATGCTTATTATGTTATATTAGTTTACATGAAAATGATGAAATTTTATTAATAAGAAAATGTTTTTATAATTAACTTCCCGTAGGGTAATCGAAATTGAAAATTTTTGCATATCTTAACGTTTCAGAGGTTTCTGAGCGTTTTGGCATACCTTAGAAAAAATGGATTGTTGTGTGTGTGTCTGTGTGGGTATTTGAGTGGGTATGTGTATGTATGTATGTATGGATGCAATTTTTCATTCACGTTTTCGGGCGCACAGATCAACCGATTTAAATGGTTAAAAAAATATTCGACTCCTATTGATAGGAATATGTGCAGATTAGTTTTTGGCTAAGGCAGGGCAGCCGTTTCGGATATACGGAGCAAAGAGTGCAGAAAATAGAAAACGTGTTTTGAGAGAGAACGAAGCATCCAATTGGAATGATCCAAAATATTCAATTTGCAATGATGAGGAGAAGTAGTGATTAGATTTGTGCAAAGGCAGGTCCAGCAGTTTTGGAGATACAGATAAATATGCAAAAATGGCAGTTTTTGAGATAACTTTAAGTATCCGATTTGAATGATTCAAAAAAACATTCTGCTTGTGTTGACGAAATGATTGCTTTTGGGGAAGATTTTTTTGTTCATTTTCTTTTAATTTCAGAAAAATAAGCTTTTTTGCTAATTTTTTTTACGAATATTTTATTATGGTACGGGAAGTTCTAGCAATTTGTCTTGAGGCACGATACCCATACACCATACACCACTATTTTATTTTATAATCAATGACTTCAATATGGAGTGATTTTATACGGTGACTCATCTTGTAGTAGTGAAAAATGTTTGTATCTCTAATAAACTAAGTAAAATAAGTGCCAATTATAGTATATTTCAAATAAAAACTACTTTCAAAAATATAAAAATTTATTTCAATGTCAAGAGTTAACTTAACGTAAATTTACAATTCTAATCATCTGTTGGTAAATTATATTGATTGTGTACAGCGGCCACTGTGACACCCTGAAATAAATAACAATTAATTAATTAAATAAAAAAATAATTAAATCGATATATATTGTAAATAATGAATAATTTTCTAAAAACTGTTATATAATTTTCATTTACAAACCTTAATATTTGCCAAAGCTCCAATCATGGTTTTGCGCGGCATCTTTCAAATCATTATACTCATGTAACAACTTCATGTATGTTTGTTTGTCGACAAATTGTCTATAGAAATATATTTTTTAAATAAAAAATAATAACAGCATGATGACTTATATATAATTTAGTATTGTTATTTATTAATTCACCATTTTTCTGTTTATTCTGAAATTCAAGAATTTTCTGGTCTATTTCGGCTTCTTCTTTTTTGAGGTTATCAAATTGATCTTGAAAAGACTCCATATTTTGTGTCTTTGAACGTTAACTTAAAAATAACCACTTATAATATAAGCAATATATTTTTTATAACAAACAAAAAATAAATTGATAAGTCCAACTATTATCTTTATTTATTATTATATGCCATAATCACAAGTAGTTGAAAATTGTCAAATTTGACGTTTGGAATAAATGTTTTCTCCTGCATGAAGTGGAGTTAAAATTGAACTGACTTTAAAAAAATGCTTTCGATGCTTATTGAAAACAATACATATTTAGTAATATATTTTAGAGTGTGAAATATATAGTTGAAATAATTTAAAAATGCAGCGCGAAGAGAAACAACAAGAAGCAATTCTTGATGCAATTATTATGAGAGTAAACGAAATCAAGAACTCTATAGGCCATATGATAATGATTTTAGAAACTCAATATGAAACTATTAACTGGCCTTCTTTTCTGGACAATTTTGCTTTATTATCAAGTCATGTAAGTTGTATTTATTATGCATCAAGATTACTCTATGCTAGATTATGTTATTAATGACCTCAAATATTTATATTATCAATAGCTTACAGGATTATCAAAAATTCTCCAAGTTGAAATGGGTCCTCAGTTGCGTAGCTTGACTGTGTTACCTTTGCTATTAATTCAAAGATAGAGACGATGAACTATGCAAGCTTACTGAAAATCGTCGTGTTCCAACATTTTCTCATGACTTAGTGCCAAATATGTTGAGGACAAAACCCGAACCAAGTGCTGAATGATTGAAAATGTTACAACTGGAGCAAAAAGCTGCTAGTTTAAATTATGATACTGCACAGGTAAATCAAAATACAGAATTATTTAAAACCTGTTTATGTGTGCCAAGAAACATGTTAAAGTTAAAAAATCTATAAGAAAAAATTAAATATAAAAGTACACTATTATTAAAAGCTAGTATGTGTTGAAACTCAAAAAAATGATCTTTAACAGATTTCAAGATAAATATGGTATAAATGTATTTATTATTGTTTTAT